>NW_027411977.1:231677819-232026745 GCF_047663935.1 Musca autumnalis
TTTTGCCAATCTTTAATAAGAATCAGCATTTTATTTTACAAAAAAATATATACATACATATATCAACAACAAATTTGAATATCAATCAAGTTGTCCGATAACAACTTTTCTATACGAAAAGTTGTCCGATAACAACTTTTCTATACGAAAAGTTGTCCGATAACAACTTTTCTATACGAAAGGTTGTCCGATAACAACTTTTCTATACGAAAAGTTGTCCGATAACAACTTTTCTATACGAAAAGTTGTCCGATAACAACTTTTCTATACGAAAAGTTGTCCGATAACAACTTTTCTATACGAAAAGTTGTCCGATAACAACTTTTCTATATAAAAAGTTATCCGATAACAACTTTTCTATATAAAAATTGTTCGATAACAACTTTTCTCATAGAAATGTTGTCCGATAACAACTTTTCTATACCAATAGTTGTCCATTAACACCTTTTCTATACAAAAAGTTGTCCGATAACAACTTTTCTATACGAAAAGTTGTCCGATTACAACTTTTCTATACGAAAAGTTGTCCGATTACAACTTTTCTATACGAAAAGTTGTCCGATTACAACTTTTCTATACGAAAAGTTGTCCGATTACAACTTTTCTATACGAAAAGTTGTCCGATTACAACTTTTCTATACGAAAAGTTGTCCGATTACAACTTTTCTATACGAAAAGTTGTCCGATTACAACTTTTCTATACGAAAAGTTGTCCGATAACAACTTTTCTATACGAAAAGTTGTCCGATAACAACTTTTCTATACGAAAAGTTGTCCGATAACAACTTTTCTATACGAAAAGTGTCATACATGAGGGGTCCTCAAGAAGGACTATTTTGTTGTTGTTGCTGTGTACTTAATAGTGTTTTTTATACTTTTTGCCAATCTTTAATAAGAATCAGCATTTTATTTTACAAAAAAATATATACATACATATATCAACAACAAATTTGAATATCAATACAAAATAAAACAACAACAACAGAAAATCAATCATATTTTTTGACGATAATAATTAAAATCGAACAACCTCAGCAGAAATTTGATGGAATTTCTTACTTTACAAAATTACTTAACGATTCTCAAATTTCTGCGGAATTTTAATGACAAGCAGATTTTCAAGGCATGTGATCTGAAGAGGAGGCCATAAGGAAGTCTAGAACATTGTTTTTAATAAAAAAGTGTTGTTATTGAACAACTTTTCGTAGAGAAAAGTTGTTCTCGGACAACTTTTCGTATAGAAAATTTGTTATTGGACAACTTTTCGTATAGAAAAGTTGCTATCGGACAACTTTTCGTATAGAAAAGTGTTTATCGGACAACTTTTCGTATAGAAAAGTGTTTATCGGACAACTTTTCGTATAGAAAAGTTGTTATCGGACAACTTTTCGTATAGAAAAGTTGTTATCGGACAACTTTTCGTATAGAAAAGTTGTTATGGGACAACTTTTCGTATAGAAAAGTTGTTATCGGACAACTTTTCGTATAGAAAAGTTGTTATCGGACAACTTTTCGTATAGAAAAGTTGTTATCGGACAACTTTTCGTATAGAAAAGTTGTTATCGGACAACTTTTCGTATAGAAAAGTTGTTATCGGACAACTTTTCGTATAGAAAAGTTGTTATCGGACAACTTTTCGTATAGAAAAGTTGTTATCGGACAACTTTTCGTATAGAAAAGTTGTTATCGGACAACTTTTCGTATAGAAAAGTTGTTATCGGACAACTTTTCGTATAGAAAAGTTGTTATCGGACAACTTTTCGTATAGAAAAGTTGTTATCGGACAACTTTTCGTATAGAAAAGTTGTTATCGGACAACTTTTCGTATAGAAAAGTTGTTATCGGACAACTTTTCGTATAGAAAAGTTGTTATCGGACAACTTTTCGTATAGAAAAGTTGTTATCGGACAACTTTTCGTATAGAAAAGTTGTTATCGGACAACTTTTCGTATAGAAAAGTTGTTATCGGACAACTTTTCGTATAGAAAAGTTGTTATCGGACAACTTTTCGTATAGAAAAGTTGTTATCGGACAACTTTTCGTATAGAAAAGTTGTTAACGGACAACTTTTCGTATAGAAAAGTTGTTAACGGACAACTTTTCGTATAGAAAAGTTGTTATCGGACAACTTTTCGTATAGAAAAGTTGTTATCGGACAACTTTTCGTATAGAAAAGTTGTTATCGGACAACTTTTCGTGTAGAAAAGTTGTTATGGGACAACTTTTTGTATAGAAAGTTATTATCGTACAACTTTTCGTATAGAAAAGTGGTTATCGGAAAACTTTTCGTATAGAAAAGTTGTTATCGTACAACTATTCGTATAGAAAAGTTGTTATCGGACCACTTTTCGTATAGAAAGTTGTTATCGGACAACTTTTCGTATAGAAAAGCTGTTATCGGACAACTTTTCGTATAGAAAAGCTGTTATCGGACAAATTTCCGTATAGAAAAGTTGTTATCGGACAAATTTCCGTATAGAAAAATTGGTATCGAACAATTTTTTCATTGAGAAAATTGTTAGCGAACAGCTTTTCTATAAAAAAGTTGCTATCGAACAACTATTCTATAGAAAAAGTTGTTATCGACCAACTTTTTGATAGAAAAAGTTGTTTTCGAACAACTTTTCTATAGCAATAGTTATTATTTAAAATTTTTCAGTACAAAATGTTGTTATCTAGCAACTTTTCTTTAGGAAAAGTTGTTAGCGAACAATTTTTCTTTATAAACTATTGTTGTCGATAATTATTTTGCAGTAAAAATAAATTATTTTATTAGAAATGTTATGGAACGGATGGAATTTTACTTAAATTAACCTTTTTTAATTGAAATCAATTAATGAGTTAGACTTTTGTTAAACCTTAATTATTTCCAACACATTTCTCTATAAATTGAATACCATTGTTTCGCTGATGTTATTGTTTTTTTTTTTTTTTCAAAATATGAATAAATTAAACTGTACAATTCTTAGCCGTGTTTCCTTTTGCCACAAATTGTTTATAATTAATTATATCACCCAAGTGATAGTGAGAGAGAGAAAAACATACCGGGCGATTTTGCAAACTATGGGTGGTCCCCGAAGGAGGTTCGGAGGGGGTAAGCTCGTGATTTTTCTTTAATCAAAATTCGTTTTGTTGTTCTTTTTTTATTTAAACAAACCAATGACAACAACATGAAAACGCAAAAATGTCAGTGAAATTGAAATCGATGTTTATTTTTCCATTTTTTGTTGTTTTGTTTATTCCACAGGAAATATCGATTTGAATTTGAAACGAATGAACAACAATAACAATTCCGTGAAAGGCGAATAACAAATGAAAACATTTCCCATTTTTGTTTTTCAAATCGGAAAATTGTCAGGTGTTATTTTTGATCAGCCATTGGTCACATGGAGAAACATGGAATGCAATTTGTAAACTAAATAGACAAAAAAACGAAAAGAACAACACCAGGTTGGGCGCCACACGCTATCAGAATCAATATTAATCTATTTTCTAAAATAACAGTGAGAATTTGTAACGACAACCAAAGGCCGACCGACCATACCATGGGAATCACACAAGTCCATTGAAATGAACAGCTAGCTAGCCAGCTAGCTTAGATGAATATGAATGGGTTACTATTATGCTTTGGTGGCTGACTGGCTGGCTTGTTTAGATGCTGCACCACCATTCATTCTGGGCTACAGCCAGCCCAGACCAGAACAGCTTCGTTTGCATGACAATTACTAGCCATGCTTGGGATATTTGTTTGTTCGGTTGAATGGTGTGTTTTGTTTTCATTTCATCACGTCGTCCAGTACGTGCAATGTCAAGGTCATTGTAAACAAATGTTGCATCCGAACTTTAATAATGAAAAAAAAAACGAAACTTTGTAAATTAAAAAACTAAACAACAACAACAAAATCCCACCAACTACATGTTAAACAAAACAAAAAGAAAACAAAAAAACAAAAATTTAATAAATATTTACATTTCTCTTGGGAGCGGAGGGCAAACGATCTGTGAGAGTTAGGTGAAGGGTGAGTTTAGTTGCTAAACAAAATCACACTACACTTACTATGTATGTACTACCTCTCATTAGGTGGCAGGCATCATATCATCATTATCATCATTTTGAACCGCACAGTTTTGTATCGCATGTCACATTCTAACCAAAACCAATTAGCCCCTGCCGGTTTTTTTGTTCCCATTGTGTTGCCGTTGTTACTGTTACTATTGTGCATTGTTTGCATAGGACAACATCAACACTTATTTTTAAACTTGTTATTTAATATTACATTTCATTTCCCTTTTTTTGTGTGTGTTTGAAATAACAAGAAGAAGAACAACAACAAAAAATGGGTGATTTTTCAAAATAAACGGAAAATCTCCACATGACTCCAAGTGACGTAAACGAACGCTAGTTAAACACACACGCACACACTTTTTCTAGTGGTAATTAAATTCTATTGATGAATGAATTGAAATTTTTGAAATTTTCTATACGAAAATTTTGCCGATAACAACTTTTCTAAAAGAAAAAATGATCGATAACAAATTTTCTACATGAAGAGGGGAGCGATAACAACTTTTCTATAAGAAAAACCCACCGATAACCAGTTTTCTATAAGAAAAATGGATCGATAACAATTGTTCTATAAGAAAAATGGATCGATAACAATTTTTCTATAAGAAAAGTGGATCGATAACAATTTTTCTATAAGAAAAGTTGTTCGATAACAACTTTTTTATACGAAAAGATGTTCGATAACAACCTTTCTATACAAAATGTAGTACAATAACAACTTTTCTATAAGTAAATTTATTCGATAACAATTTTTCTATACGAAAAGTTGTTCGATAACAATTTTTCTATAAAAAAAAGATGATCGATAACAACTTTTCTATAAGAAATATTGACCGATAACAGAAATATTGACGGATAACAACTTTTCTATACGAAAAGTGGATCGATAACAACGTTTCTATAAGAAAATATGGCCGATAACAACTATTCTATAAGTAATGTTGACCGATAACAACTTTTCTATAAGAAATGTGTAACGATAACAACTTCACTATAAGAAAAGTTGACAGATAACAACATTTCTGCATGAAAAGTGGATCGATAACAACCTTTTCTATGATGAGTTGAGCGTTAACAACTTTCTCTAAGAAAAGTTTGCTATAATAAATGTGGAACGATAACAATTTTTCTATAAGAAAATATCGCCGATAACAACTATTCTATAAGTGAAGAGGAACGATAACACCTTTTCTATTAGAAAATATGGCAGGTAACAACTTTTCCATACGAAAAGTTGTTCGATAACAACTTTTCTATACGAAAACTTGTTCGATAACAACTTTTTTATACGAAAAGTTGTTCGATAACAACTTTCCTATACAAAAAGTCGTCCGATAACAATTTTTCTATACGAAAAGTTGTCCGATAACAATTTTTCTATACGAAAAGTTGTCCGATAACAACTTTTCTATACGAAAAGTTGTCCGATAACAACTTTTCTATAGGAAAAGTTGTCCGATAACAACTTATCTATAGGAAAAGTTGTCCGATAACAACTTTTCTATACGAAAAGTTGTCCGATTACAACTTTTCTATACGAAAAGTTGTCCGATAACAACTTTTCTATACGAAAAGTTGTCCGATAACAACTTTTCTATACGAAAAGTTTTCCGATAACAACTTTCCTATACGAAAAGTTGTCCGATAACAACTTTTATATACGAAAAGTTGTCCGATAACAACTTTTCTATACGAAAAGTTGTCCGATAACAACTTTTCTATACGAAAAGTTGTCCGATAACAACTTTTCTATACGAAAAGTTGTCCGATAACAACTTTTCTATACGAAAAGTTGTCCGATAACAACTTTTCTATACGAAAAGTTGTCCGATAACAACTTTTCTATACGAAAAGTTGTCCGATAACAACTTTTCTATACGAAAAGTTGTCCGATAACAACTTTTCTATACGAAAAGTTGTCCGATAACAACTTTTCTATACGAAAAGTTGTCCGATAACAACTTTTCTATACGAAAAGTTGTCCGATAACAACTTTTCTATACGAAAAGTTGTCCGATAACAACTTTTCTATACGAAAAGTTGTCCGATAACAACTTGTCTATACGAAAAGTTGTCCGATAACAACTTTTCTATACGAAAAGTTGTCCGATAACAACTTTTCTATACGAAAAGTTGTCCGATAACAACTTTTCTATACGAAAAGTTGTCCGATAACAACTTTTCTATACGAAAAGTTGTCCGATAACAACTTTTCTATACGAAAAGTTGTCCGATAACAACTTTTCTATACGAAAAGTTGTCCGATAACAACTTTTCTATACGAAAAGTTGTCCGATAACAACTTTTCTATACGAAAAGTTGTCCGATAACAACTTTTCTATACGAAAAGTTGTCCGATAACAACTTTTCTATACGAAAAGTTGTCCGATAACAACATTGTTATAGAAAAAGTTGTCCGATAACAACATTTCTCTACGAAAAGTTCCCCGATAACAACTTTTCGATGCGAAACGTGGTCCGATAACAACTTCTCTATAGGAAAAGTAGTCCAATAACAACTTTGCTATAAGTAAATGTATTCGATAACAACTTTTCTATAGGAAAAGCTGTCCGATAAGAAATTTTCTATACGAAAAGTTGTCCAATCTCTTCTTTTATCCCAAACAAATTCTCTCTCAATCTTAGCAATGTAAAATTCCCAGCTCTGATGTATGTAAATGTTGTAATGGATACTTTATGCGATGTGTTTTTACATATGAGTTGTCACTTTTTATATACAATATGTATGTACAAAGTGACAACACATACATATGTAAAATAAAATATCGTGTAAAGTACCCATAACAGATGTCTCGCCAGTTTCGTCTTTTTAATTCGGTAAAGTTAATTTCAGTAGCAATGTAAAACTCCCAACTCTGTCAATGTACGCACGCCATAACAGATGTCATCAAAAGGAAATATCCTGTCTTCCTCTCTTTCTGCACGTAATAGGGGTAGCCAGCGACGCCATTTGTCGTGTTTAATTTCTATTTAAATGGCAAATAAATTGTCTTAAAACAAACAATAAAATATAGAAAACGACATCGTTTACCTTTACAAAAATAAAGGACACAAGGATTTTCTGTGACGTCGTTGGGTCGAGTCGTTGTTACGCTTTGTTGATAGACTCTTCATTCCAGTGCCGCCAGTAGCTGTTGTTTGGTGGTGGTGTTTATTTACCGGCCTCATTCAGTCATGAAACTGTTGTTGTTTGGTTTGGTTTTTGTATCCATGAAAATAATCATCTGCTGTTTATTGAATGAATGTTGGTTGGTTGAGTCATATCTACCATCAAATGGTCAGACGGTCTGTCGGTCGGTCGGTTGAGTTTTCAATTAAGAAAATTAAAATTGTAAAATGGACAAAAACAAGAACAACAACAGTCTTGATGAGGACAATAGCTAAAGGTGTTATTGGGTTAATTTTGTATACGGTTATAACTTTGTTAAGGATAACGTAAATAGAACGGGATTATGGGAGATTGCTGAGGTATACAAAATACAATGAGGAGGATAATGTGAGAGAAGAGATATTTTTTGCAAACAACAGCTGTTATGCAATGTAGTACATAAAAATACACATGTGTTTTGGCAGCTTTAGTAGGTACAGCAAAGCAACAACCTCTGGAAACTCAACAGGATAACGTGTTATTATTCTTTTCGGAATAAATTTTTGAATAAAAAAGTTGTGATCGAACAACTTTTCATATAGAAAAGTTGTTATCGGACAACTTTTCGTATAGAAAAGTTGTTATCGGGCAACTTTTCGCATAGAAAAGTTCTTATCGGGCAACTTTTCGTATAGAAAAGTTGTTATCGGACAACTTTTCGTATAGAAAAGTTGTTATCGGACAACTTTTCGTATAGAAAAGTTGTTATCGGACAACTTTTCGTATAGAAAAGTTGTTATCGGACAACTTTTCGTATAAAAAAGTTGTTATCGGACAACTTTTCGTATAAAAAAGTTGTTATCGGACAACTTTTCGTATAAAAAAGTTGTTATCGGACAACTTTTCGTATAGAAAAGTTGTTATCGGACAACTTTTCGTATAGAAAAGTTGTTATCGGACAACTTTTCGTATACAAAAGTTGTTATCGGACAACTTTTCGTATAGAAAAGTTGTTATCGGACAACTTTTCGTATAGAAAAGTTGTTATCGGACAACTTTTCGTATAGAAAAGTTGTTATCGGACAACTTTTCGTATAGAAAAGTTGTTATCGGACAACTTTTCGTATAGAAAAGTTGTTATCGGACAACTTTTCGTATAGAAAAGTTGTTATCGGACAACTTTTCGTATAGAAAAGTTGTTATCGGACAACTTTTCGTATAGAAAAGTTGTTATCGGACAACTTTTCGTATAGAAAAGTTGTTATCGGACAACTTTTCGTATAGAAAAGTTGTTATCGGACAACTTTTCGTATAGAAAAGTTGTTATCGGACAACTTTTCGTATAGAAAAGTTGTTATCGGACAACTTTTCGTATAGAAAAGTTGTTATCGGACAACTTTTCGTATAGAAAAGTTGTAATCGGGCAAAGGATGTCTCACTAGAGCCTTTCTATAAGAAAGTTTGTCTCTATAGAGCCTTCCTGAAAGAACTTTTGTCTCTATAGCAACTTTCTGAAAAAATGGTGCTTCTATAGAGCCATTCTTAAAGAAAGGGTGCCTCTATAGAGACTATCTGAAAGAAAGGGTGCCTCTATAGAGACTATCTGAAAGAAAGTGTACCTATACAGAGCCTTTTTTAATGAAAGGGTGCCTCTATAGAGACTTTCTGAAATAAAGGGTGCTTCTATAGTCCCTTTCTGAAAGAAAGGGTGCTTCTATAGTCCCTTTCTGAAAGAAAGAGTGCTTCTATAGTCCCTTTCTGAAAGAAAGGGTGCTTCTATAGTCCCTTTCTGAAAGAAAGGGTGCTTCTATAGTCCCTTTCTTAAAGAAAGGGTGCTTCTATAGTCCCTTTCTGGAAGAAAGAGTGCTTCTATAGTCCCTTTCTGAAAGAAAGGGCGCTTCTATAGTCCCTTTCTGAAAGAAAGGGTGCTTCTATAGTCCCTTTCTGAAAGAAAGGGTGCTTCTATAGTCCCTTTCTGAAAGAAAGGGTGCTTCTATAGTCCCTTTCTGAAAGAAAGGGTGCTTCTGTAGTCCCTTTCTGAAAGAAAGGGTGCTTCTATAGTCCCTTTCTGAAAGAAAGGGTGCTTCTGTAGTCCCTTTCTGAAAGAAAGGGTGCTTCTAGTGACCCTTTCTTATTATTTTTATTTTGCCAAATCATTCGAAAAAAATCCAAAAAAAATCAAAAAATCATTAAAATTCAGTTGTATAAAAAATCGTAAAAATAACCTTTGGTTAAGGAAATTTCCACTCAAAACTACATCAAAAAATATAAGCGTTTTAGTTTCCAAATTTATTATGTATTCTTTGAATTCGTACTGAAGTTCATTGTCTTTATTGAGAGGGGGAGGGGTAGTCGTCTCCAAGAAACCTACAAGTTTCTTGTTGTTATTGTTTTATTTTGGCAAATTGAATTTCTCAGCCGACACCACATACACGAGTTTCAAAAATGCTCCAAGGCAAACGCGACCACGACCATAAAACACCAAAAACAGCAAACAACAATAAAAAAAACTATAGCTGGAAAGTAAAGCCAAAATCAGGCGATAAACTCGTGCTTCAAAAATATGCAATAAAAAAATACAAAAACGTGGTGTTGTCATGAGACAGTCAGCAGCGGCGACGGGCCCCACATTCATATAAAATGTGGTGGTTATAAAAATATAAACAGGTTTATATTTTTATATACGGCGCGGCAACATTGTCGTGGTGTTTGCAATCACTAACGGCTGCTGCTGTTGTTGCTAATACAGAGTGTTTGCTAATGAAATCGACGATGACAAAAAAGACGCTGACACAGCACTTTCTTCTGCTCTACTCTGCTTATCGAGAGATAGAGACGTGTCACGTTTTTTGGCTGATATTTTTAAATTTAGCTCAACACGTTTCTATTTTTCGTTTGTCTTTCCAATAAGAAAACAAAACTGAGACAAAGGCCGGCGGCCGTTGTATTTTAAACATAATAACAACAACAATGCAAATATAATTCACACATAAACTAATCCTGTTGGCTGTCAAATAAAACACATTACTCAATGAGAGCAGCAGAGGAGAGAGAGTGTAAATGTGTGTGAATCGGATTTTGGTACAGAAGGCAACGCATTACTAAGCGAAAATAAAACACAAAGGCAAGGGGATTTATTACGTTATTCTTCTAAAAATATTTCAACAAAAAAAGTAATAAAATAACTGAAATTTATATTGGATGAATAATATTCTTGGTTTTTTTTATAAATTTTGTAGATTAAAAACAAGTGAAGAAGAATCAACGAACTTTGCCGCTGACAGTAAAATACCCTCAGGCCATGGCTGGTACAGGCAAACAAGAACAGGAAAGGTGGACCTAAATGAACACAAAAGTGTTTCTACAGGCCCTTTCCTAACGAAAAAGAACTACTATAGACCCTTTCAGGACGCAAAGATGTTTCAATAGACATTTTCTGAAAGAAAGGGCGCCTCTACAGAGCCTATTTGGAAGAAAGGGTGCCCCTACAGAGCCTATTTGGAAAAAAGGGTGCCTCTACAAAGAATTTTTGGAATAAAGGGTGCCCCTACAGAGCATATTTGGAAAAAAGGGTGCCTCTACAAAGAATTTTTGGAATAAAGGGTGCCCTACAGAGCCTATTTGGAAGAAAAGGTCCCTCTACAAAGCCTTTCTAAAAGAAACGGAGCCTCTATAGACCCTTCTGTAAGAAACGAAGCTTCTATAAACCCTTTCTAAAAGAAAGGGTGCTTTATAGTCCCATTCTTAAAGAAAAGGTCCCTTTCTGAAAGAAATTGTGCTTCTATAGACCTCTCCAGAAAGTAAGGGTTCTTCTATAGACCTTTCCGGAAAGAAAGAGTGCTTCGTTATACCCTTTCTGAAAGAAAGGGTGCTTCATTAGATCCTTTCTGAAAGACAGGGTACTTCGTTACACCCTTTCTGAAGCACCCTTCGTGCTTCGTTACACCCTTTCTGAAGCACCCTTCGTGCTTCGTTATACCCTTTCTGAAAGAAAGGGTCCTTCTTTATACCCTTTCTGAAAGAAAGGTTGCTTCATTAGATCCTTTCTGAAAGACAGGGTGCTTCGTTACACCCTTTCTGAAGCATCCTTCGTGCTTCGTTATACCCTTTCTGAAAGAAAGGGTGCTTCGTTATACCTTTTCCGGAATGAAAGGGTGCTTCGTTAGACCCTTTCTAAAAGAAAGGGTGCTTCGTTAGACCCTTTCTAAAAGAAAGGGTGCTTCGTTAGACCCTTTCTAAAAGAAAGGGTGCTTCGTTAGACCCTTTCTAAAAGAAAGGGTGCTTCGTTAGACCCTTTCAGAAAGAAAGGGTGCTTCGTTAGACCCTTTGTGAAAGAAAGGGTGCTTCGTTAGACCCTTTCTGAAAGAAAGGGTGCTTCGTTATACCCTTTCTGAAAAAAAGGGTGCTTCGTTATACCCTTTCTAAAAGAAAGGGTGCTTCGTTAGACCCTTTCAGAAAGAAAGGGTGCTTCGTTAGACCCTTTCAAAAAGAAAGGGTGCTTCGTTAGACCCTTTCAGAAAGAAAGGGTGCTTCTTTAGACCCTTTCAGAAAGAAAGGGTGCTTCTATAGACCCTTTCAGAAAGAAAGGGTGCTTCTATAGACCCTTTCAGAAAGAAAGGGTGCTTCTATAGACCTTCCCGGAAAGAAAGGGAGCTTCGTTAGACCCTTTCAGAAAGAAAGGGTGCTTCGTTAGAACCTTTCAGAAAGAAAGGGTGCTTCGTTAGACCCTTTCACAAAGAAAGGGTGCTTCGTTAGACCCTTTCACAAAGAAAGGGTGCTTCGTTAGACCCTTTCACAAAGAAAGGGTGCTTCGTTAGACCCTTTCACAAAGAAAGGGTGCTTCGTTAGACCCTTTCACAAAGAAAGGGTGCTTCGTTAGACCCTTTCACAAAGAAAGGGTGCTTCGTTAGACCCTTTCACAAAGAAAGGGTGCTTCGTTAGACCCTTTCACAAAGAAAGGGTGCTTCGTTAGACCCTTTCACAAAGAAAGGGTGCTTCGTTAGACCCTTTCACAAAGAAAGGGTGCTTCGTTAGACCCTTTCACAAAGAAAGGGTGCTTCGTTAGACCCTTTCAGAAAGAAAGGGTGCTTCGTTAGACCCTTTCAGAAAGAAAGGGTGCTTCGTTAGACCCTTTCGTAGAGAAAGGGTGCTTCGTTAGACCCTTTCGTAAAGAAAGGGTGCTTCGTTAGACCCTTTCGTAAAGAAAGGGTGCTTCGTTAGACCCTTTCGTAAACAAAGGGTGCTTCGTTATACCCTTTCTTAAAGAAAGGGTGCTTCTTTTTGCTTCCTCATGTCAACCTACTATTTATTACAGTCACTCACTATTTACACCAAACCCGTTCGTAGGTATTGATATGGTTACGAAGTTTTTCGACAAATCACACACACGCGACCCGAACGCAATGTAAGAGAGCCAATGTTTTGATTTTTTACTTCAGTCTTGTACTGAATGTCTTGCAAGCAGTTTGATCCCGCTTTATTTGTTTTTTTGGGTACACTGAAAAGATTTTGCAGTTGTACAGCAAATATGTGGAGGGAAGAATTTGAAAATGATTTTTTGTTTTGTATTAATATTTTTAATGACGCAGAATGCCTCGTCTGCAATGCAACAATAAAAAATGTATATAAACAAAGGAGAGGATTCGAAATGCGGTATATGTATCTGTTTGCTTTGATGAAAGCACTGATATAAGGGACACAAGTCAAATGCTAATTTATATTAGAACCGTAGACAATTTGTTCAATGCATTTGAAGAAATTTTAAAGTTGAAATCGCTATCATTAATTAACTCTTAGCAATCGCAGTTTTAATAAAAGAAACTGAAGTGGATACTTTTGACTGTGATTCACTGTATATTATTTTTAATTTTAGTCATACAAAGCGAACGCGCCAACAATATATTTTTTCTATTTGAAAATTTTGCCTTTTTAGGCGAAGATCATTTTTAGTATTATTTTTTTAATGTATTAATCGAGCTTTTTTATGATCTATAATGCAAATGAAAAAGGAAAGCCGACGATTCGAACCCACACACCCACCACTATGTTTGGCTCTGAATGTTAACACGCCGGACAACTTTTTTCCTGTGTTTTTCATTTCATACTTAATATGAAAATCATCACCCTGTTCTGTTCTGTCAGTGTAATTTTACCCACACATAAACAATTTAAGCACTCGCTCTTCTTGGTCGGCTATGATTTACACCAGTTGAGATGAGGGTGAGAGGTCCTATTGCCGAATGATTTGTTGTCATATGTAATTTACTTAAGGGGGTTCGCTGACGTTGACACATGATTATGACACATGCCACAATTGACACCTGATTGCATTCAATGTTTAGCGTTGCACTCAATAATAAAAAGTGAAATAGAAAAAGGGCGAACGAGAGAGAGAGAGGAGGAGAGTGCTTGTGTGTGAGATTCTAATTGACTAAGGCTTTGTTTACATTTATCAATTTCACAATGTAATTAGTTTATTTTTTTTCGATTTGTGTTTTTGTTGCATTTCAATCAATTTTGAATTTGATGATAAATTTATTTTTTTTTCCAACGATAAAAAAATAAACTAATAGAACATTGTTGTTGTAACTTTTATTTATTTTTATCATCAAAGACTACTCAAAGCCCGTAAAATTAAAACAAAAAAAAACTTTATAGAAATTTTACACTATGGAATTTGTTCTCTCCATGATAGGTATTATGACAAACAATAAAATAATAAAAAATTGTCGGGGTGTAATACGGCACCCCTTTGCATAGAAAAACAAAAAAATGAGCAAAACAAAAATCAATGTTCATTTTGACATGAGTCAGTCAAGTCAGTCAACAACAGCTGACGGTTTTAAGTTAACAGGCTGGCTGTGCTAACTGCGGATTGGTTTGGTTGCTGGAATGAATTATTATGCAAACTGTACTTTTTCAAACAAAACGGTAGTCGGTTTGTTTTGTTAATAGTAAACAATAAACCCCAAAGTTGACAACAATGATTTGGCAAAAAAAAAAAAAAAAACAATCAACTTTGAAACGAATTCCAAATTAGCGAAATTTTGAAATTTGTATAGGTATTTTTTACTCAATCAAAATGCTGCCGACATTCTGAAATTAGATGATGAAATTGTCGCTTAACAGTAATGCAATTTTTATAAACCCTGTGTGAACAGGTGGTGGATACAGCTTTGGATGTAAACTATATTTAGTGTCCTTATGACAGGGGGCATGTCCTTGTCCACCAAAAGGACAAGGACTTTCATAACAATCCTCGAGCAGCCATTAAATAGAACTTAGCGAATATTTTAAAATTTGTTTGTGGGAGGACATATAGAAGGACGGACGGGACGAAATCGACTAAAAATTTTATAAAACAGACTTCGTCCAAACATTCTTGGTGTCTAAAACCACTTTTGTATGGGAAAACTTATCTCCGGTGAACTTTTGTATAGGAAAAGTCATCTTCGGTGAACTTTTGTATGGGAAATGTCATCTCCGGTGAACTTTTGTATAGGAAAAGTCATCTCCGGTGAACTTTTGTATAGGAAAAGTCATCTCCGGTGAACTTTTGTATAGGAAAAGTCATCTCCGGTGAACTTTTGTATAGGAAAAGTCATCTCCGGTGAACTTTTGTATAGGAAAAGTCATCTCCGGTGAACTTTTGTATGGGAAAAGACATCTCCGGTGAACTTTTGTATAGGAAAAGACATCTCCAGTGAACTTTTTTGTATAGGAAAAGTCATCTCCGGTGAACTTTTGTATAGGAAAATTTATCTCCGGTGAACTTTTGTATAGGAAAAGTCATTTCCGGTGAAATTTTGTATAGGAAAAGTCATCTCCGGTGAACTTTTTTGCATAGGAAAAGTCATCTTCTGTGAACTTTTGTATAGGAAAAGTCATCTCCGGTAAACTTTTGTATAGGAAAAGTCATCTCCGGTGAACTTTTATATAGGAAAAGTCATCTCCGCTGAACTTTTGTATTGGAAAAGTCATCTCTGGTGAACTTTTCTATAGAAAAAGTCACCTCCGGTGAACTTTTGTATAGGAAAAGTTATCTTCGGTGAACTTTTGTATAGAAAAAGTCATCTCCGGTGAATTTTTGTATTGGAAAAGTCATTTCCGGTGAACTTTTGTATAATAAGAGTCATTTCCGCTGAACCTTTGTATAGGAAAAGTCATCGCCGATGAACTTTTATATAGGAAAAGTCATCGCCGATGAACTTTTGTATTGGAAAAGTCATCTCCGGTGAACTTTTGTATAGGAAAAGTCATCTCCGGTGAACTTTTGTATAGGAAAAGTCATCTCCGGTGAACTTTTGTATTGGAAAAGTCATCTCCGTTGAACTTTTGTATAGGAAAAGTCATCTCCGGTGAACTTTTATATAGGAAAAGTCATCTCCGGTGAACTTTTGTATAGGAAAAGTCATCTCCGGTGAACTTTTATATAGGAAAAGTCATCTCCGGTGAACTTTTGTATTGGAAAAGTCATCTCCGGTGAACTTTTGTATTGGAAAAGTCATCTCCAGTGAACTTTTGTATAGGAAACGTCTTCTCCGGTGAACTTTTGTATTGGAAAAGTCATCTCCGGTGAACTTTTGTATAGGAAAAGTCATCTCCGGTGAACTTTTGTATAGGAAAAGTCATCTCCGGTGAACTTTTGTATTGGAAAAGTCATCTCCGGTTAATTTTTATATTGGAAAAGTCATCTCCGGTGAACTTTTTTGTATAGGAAAAATTATCTCCGGTGAACTTTTGTATTGCAAAAAGTCATCTCCAGTGAACTTTTGTATAGGAAAAGTCATCTCCGGTGAACTTTTGTATTGGAAAAGTCATCTCCGGTGAACTTTTGTATATGAAAAGTCATCTACGGTTAACTTTTGTATAGGGAAAGTTATCTCCAGTGAACTTTTGTATAGGAAAAGTGATCTCCGGTGAACTTTTGTATAGGAAAAGACATCTCCAGTGAAATTTTTTGTATAGGAAAAGTCATCTCCGGTGAACTTTTGTATAGGAAAAGTCATCTCCGGTGAACTTTTGTATAGCAAAAGTCATCTCCGGTGAACTTTTGTGTAGGAAAAGTCATCTCCGGTGAACTTTTGTGTAGGAAAAGTCATCTCCGGTGAACTTTTGTATTGGAAAAGTCATCTCCGCTGAACTTTTGTATAGGAAAAGTCATGTCCGGTGAACTTTTGTATAGGAAAAGTCATCTACGGTGAACTTTTGTATAGCAAAAGTCGTCTCCGGTGAACTTTTGTATAGGAAAAGTCATCTCCGGTGAACTTTTGTAGAGGAAACCTTATCTCCGGTGAACTTTTGTATTGGAAAAGTCATCTCCGCTGAACTTTTGTATAGGAAAAGTCATCTCCGGTGAATTTTTGTATAGGAAAAGTCATCTCCGGTGAACTTTTGTATGGGAAAAGTTATCTCCGGTGAACTTTTGTATTGGAAAAGTCATCTCCGGTGAACTTTTGTATAGGAAACGTCATCTCCGGTGAACTTTTGTATAGGAGGAAAAGTCATCTTCGGTGAACTTTTGTATGGGAAAACTTATCTCCGGTGAACTTTTGTATAGGAGGAAAAGTCATCTCCGGTGAACTTTTGTATAGGAAAAGTCATCTACGGTGAACTTTTGTATTAAAAAAGTCATCTCCGTTGAACTTTTGTATAGGAGAAGTCACTCCAGTGAACTTTTGTATTGGAAAAGTCATCTCTGGTGAACTTTTGTATAGGAAAAGTCATATCCGGTGAACTTTTGTATAGGAAAAGTCATCTCCGGTAAACTTTTGTATAGTAGAAGTCACTTCAGTGAACTTTTGTATAGGAAAAGTCATCTCCGGTGAACTTTTGTATTGCAAAAGTCATCTCCGGTGAACTTTTGTATAGGAAATGTTATCTCCGGCGAACTTTTGTATAGGAAAAGTCATCTCCGGTGAACTTAATATTATTTATTGTTTTTATTTTTTAAAATTTTTATACTATTTTACTATTATTGTTTTATTATTTTTTTTACTTTTCTCTTCAATTTTTATGAATTAATTTGCAAAAATATTGTGAAATTAAATGATGCCTGTTCCAGAACCTGGATAACAATTTTTCCTTTATGATATCGAAAAAAGTAGTAAAAATTAGTAGATTCTTGCAGTATATAATTATTCATATATATTTTTTTTTTTTTTTTTTTTGATTAATTTCTTTTTATTTTCTTATCATTATCTCTTTTTATTTTGTAATTATTCCATTGGGACCAGGATGAATATTTGGACTGGATTCGGATCGATCTGAAATTTTTATCACAGGTAGGGCTTGCAGTGCTGATCACGCCAATATATATATCATGGGCAGGAAGTCCATACTTCCCGAGATATAGGCTCCGAAAGTTCAAAAATTCCCTTGGTTTTGACGATAAGTTTAGTTTAAATCGAAATTTTTCATATATAGTCGGCCTTCGGCCGTTGATTTAAAACTTTCTCCTATGGACAGGAACAAATCTCGGCTAACGCGAACAAAATTTTCCTTTAAATCGAAATTTTTTTATCATCGATCCGAATCCAGTCCGTACATTCAACTTATGCCTTCCATGGCCTATCCCTAATTTTGTGACAAAAAAAAAACAAAAAGTTTGGTTTCCACCAAGGCGAATTTAATTTAATTTAATTTCTTACACCATGGTTTCCACAATGTAAACTCTATTTCTTCCGAATTTGTTTATTATTGCTCTGTTCCAGAACCTGCAAGAAGCTACTATTTTTTACAACGATAACATTTTTTCCTTTATGTTATCGGAAAAAATAGTAAAAATTAGTAGATTCTTGCAGTTCTGGAACAGACCATATATTTTTTATTTTAATTAGTATTTCCTATTACTTTTTTTTTAAATTTGTTAGTTTTTATATTATTTTTTGTTTTTATATTATTTTTATTATTTTTTTAAATTTGTTTTTGTTTTATATTATTTTTTATTTTTATATTTTTTATTATTTTTATATTATTTTTTATTTTTATATTATTTTTTATTAAACTTATGCTTTTTTGTTTGGCTTTAGGTCAGAATAATTAAAAAACATTTTTGATTTTGTTTTTTATTTACTTTTTTATTGTTCCAATATTTCGACTTTCCTCGAAAGTCATCATCAGGGATTTGTCACTTTTTGAAAGAAAAAACAAATAACAATTTTCTTGTAAATATATGAACATGAATATAAATATTGAGCGATAATTACATTTAATTTTGATTTGCAAAACAACGAACTATTCGACACATCTTCTTTCTGGCTTGAGTATTTTCCAACTAACTAAAGTTTTTTTTTTTTTTTTTTTTTTTTTTTTTTTTTCTTATATTTCTCTACAGTGTTTCTGTAAATCTGTGCACAGTGTTCTGTGTCCATTTTATAATTGATTCGCTTCTCCACTGGCACATTAATTATATGAAGCATTTCCAGCATATATCTGCGTTTATAATTTCCTTCTTGAGTTAAAATTTCCACGTCCTTGAAATTTGGAGTATGCCCCGTAGTTGCACAATGTGCTGCAAGAGCAGTTTTCTGCTCCAGAGGTTTGTTCTTCGCTTTTTGGTCGGACTTATGACCACTTATCCTAGTTTTTAATTTTGTCTTAGTTGTGCCAACATATACCTTGGGGCATATGTTGGACGAGTCACCATTACATTTAATTTTATATACCACATTCGATTTTTCTTCAATTGGTACTTTTGTCTTTGTCCGACTGAAGAATATGTTGTTCGTATTATTGCTTTTGGGGGCCAATCGGTATTGCTCATTATTGTACATATTTGAATGTGAAAACCTTTCAGAGAATCCTGGGATGTATGTAAAACGTTTGTATATCTTTTCGACGTTTTGGTCTTTGTTGACAATGTTCGGAGTGATTGCATGTTTGATCAATTCGTTGATCGTTCTGTTAGGGAAATCATTAACCCAGATATGCCCATTGTTTGATCGTGATCATTTTAAAAGTATTTTTATATTATTTTAGGAGCAAATCTGAAATAATAACAGTATGTTTATATGTTTTTTAAAAATTTTTTGAAAAAAGTGGTTTTTGAGGCCACTTTTGGAAAAAGGGTTTTATCTTATAACTGGGAGTTATGGGACACAAAAAATTTGACATATAGTCCAAAGACACCTTTTCGGCATCTAGTTAACGTTTTTTCGTAGTAGGCTCCACATCGTGTATGTTTTCGTTATAAAACTACCCAATAATTAATCGGTCATAACGCAAATCATTGTAAAAACTAAGCGATAGGTGGCAACTTCGATGAACTAGACCTCAAAACTCAAAAATAGTAGCTCAAAATAATGGAATCACATAATATCCCAAGAGCTACAGATGTGTACTGAGTATATCACCAAAATAAACGGTACTTTGATAAACATAACATATCAAATTAGCAAGAATTTTGTGTGTCCTATATATAGGACGCTGGGCATATCTGGGTTAAGTTTGAGAATCTGTCTTATTTTCTTTTTGTTTTTAGTATGATATTGTTTGTCACTAATGTTTAATACCCTTCTTATGAAATTTGATGCGGTGTTAACTTTGATACTTCGGGGATGTTTTGAATAATAATTTATTAATCTGCCCGAAGCTGTTGGTTTCTGGTACCAATCCAGAAATAGCATGTTCCCTTGTCTATGTATAATAGAGTCAAGGTAAGGTAAACAATTGTCTGTTTCCCGCTCCATGGTGAACTGTATTTGTTTATTGAATATATTCAAGGACTTTAGAGTTATGTCAACTTGGTCTTTTTTTATTATACAAAATATATCGTCGACATATTTTGTTAAGTGTCTTGGTTTTATCGGCAATTTTTCCATGGTTTCATCCAACAGCTTTTCCATGATTATGTCCGAAATTATAGGTGAGATGGGTGAACCCATCGGCATTCCTTTCTGTTGTTCAAAAATCTTTTCTTCGTAGAGGAAATATCGTGAATCCTTAATACATAAGGTCAACATATCTATAAAAAGGTTTTGGGGGATCTGTGTATGTTCTCTTAAGATGTCCCATTTTTCTCTTATCGTGTTTATTGCCAGATTTACTGGCACACTAGGAAATAGAGACACCACATCAAAGGAGATTAAGATTTCGTCATTGTCTATGTATTGCCTGTTGATTTTGGTTTTAAAATGTACAGCATCTTTAATGTTATATTTTGAATCTATAGTTAGGACATTTAATATTGTTGCCATATATTTGGATAGTTCATAAGTTGGAGAGTTCACAAATGAACATATTGGTCGAAGAGGAATGCCAGTTTTATGGATCTTGGGGAGTCCATATATTTTTGGTGGGACTGAGGTCCTATTTAATAATTTGTTTTTCTCCTGTTCAGTTATTGCTTTCAATTCAAATAATTTTGTTATCAATGAATTGCATTTTTCCTGCAATCCTGATGTTGGATCCTTTCTTAACCTTCTGTATGTACACATGTCACTAAGAATTTTGTGCATTTTTGATTCATAATCAGTTTTTTCCATGGCCACCGTCTTGCCTCCTTTATCAGCGTTGAGTACCAACATATGTGAATTTTCTTTCAGAAATTTGTTTGTTTGACCAACTGTGTCTAGAATGTACCGATCTCTTTTCCCCAATTTATTGTTTCTCATGTGGTCATTGATGAGAGTTATTAAGTTTACACGTGCGTTCTCTTGTGATTCTCTATTCTCTAAGGTCTGAATGCAGTCTTCTCCCTCAGCTATGGCATTGAACAGGGGAAAGGTTGTCCTTGTTGTTGGTAATGAGAACTTTGGACCAAGTGAGAGTAACCACTCTATGTTCATGGGTATCTCAGTATTTGTTAAATTGATAAACCACTCTTTGTTATGTTGTACATTGAGTTCACGGTGTTGTTGTCTTTTTAGTGCATTTAGCTTACTGATGTGTATTGATTTTTGTTTTGAGATTAATTTTTGGAGGATAGTGTTTTCACTCTCCAGAAAAGCTGTCAGGTCTTCTCTTTGCAGAAGATCATTGAGTTGAGTTTTGGTTTTGTTAATTGCCTCTTTTGTAAGGTTTGATTGCTTGTGTTTTTCTTGAATCAGCAATTTGAGTATTTTCATATGAAAATTGTATGTGTAAGTGTCCAATGTTTTTCTAACATTCATGGGTATTGAGTTGTTCCCTGCAAGCAAAAGCTATCGCGGAAGTGACTTAGGCGTGTCGCCCAGGGCGATGGAAACAGTCGCGGCGATAGTCGCGGAAGGCACCCTGGAGTGCCCTCCGTTGTGAAGAAATGAACCACGCCGGCGTGTCGTCTTGGAAGTCACTCCAGGGACACTTCTGGAAGATCGTTTCCGCGATAGTTCTTGAAATTAAAAAAAATATTTTTTTTATTTTTTTTTTTTCAATTTATTTTTCTTTTATTTTTGTTTTTTATTAGGTGGATTGGCGGTTTTTATTTTTTTTTTTTTTCATTTTACTTATTTCTTTATTGTTAAGTACGCTCTTTTAGAGAAATTATTCTTTGGAATTTCCACCTACATTAATTTTGTTATTTTAAAAATGTGATGTTATGCTGCCTGACTTGGGAAGCGAACCTGGACCTTCAGAGTGCAAAGCGAGTATGCTTACCACTGCACCACCGTCTCATTTAATACTCACATAGAAAATGTTCTATATTTGTTCAATGTGCTGGATCATGAAATAAATGTAAACAATCGCCTTAGAAGTCGCTCAGAAGTCACTCCGAAGTGTCGCCATACGCGATAAAAGGTAATCACAAGAAGGCAATAGAAATTGTTTGTGTAATTCAACAACGATCTTCCTTGGCGTGTCTCCGGAGTGACTTCCTAGGCGAGGGAGTGAGTGAGTCACTTCCAAATGCTGGCAGGGTTAGTCTCAAATATGTTGTGTATGTTTTTAGTTGTGTTAGTGATGAAATTTGGGATTGTACCGGTTTCCTTGCATTTTATGAGGAACGTTGTCGTTGATCTTAAACGTGCTGATAGCCTGGTACTTTTCGAATATTGTTTAAGGATTGGACACTTACACATACAATTTTCATATGAAAATACTCAAATTGCTGATTCAAGAAAAACACAAGCAATCAAACCTTACAAAAGAGGCAATTAACAAAACCAAAACTCAACTCAATGATCTTCTGCAAAGAGAAGACCTGACAGCTTTTCTGGAGAGTGAAAACACTATCCTCCAAAAATTAATCTCAAAACAAAAATCAATACACATCAGTAAGCTAAATGCACTAAAAAGACAACAACACCGTGAACTCAATGTACAACATAACAAAGAGTGGTTTATCAATTTAACAAATACTGAGATACCCATGAACATAGAGTGGTTACTCTCACTTGGTCCAAAGTTCTCATTACCAACAACAAGGACAACCTTTCCCCTGTTCAATGCCATAGCTGAGGGAGAAGACTGCATTCAGACCTTAGAGAATAGAGAATCACAAGAGAACGCACGTGTAAACTTAATAACTCTCATCAATGACCACATGAGAAACAATAAATTGGGGAAAAGAGATCGGTACATTCTAGACACAGTTGGTCAAACAAACAAATTTCTGAAAGAAAATTCACATATGTTGGTACTCAACGCTGATAAAGGAGGCAAGACGGTGGCCATGGAAAAAACTGATTATGAATCAAAAATGCACAAAATTCTTAGTGACATGTGTACATACAGAAGGTTAAGAAAGGATCCAACATCAGGATTGCAGGAAAAATGCAATTCATTGATAACAAAATTATTTGAATTGAAAGCAATAACTGAACAGGAGAAAAACAAATTATTAAATAGGACCTCAGTCCCACCAAAAATATATGGACTCCCCAAGATCCATAAAACTGGCATTCCTCTTCGACCAATATGTTCATTTGTGAACTCTCCAACTTATGAACTATCCAAATATATGGCAACAATATTAAATGTCCTAACTATAGATTCAAAATATAACATTAAAGATGCTGTACATTTTAAAACCAAAATCAACAGGCAATACATAGACAATGACGAAATCTTAATCTCCTTTGATGTGGTGTCTCTATTTCCTAGTGTGCCAGTAAATCTGGCAATAAACACGATAAGAGAAAAATGGGACATCTTAAGAGAACATACACAGATCCCCCAAAACCTTTTTATAGATATGTTGACCTTATGTATTAAGGATTCACGATATTTCCTCTACGAAGAAAAGATTTTTGAACAACAGAAAGGAATGCCGATGGGTTCACCCATCTCACCTATAATTTCGGACATAATCATGGAAAAGCTGTTGGATGAAACCATGGAAAAATTGCCGATAAAACCAAGACACTTAACAAAATATGTCGACGATATATTTTGTATAATAAAAAAAGACCAAGTTGACATAACTCTAAAGTCCTTGAATATATTCAATAAACAAATACAGTTCACCATGGAGCGGGAAACAGACAATTGTTTACCTTACCTTGACTCTATTATACATAGACAAGGGAACATGCTATTTCTGGATTGGTACCAGAAACCAACAGCTTCGGGCAGATTAATAAATTATTATTCAAAACATCCCCGAAGTATCAAAGTTAACACCGCATCAAATTTCATAAGAAGGGTATTAAACATTAGTGACAAACAATATCATACTAAAAACAAAAAGAAAATAAGACAGATTCTCAAACTTAATGATTTCCCTAACAGAACGATCAACGAATTGATCAAACATGCAATCACTCCGAACATTGTCAACAAAGACCAAAACGTCGAAAAGATATACAAACGTTTTACATACATCCCAGGATTCTCTGAAAGGTTTTCACATTCAAATATGTACAATAATGAGCAATACCGATTGGCCCCCAAAAGCAATAATACGAACAACATATTCTTCAGTCGGACAAAGACAAAAGTACCAATTGAAGAAAAATCGAATGTGGTATATAAAATTAAATGTAATGGTGACTCGTCCAACATATGCCCCAAGGTATATGTTGGCACAACTAAGACAAAATTAAAAACTAGGATAAGTGGTCATAAGTCCGACCAAAAAGCGAAGAACAAACCTCTGGAGCAGAAAACTGCTCTTGCAGCACATTGTGCAACTACGGGGCATACTCCAAATTTCAAGGACGTGGAAATTTTAACTCAAGAAGGAAATTATAAACGCAGATATATGCTGGAAATGCTTCATATAATTAATGTGCCAGTGGAGAAGCGAATCAATTATAAAATGGACACAGAACACTGTGCACAGATTTACAGAAACACTGTAGAGAAATATAAGAAAAAAAAAAAAAAAAAAAAAAAAAAACTTTAGTTAGTTGGAAAATACTCAAGCCAGAAAGAAGATGTGTCGAATAGTTCGTTGTTTTGCAAATCAAAATTAAATGTAATTATCGCTCAATATTTATATTCATGTTCATATATTTACAAGAAAATTGTTATTTGTTTTTTCTTTCAAAAAGTGACAAATCCCTGATGATGACTTTCGAGGAAAGTCGAAATATTGGAACAATAAAAAAGTAAATAAAAAACAAAATCAAAAATGTTTTTTAATTATTCTGACCTAAAGCCAAACAAAAAAGCATAAGTTTAAACAGTCCAAAGGTCAACTATAAAAATACACAAAAAAATTATTTTTTATTTTTTATTTTTATATTATTTTTTATTTTTATATATTTTTTTATTCTTATTTTTAAATTGTCTATCACTAATTTTGTTAATAAATATACTAAAAATGATTTTTTCCACCATTTAAAGTCTATTTCTACTTAATTCCATTATTATTTGCTACATTTATTGCGAAAACTTGTGAAATTCCATTAAAATTTAACCTTCCCCCTTAAAAATCATGCCATCTAAACCTATCTTAATGTAATTGCTCAATGGTAACGTAGCATTGTTTAATTTTTCTCCAAACAAAGGGTCTCTCTCTCTCTTTCCACGAATGCTCCACATTATAACAGTTGTCAAAATTTGTTATACAGCAGCTGCTACAGTTGTGAAGAAATGTCAAAATAAAGGATTTTTTGACAGCAAAGGGAACGTAAAAAAGAAATTTGTTGTTGAGCCTTCTTCCTCCTTGCCGAGAGAGAGAGAGACAAAATAACAACAACAAACACTACAGCAATGAATTTTTGCCAGGATGACGGAAGTAAGGAGTGTAAGCTTTGTACATACACACCAAAAAAGTTTACACGTGTTTTAGGAACATGAAAAAACAGGCGCTACTTTGCTTTGGCTTGTTGTTTTGAAGGCTATGGAAAGTTTTTTGGTTAAAAAAGAAATGGCCTAGCCAAGGTTATGAGGCGGTGATATTTGAAGATTTATTAATTTTTATTACATAATAATTTTGTTTTTACTACTTTTAGGTACAAAGAAGAAGAGATTTTTATACTTCTTACTCTCTTTTCTAACACATTTCACCCACATCCTGACATATCCTTTTGTTATACACAATGTTAGTAAAGTATTTGTCGGGAACAAGATTTTCTTTTTGTTCCTTTGATGACATTTGACTGTTGTTGTTGTTGCTACTGTTATTTGGTATGTAATCCTGTAGCAGCTTTGTTTGCCTTAACATAACATCTGTTTGGCGCCTTTCATCTCTAAAACGCTCACTTTGTAGTAGTACAGCACCACCATATCATCATCCCCTGATTTAAAACATTTTGCAAGAGCCAAAGCCGCCCGCCTACCACCACCTCCCTAATTTTATTATACCGTACCCCACCCGCGCCCCCTTTTTGGGCACCTCTAACCTCACCTTAACATTCCCTCAGTGAAGAGTTGTAGAGATTTATTGATTTTTATCCAAAAATGAAAATCAATGTCTGTTTTTAAGGCATCACACCACCAACAACAATGAATGACAGAAACAAATTGACGCAGAACATGTTTTGATAATTGTTGGATATAGTCTGTCCGTCCGTCCATACCATTTACGTTGTGGTTTTTTATTCATCCTTTCTACATGTCATGTACCCCACTAGGCAGTTTGACAAATCTTTTACGGAATACGTCAGTATACCCCCCAATAAAAACAACAAGAACCCCAACAACACAAAAAAAGCAATAAAAACTTGGTGGAAAAAACATTCATACGTCAAATAGTTTGGCCATTCTTAGCTCATATAGTAATACAGAAGAATTCTTTGCCTTTTGGTTAAGTAATAATCCCCAAAGCAAAGGGAAACAATCAAAAGGTGGCAAAAAAAATAATTAAAAAAATGCGTTGGCGTATCCATACTACCCCTTCAGCTATAAGCACCAATATTTCAATATTATTTCACATTCATCAAAATTTACTTTAACAATTTCAAATTTCACTTCCTGTGTCGAGAATCCTCCCAAATAACCCTTTCTTTAAATTTTCTTTTACCAAAATATAAGAAAATAACAAAAATTCATTACTCACTTGTGTTTCACTTTAAGAAAAACTTGAACGTTTTCTCGGCACAATTTTTCTTTTTATATTTGGATATTTAACAAAAAATTTGGTTTTTTTCTTAAATTGTTATTTTGAAATCAAAAAAACTTTGTCGAGTTTTTAATACTCGGTTTTATTACTTTGTTTTTTTACATAAAAACTTTTTGATGATTATTTTTTTCTTGTTCTTCTACGGCGTTTTTTTTTTGGTAGAGTAGATAGGTGTATGTTGTATTTTTTATATCCAAATTATTTATAGTTTGAATATAGAGCAAGTTATGCGGTTTTATATGTTCGTTTCTGGCGAGATGATGTTACAACGAAAACTGCCAGCAAACGAAACGAAAAACAGCAAAGAACAAATGTGTGTGGAATACTCTGCTAAGTACTCTGCTGTCGCTGCTTTCATTTGCGCCATAAGTGAGAGCCAGAGAATGTGAACACTCCCAGCAAACCAATAGTAACAAAATTCGAACGCTATGTCCGATGTGGGATCCGAAATCGTAACGATATCTAACAAAGTTGTATGAAGAGGTTGACATAATTTCGGAACGAAGTGTCGGAGCTACATCGGATCGATTTAGGTCCGATTTCGTAACGAAATCTGAAGAAAATCTTTGGGAAATTCGGAAAGGAAATTTCTTTCCGACATTCCTTGCGAAATCGGTACAAAAACTGAACTGTTTCCACTCCGAAATATCGTTTAGAAATCGGAACCAAATCTGAACGATGTTGTTTCCGAAATTGTTCAGACGTCTCGGACATCCGACATTTGGTTTGCTAGGCTATTGCATGTGTGAATTAAATGTAAAAGTGTGTGTGCGTCGTGGGTTGCTCTCTGCTTTTTCAATTTTTTGCCAAAGGAATATACAGAGCAGGGTGAGGCAGAGAACATTTTTGGGTCTCTCTTGTGCACTCAATGAGCGTAAATTTGTTGTTGTTCACAACGTGTTAGCATCTACACAGGCTGTGAGCGATAACAAATTTACGCTCACTTAGAGCACATGGGCTCTCTTGTGAGTCACAATGCCTCCTCCTGATACAGAGAGATGTCCGAAAGTTTATTTTTCTGTTATAAACTGTTATAAAATAAGAATTCAATCACAGTGAGATGATAGTTATCACACGAACTCGCAATGTAATGACAACAGATGGCATGGAATACAATTGTAGGGTTACAGTGTTGCAAAATAAGCAAATTGAAAAGGGAAATTATAAAAATACAAAAAAAGAAAATAACAAATATTTAATTATAATAAGAATCAAAAGAAAACAGAAAATATAAAAAATAAAATACACAAATTTGTTAAAAGAAATACGAATAACAGTGGGATGTATAACAGTTATCACAAAAATGGAATACAAATACAGGGTTACCGCGTTACAAACTTAAGCAAATTCTGCAAGATAAATTGAGAAATTAAAAAAATTACCACAAAAATTTAAAAAAGCATTTTTACCAGAAAAGTAAAGGAACGGAAAAATGGTAGATCTGGCAGCAATCATTGTTTAATAGGAAAGGTTAGCCAAAGCTTTATGCGGGGCATACACTATACTGCGAAACTGCACTGCCAAATGAACCCTTGTGTACGTGTGTGATTGAGTAGTGTGTGGCATTCCTTCAATCCATATTGCAAAAATGATGAATTTTCCTCCAGAACTCGATTTTGTGTTGAAGTTTTCCAAATTTTTAATTTCCTCACAAATAATATTTGTTGTTTTCAAAAATTATTTGTTGGTTACTTGGAAAATAAACAAAATTCATCGGATTGAAAGGGGTTCATTTACAAAATCAAAACTATTTTGATTTCAATCCTGCCAAAACTACTCCCAAATACATTGACAAAAACTTCAAAATTTACTAATACTATTACGAATGCTGTCGTGCATGCCCATAGTGTATGCCCAGCATTAGCTGTGTCTTTTTACGTGATAATTTGTAATAATTATTACGAAATGTTACTAAATGCTGTCTTTTTACACAAAAGTTCAGTAAAAGAGAGCGAAGTGAGAGAACAATTTTGACAGTTGTTTGCTGAGAAATTGCTAAAAGTTGCTGAAAGAATTTTTCCCAGCAACATTTAGCAAGTTCGATCAGCTGTTTTTTAATCATCTGCAAATGGTCAGCTGCTAAATGTTTATCTTATTTTTGTGGAAAAATACTATAAATATAATATCTCGGGTTTATTTATTGATTATTTTATTAATATGCAAATTATTTTTTTTATTTGTTTTGCTTAAAATTGAAGAACTTTTTCATTGCTTTGGAGTTATTTTTTCGTTCATGCATTGGCGCCAATGTTTTTGTTTTGGTTATAAACTGTTATCTTGCTAAAGTTTACTAAATGCTGTCTTTTTACTTTTTTCTCTATTTTCGTATCAAAGAGTAAAATCTCTCTTGCTCTCTGAAAACAATATGTCAATTTAATTTTTTTCATTCCAGTATGCCTAAAACTTCAAAACAATATAAACAAACTGTGTATGTGTGTGTGTGGTGTTTGAATAATATGCCAAACAATTTTAAAAACAATCGAATTCAATGATTTTTAAAATTGTTTTTAGACCATTTGTAGGAAGAAATTGGTGAGATTTGCATTGAAACAATCAGTTTATCATATTCACAACTCGATTATGTGGAGAAAACTTAACTCTTCATTCATCTTTCGCGTTTTTTATAAAATGATCAAAAAATTAATTGTAAACAAACCCACTTCTTGCTTTTATTTTGAAGTTTTAGGAATTCAGGGAAAACAATGGTTCTATAGATTTTTTCATTTAAATCTACCTCTTTACTTACACCATGGCAGCAATGTCAAAAAGAAACATAAAAAAATCAATTTTCGTCTTTTATTTCACAGTTTTTAATTTAGTTTTGTCAGCGTTCGACTTTTTCTTCTGTTTCTCGACCATTTTCTTTTTCATTGTGAAATAATCGTCAAATCGGCCGAAAAATATAAATATGGGAGCTTTATCCAAATCTGGACCGATGTCGATGTAGTTTGGCACATTTATTTTTAGACCTAATTCCGTCACACATTCCAAATTTCATAAAAATCAACTGTCTATTCCATTAGTTAAACGTCAAATGAAATCCAATGGATTTTAGTTGAGTTTTCATTTGACGTATGCACAAAGGAATTGACAGTTGAAATCGATTGGATTTCGTAAATGTAAACGTAGTATACGAATATGAAATGACAAATCTCTTTACAAAAAAAAATTATTTTTGTTGCAATTCGCCCAACAACATAAAAAAAATTTTGACATAACATATTCAAAATTTTACCATGCTACTACCTGTGTAATTGTGTGGGTGTACAGAAGCAACCTTTGTTTAGAAAGGGTCTACAGAAGCTACCTTTGTTAAGAAAGGGTCTATAGAAGCACCCTTTTTTGAGAGCAGCACCCTTTCATTGAGAAAGCGTCCATAGAAGCACCCTATCATTGAAAAGGGTCTATAGAAGCACCCTATCATTGAAAAAGGGTCTATAGAAGCACCCTATCATTGAAAAAGGGTCTATAGAAGCACCCTATCATTGAAAGAGCTTATAGAAGCACCCTATCATTGAAAAAGAGTCAATAGAAGCACCCTATCATTGAAAGATTTTATAGAAGCACCCTATCATTGAAAAAGAGTCAATAGAAGCACCCTATCATTGAAAAAGAGTCAATAGAAGCACCCTTTCTGGAAGTAAGAGTCAATAGAAGCACCCTTTCTGGAAGTAAGGGTCAATAGAAGCACCCTTTCTGGAAGTAAGAGTCAATAGAAGCGCCCTTTCTGGAAGTAAGGGTCAATAGAAGCACCCTTTCTGGAAGTAAGGGTCTATAGAAGTACCATTTCTGGAAGTAATACCTTGTTTATATTATAGCCTTTTACAGGGTTAACCTTCTTTATGAGGATTTGTTTGGCGTGTATGTAATGCCAAGTTTACACTTGCGCTCCAAAATCCATTGGATTTCACGAAATCCTGAAATACACCCCGGTGTTTACACTTATTTTTTGTTGATTTCAAACATATCACAATGATCAAGGTAGATGCATATGCGCAGCTGATTGAACATGAATTTTCAAAACAAGTTGTTGTAAATTGAATTAAACATCAAAAATATTCGACAATACAGAACTTTACAACTTTATTTAAAAAATTATCGTAAAATTATCTATATATCATATCAATTGTGTATAGTACCAACAAATAAAAAAAAAATAAATAATGATTTTATAGTTGAGACATCATAATAATAAATTTTGATAGATAAAAGTTGTGCTCAGAACCTACAAAACATTAGTATATGCAGTAGTTTTCCCGTTTAGTGCTAAAAATGCGTTCCCATACTCCGAAATCCAGCAAGATTTGCACTTCTCTTTAAACAAAAATAGCGCCGAATAACACCATCTTCTCCTGTTTTCTGCCATACAATTTTAACCTATTAGAAACTAGCAGCAACCATGTTCATATGTTCATTGGTATCTAATATTATAGCTGATACGTTGATTTTGACATTTCTGCTGGAGTTTTTGCAATTTCCGTAATTTTTCCGTTTCCGTATTTTTTAGGAAATTTGTATGGGGGAGAAATTTTTTATAATTAGATCTATTTTCTAAAATTAACATTAAAAAGTACGGGAACACAATGAAAAATTGCATTGGAACAAAGTTATTTAATATTTTTCACGTTGTTTACAAATTTTGATACTAAAATTTGTTGTTTCAGCAATTCGCACATCTACCTTGTTTATTGTGATACGTGAAAAGGGTTGCAACTTTTGGTACTTTTTTAGGCAAAAGCAAGGTTGTATATCATGTGTACTGTGATTTCGATGTTGATTTCGCTGAAATCACGAAATGAGATGATTTCATTTTTGTATGCGAAATCATAATAAATTTTGCATGATTCCGCGCGAAATCACGAAACGCCTTCGAAATCACGAAAAGACGCCGAATGTAAACCAAACATAATGGAGTTGACATTTAAAACCCAGTGGGTTTTAATCCAGCACCTTTTTTTAGAGGTAGTTTACACTATGTATCAATGTCATATGACACGAAATAAAAACATTCCATATCTACCCACGGAGGCAATGTGGAGACGTAATTTTATTATCTTTTTGTTGGGGTTGACACACAGAATAAATGGCGTAACGATGGAAAATTTCATGTCATATGACATTTACATATAGTGTAAACTACCCCTTAGTATTCTTTTCGTAAGGGGACTACTCAAATCGGAGGGATGTTGCTGTTCTTTTACGTACACAATGGATTTTTTGCTTATTTTTCCCGCCTCGCTTTAAAGCGCAAACGTGGAATTGTACTGTTTTCAATAGGAAAGGCCACAACGAAGCGAGGCTTCAGGCCAAAAAGTTGACAATTGTTGAACTTTTGAATTCTTTGCCTGGCTTAATTTTTGACATTTCGTTTCGACATTCAATTTGATATAAACACGTGTTTAATCTGAAAAAATAGAAATTGGCTGTTACTACGATAACAATTTTCCCTTTATGTTATCGAAGAATATAATTTAAATTAGTAGATTCTTGCAGTTCGGGGACAGACTAATTTTTTTCGAACAATTCATATTAAAACATTGAATGTTATTTGATATATTGAAATAATTATGTTCATAGCGCCCATAAATTTTACGCTTCGATGTGTAACAGCAAGAAATCAGCGGCCTAGTGAAGAAATAAACTAAGCAGGAAAATTAAGCTGACTGTGTTCTCGCCTTTAACCCTGCGTTTACAAATGACAGGACAGTTGAGTTCATGTATTGATTGTCAAAATCCCACAACTTGCCTGTGTGACGTAGGCGCCCCGACAACTGCAAAAACAGTTGTAAAATTTTAAATGAAAATCATCGATTTCTTTTTGTTTTCCGTTCACGTATTTCGTTTTTGTTCATGTTCTTTTGTTTTCAACACATTTCAATTATTATCTCACTTATTTTTACAAAAGTGCAAAAAAATTGTCTTCTCTGCTGTCTATGAAAAAATGATGGACAGCGGGGAGACAAACGACAAATGTATGTATGTGTTAGTAAATCAGAGTTGTATTTGAAGACAAACTGTCTGGTGTAAACGCCTAGTAAAACGTTCCCGTACATGAAGCCTTTACCTAATCAACTGCGTGTTGCGTGTGCGTACAAAAATACAAAAACAAAATACATGTATTTCAAATTGAAAACAAAAACAACTACATGTATTTTGTTTTTGTATTTTTGAACGCACACGCAACACGCAGTTAATTAGGTAAAGGCTTAAAAGTCGATATTTTTTTAAAAAGTCAAGGAACAAAACCAATATAAATAGGCAACGTACTTATGTTTTCTTTAATTTTCAGTGAATATTTATATTTTCATTGCATTGCTTTTTATTCTAAAAAAATCCATTCCATAACTGGTTCACGAAGTCGAAAGCACCCTTAATATTTATAACACTTCTCTATCTCCCTTCCCATCCGTCTCTATCAATTATTTTCATTTTGTTTTTATTCCTGAGATTTATCGGTCATTTCTCTACGTTTTATTTTCTTATGGTTGGAACGCTTTTGAAGAAGTTCTGTGCTATGTAAAACAATGACAAGCAAAACAGAATATTTTTGCAAAGAACAACACATCAGCCAGAAAGAGAAACGTAATTTATTTTCATAAAAATACAATAAATTATCAAAATGGTAAATTGAGTTATTTAATAAAAGCTGATCATTTGTAAATGAATTTGGGTTATTTTGTTAGTTTCATTTTAGTGGCTTTAATATGATGTTCCCTGAAGCTGGACGTAGTTTTAAAGCTTCCTACAAATGTTTTTCGGTATCAATGTTACCGGGCAATGAACGTCAAGATGTGGAAAATGGTGGAAAGAGTAAGCAAACTCTAAATGTTATCTAAATATTTACATCTAATTATTGTCTTTTTCTTGCCCCCAGTCATTATGCCACCTTCAGCCTTAGATTCCCTGACCCGTCTCAATGTAGAATATCCAATGCTGTTCAAATTGATTAACAACAAAAAGGCTCGCACTTCACATGCTGGCGTCTTGGAGTTTGTGGCCGACGAGGGTAAATGCTATTTACCCTATTGGATGATGGATAATCTGCTGTTGGAGGAGGGAGATATTCTGACCATTGAAAGTGTTTCATTGCCAGTGGCCAAGTTTTCTAAATTTCAACCTCACAGCACTGATTTTTTGGACATTACCAATCCCAAGGCTGTTTTAGAAAATGCTTTGAGAAATTTTGCTTGTCTCACCACCGGAGATGTTATTGCCATTAAATACAACAAAAAGGTCTATGAGTTGTGTGTGCTGGAGACCAAGCCTGGAAATGCTGTGAGCATTATTGAATGTGATATGAATGTAAGTAGTTGGCCATATCAACCCTGTATGTGTTTTAAAAGACCTTTATGCTCAGGTTGAATTCGAAGCCCCACCAGGCTACAAAGAAGCCACAACATCCAAGAGAGAAGAACCACAAGAAGAAATTCCCCAAGATCATGTTATGGAAGAGGTTGTGGAGACTTTCAAGGGGTCTGGTGTACGTTTGGATGGTAAAAAGAAGAAAGATAATCAACTGGATGCCCCCGTTATAAAGAAGGTTAGTAAATTTCCACCAATATTCCTCCTTAGCATTAATCAAAGCTACTCCTTTACAGATTTTGGCTCGTGGTGTTCCCGACTATGACTACACATTTGGTTATTTGAAATTTGATCGCTCCATTAAACCCATTAGCGATCGGGTGGCAGAAATTGATGCTGCACCAGCGGTCCAGGAAAGTTTCCAGGGTGAGGGATTTTCCATGAAAAAATCACGCAAATAAAAACAAATTTCCCATTCTTAATTTTAAACAATAACAATATTCATCTATTCACCTCTTAAGACTTTAATCAAATGGAGAAGAAATAATTAAAATAAACACATTTTTACAAAGGTAATGTTAGTTTAATGACTTCTGGGGCCTTGGCAGGTGGTGGAGGAATCAAAGTCATAGGAGGCAACTTCTTAATTTTACGACCAAAACGGCCATCTTTGCGCTGCCACAAACCAGAACGTGGACGATTACCCAAAAGACGCATTCTCTGTGCCGAACCAATATGTTCCTTATTGTGTTCAATGTTACTAACACGCCCCACTGTGGCCATGCAGGTTTTGTCAAAGGCATACTCGCGCTTGGAGGGCAGTTGAACTACCACCTTATCATCGAATTTGCGCAAAATTGTACCATAAGTACCGGCAGCATGGATCAAATGGCAGGGATAACCAGGGTTCTTTTCCAAGTTGTGTATCCTTGTGCCAACTGGCAGGGCACCCAAGGGATAGGCATCACCTTCATTGGGACGAACTGGAAAAGAAAACATAAATTAAAATCGTATGGATCAGAAAAATATATTATCGTGCTCACCTGGAATACGTGGAATAAATCTTGATGTCTTAATAATATCTCCCGCCTTCATATTTTCTGTGGCCAAAATATACTTCAGTTCATCTCCCACGCCAACCAAAGCAATCTTAGCTGTACGACAACCATCATCCATAATTTCAATTACCTTCTCCTCTTGTGGAGGACCTTCTAAAGGTCCATCTCGTACCCATTTTATCCAATGATATTTCTGCTTCAAACCACCACCAATACCTTTGGCCACAACACGTCCGGTCACAGGATCGCGACCGGCCAAATGAGTAATTGTCAAAGGTTCTACTGTATATTCATCCTTAAAGTGGACAATACGTCTAAACTGCTTACCATTGCCGGGTTTAGGTTTCTCAACAACTTTTGTTTTGTTTCTCAACTTAATTGAGGCTACGCTGGAGGTGATGGGAGTAAGAAGGCTTTGGCGTTGTGTATGTATGGCACAGCTGGCCATTAATCGCGTTAAATTATTCATTTTTTAATTTATTTTTCGTTGATTATTTAACAAAAACACCCAACGAAGGGGCCCACGAAGAACTAAAGAGAATAATGTGAGTGGAGAGACATATGCAAAAGATGAGAGTTGTGAAAACATTTGCCAATATGAAATTACGGCGTTAGTTGATAACGTAACGTAGTGTGTTAAACAAGTAATGCAGTTGGAATAATGGGTAATAAAGGGTAGTGCAAAGAGAAATAAAGTATAAGCTGTGTTCCTTTAATTACCTGAGGTTACCATTTTTACCATTTGTTACCATTTTTAACCTGCAAAGCGTTCCTTAACCCCGAAAAATGGCAAAACTGGAAGCAATTTTTAAGAGAGTGAGAGTGGAGAGAGAGCGAAAATGGCTTTCTCTTCTACCACAGGCTACCAGCAAAATTTCTGCAGGTAAAAAATGGCAGAACTGATTTTTCGACTTTTGTTTGACGAAAACGAAAGAAAAAGTCGAACGCTGATAAAACTAAATTAAAAACTGTGAAATAAAAGACAAAAATTTATTTTTTTATATTTCTTTTCGACATTGCTGCCAGACCTACCATTTTTCCGTTCCTTTACTTTTCTGGTAAAAATGTTTATGAGAGAGCAATTTTGACATTTTTCTCTTTAACCACCCTTACCATTAAAAAAGTAAAGGAACAAAGCTATAATAATATGGCAGTAAAATGCAGGAGACCACAGTCAAATGCTTTTTGTGTAAATAGAAGTACATACCAAAGGTGATATTTGTGAAAACTGTTGGTAATGGTCATAGTTAGTTGGCTGTGTAACGTAACGCAGAATAAAATTGTTTTAGAAAAGAAATGATTGTGAGCGAATCAGCTGAGAATGCAATGGTGTGTATAATAGGGTGGTAATGAAAGAAAGACCAATTGGAATAAAAAGGATTATAAGTTGGTGGTTAAAAACATATAAACCAATGTATATACAAAAGTTGATGGCTGTGGAAACTTTTGCTAAAGAAATTAAGGTTATTTGGCGACGTATCGTAAAATAGCAAAATGCAAGAAGATTCAACCGTTTCGCAAGCATACAGTAGAAAGTAGATAATGAACTTCTTTCTAATTCAAACACAAACCATCAATCTACAAAATGACAATACATAGATACTTCTTTCAACAATCCAACAAGCAATAACCATAAAAACTCTTCATACAATGAGCACGATGAACAAATATCTTCGGGTGAAGCAGTCACCTACACTATGCATAGCCATCTGCTTCCTAGAAGTGAAGAAAATCCTTCGTTGGTCTTATAGTCGACAGAAAGTCTTTGAACGTCTTTTATAGGCGACAGAAGGCATTTAAAAGTCTTCCGTAGGCGACGGAAAATATAAGGTCTTCTATAGGCGGCAGAAGACCTTTGAAATGCTTCTATAGACGACAGAACAACTTTGAAGTTCTTTTATAGGCTACAGGAGACATTTGAAGGACTTTAAATGGCGACAGAAGGTCTTTGAATGCCGTCTGTAGGCGAAAGAAGTCCTTCGAAAGTCTTCTACAGGCGACAGAAGACCTTTGATTTTAAATGGCGACAAAAGACCTTTGAATGTCTTTTATAGGCTACAGAAGACCTTTGCAGGTCCTCAATAGGCTACAGAAGTACTTTGAAGGACTTCTAATGGCAACGTAAGTCCTTCGAAAATCTTCTATAGGCGACGAAAGTCCTTTGAAGGTCTTTTAGTGGCAACAGAAGACCTTAAAAGTTTTCTATAGGATGCTTTCTGAAATGATTGGAATATACATATGTATTTCCCATTCGATCATACACTTTTTATATTAAAAAAATTGCTAACACCCAAATGGAAAAAAATTCAAACCCCCCTGTTCTTTCGTTTCAACTTTTTAATACATTCATAACATCTACAAGAAATTTTTGCACTTCAGGATCTTGCATGAGAGCACGTTTCTTCATACTTAAGACCATGGCCAAGACATCGGGACATTTTTCTTTTTCACGATTTGTACGCATATCATTTTCATGTCCAGCGGCATCATCTTCATCGCCTGCACTTATTGCTCCTGAAGTCATAGTACCACTACTTGTGGTTGGTGGCATGCTATTATCATCTTGGGAATCGCCTGCCGAGGAAACAACAGACTGCTTCAACTTGTGTTTATATTTTCGTTGAGGCGGTGTCGTCGTTGCGCTGGTGCCAGCAGCATCTTTTGTCTTATCCGTCCTCTTGTGATACGGTCTCTTTTGTCGCACCTCCTTGGTTTGGTCTCTTTTGTTATCACCCACCAGAGATGCTGTTGCTGCTGCAACATTGGAATGTGCTTCCATTGTGGTGTCCTCCATCGAAGAACTCTGTCCATATTCATGTAAACGTCGTTTCACATGCGATTGTAGCTTTGCTTTGATGTCGTGTTGAGTTGTCCTATCCTCAGGTGGGGTTGAGGGAGCTGGTTCCAGCTTAATTGTTTGTAAATTAAGACTTTCACTGCTCATTTCGTCACTCGTTTTCTACGATAAGAAAGAAATATAAATTAAAACGAAATTACAATAAAATCAGACTAGACATGTTCAACTATTCCACTATTCCGTGACAAACTAGCGAAACCAAAACAAATAAGAAGGGGTTTCAACGTTTGAAAATGATACCAGGGTTATATAAATCGAATAAATGTAAACAGCTGTTACGGCCAATAGCACTGTTCCTTTAAAGTGGGGGTACACACGATCAGTTTTGAGTGTCAGTTTTGCTCAAATAATCGGTTGCTTGTCAGTGTGGCCGCTCACTTTTGTCAGTCATCAGGCAGCCACAAAATATTTTGTGATTGCTGGACAGTTTGACATTTATCGATTTGTTGGAATTATCGATTACTGTCAAATAGTCCACCGTAGAGCTGGCAAAGAATCGATGGCACTATCGATAATATCGATTATTCTTTAAAAATTCTATATGGATAGATAGTTTTGTCTATCGATATTATCGGAACAAAAATCCACAACCTATAATTCATTGAAATAAATAGAAATTTCGCTGCTTTTCGGTTTTGTGTGTGTGAGAAAGCAAGACGTAAAAAATTGTGCACTTTGCATTGATAACATATGCAGGAAGAAGAAGAAGTTCACTTGAATTTGCAAAACTAGTCTTTCTTGTTTATTAAAATAAATGTGTATATTATGAATGGTTATTAAATTCCATTCCATGGAAAATCTATATATATAAAAATGGTGTAAAAAATGTATAGTAATTCATAAAATGAGAACGGCTAGGCCGATTTCTGTAAAATTTTTTGTCAGTTATTCGTATTTTCGAGGAGAAGGTCTTTACGGAAGAAAATTTTGGAAAATCTCTCTGGAGAAGTCGGAAAATTGGAAAAATCGAAAATAGAGTTTTTGTATGAAATTTTATTCCTTAATAGCGAGACGAAGTTCTCTGGAGAAGTCGGAAAATTGGAAAAATAGAAAATAGAGTTTTTGTATGAAATTTTATTCCTTAATAGCGAGACGAAGTTCGCCGGGTCCGCTAGTATTTAATAGATTTTCATTATATATACGTGTGTGTGAAAACTACTTCCCGCCAAAACAATGCACAACTGTGCGCAAAAAAATGCACAACTCATGGTATATGTAAAGAGGTAGGTGCAGGTCCTCCACCAAGCGAATTCATAGAAAAACAAAGATTTTAAATGTCAAAATTCATAAATATTTTTGTTTGACGAAACAGAAAATACCATCTGATCGAACTTGAACTGCTAAAATAAGTTATTGTAAATTAAATTCTCATACATAACACAAAAATGTTGACATTTTACGTCTACAACATTAAGTTTATTTATTTTCTTTTTTCGACATACATCTACCTGTTTCTGTACAGTTTAACATTTCTATACCTCACAGCGAATTCAAATGACAAATATGAATTTTGACAGCTCAAATCGAAATCATCTGATTTTGCTGGGGGCCCGTTATTGGGCCATGGGTAGGTTTAAATGAAAACAATCTATAGAGCCCTGCTTTTTCCTGAATTCCTAAAACGTCAAAATTACTAAACACAAAAGCAACAAGTGGGTTTGTTTATAATGCCGTTTATATAAATTTTATAATAAAAAACGCGAAAAATGAATTAAGTGTCAAGGTTTCTCCACATAATCGAATTGTGGATATTATGAAATGATTGCTTCAATACAAAGCTGAAGAATTTCTTATATACAAATATTCTAAAAACAAATTTAAAAATCATTGAATTCGATTGTTTTTAAAATTGTTTGGCATATTTTTCAAACAATACACACACATACACAGTAAACATCTGCATGAATGCATTCATCAAATGAATGCACAACATCATTCATTCATTAGTACTGTAACTTATTGTACAAATTCTCCAATGAGTGAGTTTGAATGAGTACATTCAGTGAAGTTGTGTTGTGCGTTGTTGTTCTCTTTGTTGTTGGAGATTGTATTCATTCGTCCCATAACACAATCTAACTCAACCTAACAACATTCGGCAAGAGAGAGTGGACACAAATAAGAATGCTATGAGTGAGTTTTTTTATGCTTGGTTGTGCATTCACTTCATTGGTGTCCATAATAAATGAGAAAGAATTGATGGGAGAGTAATGTCCCTTTGTTAAACAACGGCTGGCATAGCTCTCATTTGAATTCGTTATTCTCTGTTGTTACGACAACGTGCAGGCGTTGACATCAATGATTCACTTGTTATTCCTTTTTGTGTTGTCACGTGACATGTGCTTTGCATTGTTGGTTTAGTTTGTTAATGCGTCTGCTTCAGCATGGAGGTAAGAATTTTAATTTTAAGAAGTTAATGTAAGAAGTAGACTAATTTTAATAACATAATATAGGATGCTTCATATGAATCGGAGCTGTCATCAGAACCTTCTACATCAGCTGAAAGTAATAAAATCTCCGAAATAAAAGAGAAAATTAAAACAGGAGAATATCGAATTATTCTACCAATTGGAAAAAGCAAGGTTTGGGAGATTTTTGGAAAAATTCAAAAAGACGGAACCTTTATAGAAAATGTTGTGGCATTCAAAAACTGTTACAATGTTTACAAATATGTTAACAGCACTTCTAACCTTGTAAAGCATAGGTAGATGTTATAAAAATATAAGGGAGGCATTAAAAACAAACCCAAAGTTGATGTCGATAATGACACAAAGACAGAAGTAGAAGTAGTTCGTACAGTTACGAATGGATGATAATTAATTGTCGATCTTTTAAAATGATTGAAGATGATGGTTTAAAGAAATTTGCAATATTAATGATAACGCTTGGAGCTAAACACGGGTCAAATGTGGATGTAGATAAGCTTCTACCACACCCCACAACTATAGGTATCTAGGAATATAGACAACATGTATACGGCAACTTATGACTCCATTAAAAGAGAAATACAAGAAGTCTGTGGCAAAGGATATGGCCTCAGTTCGGATCTTTGGAGCGATAATTATCTAAAAATGTCGTACTTAGCTTTAACTATACACTTTATAAAAAATGGAAAGTAAAACACGAAAATGCTAGCATTTAGATCCACGAATATGGAGCGTTGTACCAGTAAGTATAACTATACTCATTAGTATATGTTGTTTGAAAGCAACTAATTTTTGACATTTCTTTATAAACTTTTAACTTGACATAGACCAAAGAATTCATCACAAAGTTACCGCTACCTTAAGAGAGTTCAACTGTAATCTTGATAAGGCAATAATTGTTACAGACCGAGGTTCCAATATGGTAGCTGCATTTAGATCAAACGATCATATATATTGCATTAATCATTTATTACATAACATAGTGGAGAAAGCCATTAATGAAAATGATGACATTAAAGCCCTATGCACAGCGGGCTCAAAGCTTGTGAAGTATTTTAAAGTATCTGGTGTCAATGCACAGTTAAACACTACGCTCAAAAGTTTTTCTCCGACCAGATGGAATACTATTTATTATTTGTTACAATCTATACAAAAGAACTGGATTGATATTGGCAATATATTGCAGGAAAAGCAACAACTTAACAGAATAAGTGATATTAATCTTAACATTTTGATCTCGACTGTAAAACTTTTATATTATTTTGAATCGTCTTCGAAAGAACTTGAAGCAGAGAAATATCCTACTATACATTTGGCCATTGTTCATATCTACTTTTTAAAAAGAATATGTGAAATAGAAAATTATGATTTAGAGTGCATTAAAAACTTAAAAGAAAAATTGGTGAAACTTTTAGATGATGTTGTTATGACCAACATGACTATTTTTCACAAAATGGCATTGTTCCTGTTTCCACCAACAAATAGTCTATCGCAGTTTACAAATGAACAAAAAGCCGATATAAAGGCAAATTGCAAAACATTAATGGAAAGCTTTTTAAATGATGATCTAAATAATCTAAATGAATTTTCACAAGCCGAATCTCTAACAAGAAATAAGGAACTCCTTTTTTCAGGGTTTCTTCAACCTTTGCATTCAACAAATACCACCGACAAAGTGCAAAATGAATTAATGCTGTACGAAAACGAGAGCGTTGCCATGCACGACAATTTTGACGTTCTTCAGTGGTGGGAATTTAATAAATCAAAATATCCATTGCTTTATAAAGCGAGCTGTAGAATATTGTCAACTCCTGCAAGCAGCGCGTCTTCCGAACGAATATTTTCATGCGCTAGACACCTTCTCTCAGAAAAACGGCGCCTTATTGGTTCTAATCCAGATTCAGTAGAGAAAATAATGTTTCTTCATTCCAATATGAAATAAAATATAAATATTTTTTTACGTTTGAGTACCTGTTTATGCTTATGAATTGTTATGTTTATGAATTGAAAAACTTCATTTGTTTTAAGTTATATTTTTGTTTGTTTTTTAGTAACATCTAAAAAAACTAATAAAAAAATAAATATAAAATGTTTCCTTTATAATACAACATTCAGTTGCAATATGTACTTTTTTTCTTTGTTTAATTTTTTGGCGGGGTTGTGAAACTGACTACAGGAATTTTAACTCGGGTAACTCGAATAATATTGTTCCATTCGGCTGCTTATTACTCATTCTGAGTAAATGATGAATAAATACGAATAATGTTCAAATTTTAAAAACGGACTCATCTCATTCATACCGCTTTTAGTGAGTTAGACGATTACCGAGTTGTGGCGAGTATGAATGGTGGTGAGTACGAAAATTACAAGTTATCTCTCTCTTTTTGTACTCACTCACTGCTTCTCGCTGCTAGTGGATTGAATGAATAAGGGTTGGTTTTATGTGTGAGTGTCTCATGAATGGCTTTTTTTCGCATTCATGCAGATGTTTAATACACAGATTTTGTACATTGTTTGGACATTTAAGGAACACTCGAATGAAAAAAATTGAATTGATAGAAAGCTTTAGCTAACCTTTCTTATTAAACTATGGCACAACTGCCATATCTGCCAGGCAAAAAAGTTTGCAAGTAGTGCAATGCAGAGTCATGATTTCAATACATCTTTTGCCGGGTTAAACGGTGTTTGCATTAAGGCCGCTGCACATACGGCGCGTTGAGCGTTGCGTTACAACAACCACATGAAAACTTCAAGAACACACATGGCATCACTTACACATTTTTCATGTGGTTGTTGTTTTCAACGTGCAACGCGTCGCACAACGGACCGTATGTATTTGGGCCATTAGAGCTTTTTGCCGGGTTCATTAGCTTCGTTCCAGAACTAAAAAGTTTTTACACATTTTTCCCCAAAATGCGTTCCCGTAAACCAAAACAGTTGCAAAATGTTCCTTTTTTGCCTGGCAGATATGGCAGTTGTGCCATAGTTTAATAAGAAAGGTTAGCTAAAGCTTTCTATCAATTCAATTTTTTTCATTCGAGTGTTCCTTAAATGTCCAAACAATGTACAAAATCTGTGTATGTGTGTGTATTGTTTGAAAAATATGCCAAACAATTTTAAAAACAATCGAATTCAATGATTTTTAAATTTGTTTTTAGAATATTTGTATATAAGAAATTCTTCAGCTTTGTATTGAAGCAATCATTTCATAATATCCACAATTCGATTATGTGGAGAAACCTTGACACTTAATTCATTTTTCGCGTTTTTTTATTATAAAATTTATATAAACGGCATTATAAACGGCCACCGTGGTGCAATGGTTAGCACGTCCGCCTTGCACTCAGAAGGTCTGCGGTTCGAATCCCAGGCCAAGCAACATCAAATTTTCAACGGTGGCAAAATTCCCCCTCAGTAATGCCGGCGACATTTCCTGAGTATTTAAGCCATGAAAAACTTCTCTACAAGTGGTGTCGTAAGGCACGCCGTTCGGACTCGGCAATAAAAAGTAGGTCCCATATCATTGAGCCAATATGAATCGGCGTGCACTCATTGATATGAGAGAAGTCTCCCTTGTCCCATCTGGGATGTTTGTGGAACAATTATATTATATAAACAAACCCACTTGTTGCTTTTGTGTTTAGTAATTTTGACGTTTTAGGAATTCAGGAAAAAGCAGGGCTCTATAGATTGTTTTCATTTAAACCTACCCATGGCCCAATAACGGGCCCCCAGCAAAATCAGATGATTTCGATTTGAGCTGTCAAAATTCATATTTGTCATTTGAATTCGCTGTGAGGTAAGTCTGTGTTTAGACACGCAAATTTCTCGCGAAAGTAAATTGAGTTTTTGGGAGAGAGCGGAGAGGAAAGAGCTCCTCAATACTCTTTCCTACCCCCTATTGCCTAAAAACTGAATTTACTTTCCCGTGTGTCTAGACACGGACTATAGAAATGTTAAACTGTACAGAAACAGGTAGATGTATCTCGAAAAAAGAAAATAAATAAACTCATGGTATAAGTAAAGAGGTAGATTTAAATGAAAAAAATCTATAGAACCCTTGTTTTTCTTGAATTCCTAAAACTTCAAAATAAAAGCAACAAGTGGGTTTGTTTACAATGCATTTTTTGAGCATTTTATAAAAAACGCGAAAAATGAATGAAGAGTTAAGTTTTCTCCACATAATCGAGTTGTGAATATAATAAACTGATTGTTTCAATGCAAATCTCACCAATTTCTTCCATACAAATGGTCTAAAAACAATTTTAAAAATCATTGAATTCGATTGTTTTTAAAATTGTTTGGCATATTATTCAAACACCACACACACATACACAGTTTGTTTATATTGTTTTGAAGTTTTAGGCATACTCGAATGAAAAAATTTAAATTGACATAAAGCTTTGGCTAACCTTTATTATTAAACCATGAATAAACTTAATGTTGTAGACGTAAAATGTCAACATTTTTGTGTTATGTATGAGAATTTAATTTACAATAACTTATTTTAGCAGTTCAAGTTCGATCAGATGGTATTTTCTGTTTCGTCAAACAAAAATATTTATGAATTTTGACATTTAAAATCTTTGTTTTTCTATGAATTCGCTTGGTGGAGGACCTGCACCTACCTCTTTACATATACCATGAGTTGTGCATTTTTTTGCGCACAGTTGTGCATTGTTTTGGCGGGAAGTAGTTTTCACACATACGTATATATAATGAAAATCTATTAAATATTTTTCATGGAATGGAATTTAATAACCATTCATAATATACACATTTATTTTAATAAACAAGAAGGACTAGTTTTGCAAATTCAAGTGAACTTCTTCTTCTTCCTGCATATGTTATCAATGCAAAGTGCGCAATTTTTTACGTTTGTTTCAGTTTGTTCCGTCATTCTTAACCGATATTCCGTCATTCCATGACCGTTTCTTATCAGATATTCTTTCTTTTTCGACAAATAGTCGTATCGTTCGTTTAGTTGCACAAAAGGCGAGTTAAAAACAATTATTTTGTTTAATTTATTTTATTATTAAACAAACAAATATTAAGCAGAGACCTGCTTAAATGTTGAACTGATAGCGGGCAATATGAAAGTCTAGTGAAAAACAATTGCTAATTTTGAAAATGTTCAATTGAAGAAAAAACAAAATAGAAAAGCAATTGAAAAATAAAATAAAAATATACATACATCGTGAAGAAGAGAAATAACACACATATACAGAAAAAATACACACCACACAACAACAGTGGAATTGACTCGAGTTAGTCAGTTGTTCGGTGTGTTTGCCTTAGGAGAGGTGGTGCAGTAGAAAGAGAAGAGTGAAACAATACGCGACTTACGACAACGAACGGACACGGCATAGAAACAAAACGGTAGTGACGGAAAAACAACGTGCTATTTTTTCAGTAATGAAATTTCATTGAAATTAAATCCCCAACATAAAAACAAGTGGAAAATATTGAATTAAAAAATTTATTAATTATTTTTCTCGAGAATAGTGTAAACAGTTATTGCAAAGCAATTGTTTTTAAATGTGAATGAAAAATCTTGTTGGCTGGCTGGGCGCATATTTTTTCTACATCATTCGTTTCGATTCGGTCGGTATTGTTTAATTTTGTATTGTGTTTTTATTTTACTTTACGGTTGAGTATTTGCTTTTACGCAATCGTCGGTCGGGGTCGGTTTGTTAATGGAGGATTTTTCTTCTATTTGCTTATTTTTGTTTGAACATCCATCGTCGTTCAAATAATAAATACAGCAAGAATCAAGTAAGCAAAAAGGAAGGAAGGGGGTTTGCGGGGCGGCTTCCGCTTAATGAACAGGGCTCACATAGGCAGGCATCAAAACCCGGCCGTCGCCGCGTAATTTATTGTGTATTTACGAGTTGAGAGAGAAAAAACAAATCCATAAAAAATACAGGTGGAGTCTGAAAACGAATGAAAGGCGTATGGTGGAAAGCAAAGAAGAAAGAAAAAAAACAGCGGCTTTTAACGAGCAAAATAAAATAAGGCAAAAAAACAATAGCAGAGTTGTATTTTGAAGTGTCGGCCTCCGATTTGTGAGAGTGTGTGTGTGTATTGAGTGCGCCTCGTCGGCTGTGAGAGTGTGTGTGTGTTTTGTGTACTGCGCGGTATTTATTTTGGTGGATTCTTTATTTTTATTTCGTTTCTTGTTATTCCTATTTTACAGTGTGCAATACCAACAACAACAACAGCAGCATCAACACTGTCAACAACACAAGAGGGAGCAGCAACAACAACAATAATAATAACAATATTTAACATCAAATTAACACCACCAATAATACAATACAACAAAACAACAACATTCAAGTAGGGAAAAGAACAACAACAAGTCAACACACAACAACAACCAAACAGCAGGGGCATAGCAGAATTTATACGCGAAAACGAATCGATATTGAATGGGTTTTATTCGAGGAAACAAGAGTGAGAGAGCAAGTGATTGATGCAAATGTAATAGCGCGGTTATTAGAAAGAGAACGTGAGTGAGTGGTGTGCGAGAAGAAAGCCCAGGGAAAAATAAACAAATCAAATTTTAACGAGACAGATGTAAATTTTTACATTTTTCCCGGCAAAAGGCAAGGCGAACAAAACGAACGAAGCTTCAATTGAGTTGTGCAGAGCTAGCATTAAGAATTAAGTAGAAAAGAAAAAACAGTGTTGCCTACTACTAATCAAGTGTTGCTAAAACAGTCGACTTGCGGAAAATTGAATGAAAACAACTCGCCATAAAAATATAACAACACAGCAAGCAAGGCAAGACAGGCAGGCATCAGACAGACAAATCAAGAAAACAAGAATCAAAACACGAGCAAAGGTATCATCTTCATCGTTCGTTGTTGTCGTCTTCGTACGTAAACACAACAGAGACCCGAATTAGCAACATTTGTCGTTCTTCATCGTTTCGCCGCCGCCACCACCGATCCAATTGTGTCTACTTCTTGGTGAGAGTGTATTGTGTGTGTGATATTGCGGATTCTAAATTGGCGAATTAGCAGCACAAAACATAACCAGCAAACGAAAAGCAAGACAAAAAGGTAAACATTGGAGAAAAAATGTTAACATCCTATTATTGTAAGTCTAACGTAAACTGCACGTAATGTGCGTAACGTTTGTAAAACGATGTGTTTTACAAAAATGGGGTTAAACGGCGTTTGCACTAGAGCTTTTTGCTGGGTTAACCTTCTTTATGAGGATTTATTTGACGTTTGCGCTATGGAATTGACTTTTGAAACCCAGTGGGTTTATTCAATTCGGTTAAGTGCACATAAAATAAATATTTTCGCAAACAAATTATTTATTTGACAGTTATTCAATGGAACTGACAATTTTAATGAAGGTGCTTAAATTGACTTCAGGCGCTACCTCCCGATTTCTTTGAAATTTTTACCGGAGATAGAACTTATTATCCTGAACACAAGAATATATATTTCCTTAGATGGGAAATGTCCCCACTTCCCGATAGGTATATGGGCGTTAAAAGATCCGAAAATACATACATACATAAGTTTATAATATACTAGTGGACCCGGCGAACTTCGTCTCGCTATTAAGGAATAAAATTTCATACAAAAACTCAATTTTCGATTTTTCCAATTTTCCGACTTTTCCAGAGAGATTTTCCAAAATTTTCTTCCGTAAAGACCTTCTCCTCGAAAATACGAATAACTGACGAAAAATTTTACAGAAATCGGCCTAGCCGTTCTCATTTTATGAATTACTATACATTTTTTACACCATTTTTATATATAGATTCCAATATTGGATTTAACTTTGTTAGTCAAATATGTTTTCAGTATGAAGTCCTTCAGGGCTTTGTTAGAAGGTCGTGGGTTCGATTCCCAGGCCAGGCAACACCAACGGCGGCAAAAGACCCATCAGCAATGTTGGCGACATTTCCTGAGTATTTCAGCCATGTAAACTTCTCTACAAGTGGTGTCTTTAAGGCACGCCGTTCGGACTCGGCGATAAACAGTAGGTCCCATATCATTGAGCTAATATGAATCGGCGTGCACTCATTGATATGAGAAAAGTCTCCCTACAAGAAGTCTACAGCTACTTGAAGAATGGCTTTTTGATGTTGATATATATTTTTCTCCCATATTTTCCTTATCGGAAGCAACGGAGGCGTTATTTTTTTCACTGTCCGTGTGCGTTTCGGAATAAGTGAGGTATAAAATAACTTCAGCGGCTTGACCTTACTTCTTTGTTCCTTGCAAGACCATCGTTTTCTTGGGTAAATATGGGGATGTCTGGGATATTTTTGACATTCGACTTTGTCGTTCGGTTCGGCTCTGTTGCTCGTGATAGCATTGAGACAGGCTCTTTAGTTGTTTGCTCACTTTTTGTAGTCACGAGTTTTTGGATAATATTGAAACTTTTTGGCTGCATCTTTTTGCCTAACACGTCTAGTTATGGCTTTTCGGAGTTTTTGTTGTAACAGATTTTGTGCTAGAACGCTCGAATTTTTGATTGAACTTTGTTGAGGTGGTTCCCGAACGTAGATCCAATTGTCGTGGGTACGGGAGTTTTGTTGTCGTTTTGCTGCCGTCTCCTCTCAGTTTTTGGTATGAAAGGAATATTTCATCCACTAGCAGTTGCGTTTCGATGCCTGAGTAGAGTCTTTCGAAGTTCATTATGCTCCGGTTTTGTCAGAGTGATCTTTGGCCTTTTGCTAACCTTCTAGGTCACCATTTGTTAGGTTAGCATCCTTTCATTTTTGGATCCATATTTTTCCTAAGGTAACTAATTTTGACTTGTATGCCCAGCAAACGGCAGCAACATCTTGGGAGATTTTGGATTGAGCCTGCTTCGTTTCGGGAATGTATTGTCGAGTTGGAGTTCGCGCTTAGGTGCATGAGACTCAACTAATTTGAAGTATTGGATTTTTTTTTTGTAATCTCAAAAAAATTATTACTTTAGAATCCGCAACGACTTTTCATATCTTAACAGCCATCAGTAACTGACTTGCGTCTTATGCAGAACGGATTTTTCTGCCCGTGCAAAATATATTCCAGCTGGTTTAGAGGTCTACGATTTAAATTCCTCGTCCGCCATGGTGCCCAAATCATCTTGCGCATAACGGGCATTTTTGCAGGCGCTGATATAAACTAGCTGTTATAGGGCTTGTAGCCTATTGATCCTTCGAATCCATTTCCTCGTTCGTAATATTGCCCCAATCATCCTAAGTTGCCTTTTGATGTTTCAATAGCCGTCAGTTACTGACTTGTATCATGTGACGGGACATGATTTTTTTGTGGCTGTTGATATAGGCCAGTTTGCTTAGGTGTTGCAGACAATTGAGTATCCGATCCAAATTCCCCGTCCGCCCAAGTAATCCTTTGTGGACATGGCAGCGTTAGGTGTCAAGACATTCACATCTAAGTCAACCAGGTCACACTCGACAGCACAGGACATGTGATCACGGCAACACTTGCCACCACTACTGAATTTTGGGTCGTACACCGTTATTTTTTTTTTTTCAAATTTGTCCGATTCTATATTTGTCCATGCGGTATCGTTATCTCTCTCCCTCTCTCTTTGAGAATATAAGCCGACAGAGTTAGCTCTTCATGTCCTAGAATTCCGAAAAGATTCCTGCACAAGTTAAATCATAGTTTTTTGTCTCACTAACAGTCGCCGGAAGTGCCCTGGCGTAAAATGTATTTACATAAAGGCATCGTTTCTTGTAGGGAGGGTATAGAGTGGCAAATTTTCTCAGAGAAAGGGTCTAGAGTGGCAACGTTTCTTACAGAAAGGGTCTACAGAGACGTTTCATAGAGAAAGGGTGCATAGAGGCACCGTTTCTTACAGAAAGGGTCTACAGAGACATCGTTTCTTAGAGAGAGGCACCGTTTCTTATAGAAAGGGACAATAGCGACATCTTTTCTTAGAGAAAGGGTCTAGTCGCCCTTTCTCAGAGAAAGGGTGTATAGAAGCACGCTTTCTTAGAGAAAGTGTCTATAGAAGCACGCTTTCTTAGAGAAAAAGAGTCCATAGAAGCTCCATTTCTTAGAGAAAGGGTCTATAGAATTACCATTTCTTACAGAAGGCGTCTATAAAAGCATCCTTTCTTACATGAAGGGTCTTTGTTTCTTACAGAAGGCGTCTATAAAAGCATCCTTCTTACATGAATGGTCTTTGTTTCTTACAGAAGGCGTCTATAAAAGTGCCCATTCTTACGTAAGTCCTCTATGGAAGCAACCTTTCATGCAGAAATGCAGAAGCATCCTTTCTACATTGTGAAAACCTTTCTATTATTATATTTGACGTATATATAAAGGCATTGAATTTAAACCTTATTTACACTGGTATCATTGTTTTTAGCAGGTACGTTTTTTATTTGACAAATATTCAAGGAAATTGACATCTTAAATGGGGCTTTTTCTAAATTTCTTTAGACTTAAAATTACGAGTTTTATGTGCCGTTTCTACGTTACGTCGTACGTTCGTTCTCTATTTGTTGTTCTACAATTACTTATTTCCCCATACAAAATTCTGTGAACGAACAACGGTTTTTCTACGTTATTCGAGTAGAAATACTCTCTGAACGACGAATAGATATGTATGTCCCATCCCTAACAAATGAGAGAATTTATCGAAAAAATATATTATGACATGTCTAAATTCAAGAATTAAAAATTTATTGAAAACACGATATTTTTCAGAAAAAAAGAAAGTGATGAATGAAAAGTGAAGAACTGAACCTTTTATGTAGATGCAGAAGAAAGAATGTGGCGTCTCATTTTTAATCCCACACACATCAGGGGTGCCAAGTTGGTGGTTTTCCCGCTACTTGTGGTGATTTTTGACGTACAAAAACCACTGTTTTTGCAGGAATGTCAACTGTTTTAAGGTAAAAATCGCTACAGACCTATGGTGCGTATGTGGCTGTAGCGATTTTTACTTCGGAACAGTTGGCATCCCTGACACACATTTCTTGTCCATCAGTTCCAAATCGCGTAAAAAAGGAAACAAGAAGTGAGAAAGAATGAAGCATGTTAGTCCCAATTTACATTAGGCGAGTTTACTTGCGGCAATTGTCAGTTTGATGGAGAGAGAGATGAGGTATATGGTAACCCTTTGCCTCTCAACACCCTCTCTCACCCACAAAATAATAATTGCCGAAAGTAAAATGGCCTAATGTAAATTGGGACTTACTATGAATGACAAATGGTGTCGTGGAAACGGGTTAATTAGTGTACGTCGTTCGACAGGCGAACAACGTAATTCAAACGCTCGTGGGAACATGCTATTATTGAAATCAGTTTGATGTAAACTGCCTTACGCCATGTTTACATTAGAGTTTTTTGCAGGGTTAACCTCCTTCATGTTAGGTATATACCAGGTCGCCCGATAAATTCGGTTGATCGTTATGTTTCCCTTCAAAAGAATCTATTGGGATTTAAAATTCAATGAAACTACAATTGAAATTTTCTTTTGCACTCAAAACCAAGTAGTACAATTATTTTTCAATTCAATTCAACTTTTTTCAATTCAATTCAATTTATTTCAATTCAATTCAATGTATACTACATTTGAATTTAAAATAATAAATTGCATGACTTAATATAGTAGCTTAAAATTAATAAGGAAAGGCTGTTAAACTAATCCAATCAAAACGTACAAGGTTTAAGAATTGATTGTATTAAAATAGTAAAATATATAAGTTATATAAAAAATCTTATTAAAAAAAATAAAACTATTTGACTTTTTGAATGATTTAAATGCATGAATTAAAACTACTCCAGCAAGGAGAGGGAGGGATGTTCAACTACTCCAACAATTTTTTATGAATTATCCTTTCAATAATTTTTTTATGAATAATCTCTTCAATCAACATATTTATAGGTTTGAATTATGTATCTGCATATGCTATTCTTTCTCATAGTCTTATATCATGTTTAAACTTTTCTGAGGATATCTTGGACGTATGTATGTATATTCATAGGATTTGTTTTAATCCAACGCTCACCAGTGGTGAGCGAAATAGCGAGAAAGGGAAGTCTAATATTGCATTTTTCTTAATGTTTCTTTGCTGATTTAAACATATTTTAAAAATTAATGTTGTCCAAATACATTAATATCCAAATTAATAAAAATTGACAACCTCTTTAAAGTCGCCTAATACTCATGACTGATGTAAACGTGCTATTATCTATCTATTTCCCCCCTAAGAAATAAAAATAAACATATACCACAATTTACATTAGGCCATGTTTATATTATAGCCTTTTGCAGGGTTAACCTTCTTAATGAGGATTTATTTGACGTATACGCAAAGGATTTGACATTTGAAACCCAGTGGGTTTGTTAAATCCGGTTATATATAAACGTACTATTACCTTTGCATTATTCCAATTAGAAAACCCCACACAGCTGTCTTACGTTACCATAACGTTTGACTAATTCCACCATTAGTTTGTTCCCATTTTATTTTTGTTCCGTTTTGTTTTTCACATTGCTATTCTCCCTTTGCCGCTTCGACGAGTTCGTGTTTTGTCGGTATTCACATTTCAGTTGATTTGTTTTTGTGGATATTTATTTTTATTATTATTTTCATTGTTTCTGTTATTATTATTGCTGTTGTTGTTGCTGCCTGCTTGACTGACTTGCCTGTTTGCTGTGCTGCTGACTCTGTTGCTATTGGTGGTATATCCAATTCTTTTTTTTATTATTGTTATTATTAAAAGAGAGTTGTACACGAGTGGAAGAAGGGGCTATTGTGTGTTTGGTGAGCGGTGCGGTGCAGAATTTTTCTTGTTTTTATTTATTTTTTTTTTCAACTACTACAAGTGTGTGTAAGTGCGGTGCGTCGTGTGTATGTGCTTGGTGGTGGTGTACAGAGCCAGTCAGTAAAGAACACAACGACCGACGATTGCTACTTGTGCTTTGCTTTGCTGTTGCTGCTGTGCCAGCCTTTTGTAAATAATGTAATTAATATACATTGAACGAAAAAATAAGGTTATGTTTAATTTCGGTATTGTGTGTTTTTTTCATTTTTTTAATGTTATTGTTGCTCATTGTTGTTGTTAATTCTAGAAGAGCAGCGGATTTGTGAGAAGAGTGTGAGTGATTTTGTTGCTTGGTTGTGCTGCATCAACCTAAATTTCATTTCAGTTAACAAAAACCAAAGCAAACAGTAGCAGTGTTATTTATAAATGACTTTGTTCGCAAATCCACGTGGATTTTCTTCCAACATCAACATGAAATAATTTGCACTGTTTATCAATATTATTTTTGTTTTTTGCAAAAACAAAAGAAAACAATAATAAATTGCTGGTTGGTGTTGTGCGGTGTGTATGTGAGAGTGTAACTCCCTCGTGTGTATAACTTGTTAATATTTTTGAGTCTGCGGCATTTAAGAAAATTTTTGGGAAAAAATAATTATAAAAAATACAAGAAAAAAAGTGTGTTTTGAAAGAAGAACATGAAATGGTAGTTGGAGAAAACAAAACCCAAACGAAGGGTTAAAATAATTTCACGGTGTCTTGTCACAACAAGCCACATTTTGTTTGAAAATTGTTTCTTTTTGTCGGCCACATGTCCATTACTCTTATTTGTAATTTAACTGCTGTACGTCCGTCTGTCTATTTTCGTCTATGCCATGATGAATAGCTTGTTTTTCTTGTAATACATGTTGTTAGCCCAGAGTTTGTGGATGGTTGGCTGGATTGGATTGCCTCTTAAAAAGGTGGTTTGTTCTTTCTATTATTTCTTCAAGGAATTTTTGCAGAAGTTTGTTTTGTTCCTCTCCCCTTACACAGCAATATATGCCATTACCATTGATTGCTGCTGTTTACCCGGTTGGTTTTCTCTTTCCCACAAATTCATCATCCCTTCTTCTCGGCTCGTCGGCAGCATTATTATTATTGTTATTATTGAATGCGAACAGCGCGGTAGATGACGATGGCGACATTGTTTTGTAAACAAGTTTGTTGAAAAATATTAGAATTTTATTTGTGGTCGCGCAGGCCTCTCGATGCTGGGTCAAAATATTTTGGTCAAATCACAAAACAAAAATTAATATTTATAGAAATAAATTTGGTAAATATTTTAAAAGAATTTTGCATTTTATAAAGGAATTAATTAAAATAACATTTTTATTATAGATTTTCGTTGGGTACGAATAGGAAAATCAATGGGTATGGAACACAATTACAACAACAACATTAAGGAATCAATAACCTTCAGAAATGAAGGTCGTTAAGGTCTTTGAAAAAGCAAGCAGGAGGAACAAGTTTACTTTAGAGGCACCTTCAACTTTAAAGTTGAAAGGGCTTAAATCTCGTTTAAGGCCACCACTCGGATCGAGTTGAAATTTTTACCACATGTCCTCCTTGTTATCCTGATCCCAATGATATATAGTTTGTAGGGGGAAATGTTCATACCCCTTCCGACTAAGGGTCTTGCCACTTAACACTTTTCCAACGTGGGCAGTATGGACATCGCATAATGGTTATGGAGGGTAATTTGCAAAATTTAAAATAGTTTGGTCTAAAAAAGTCTAGACTCATATATCAGGAAGTATCCCATAGAATAGTTCGATACCAAATTTCATTGAAATTATATTTTTACAACAACAACATCATTAACGAATCAATAACCTTCAGAAATGAAGGAGGTCGTTAAGGTCTTTGAAAAAGGAAACAGGAAGAAAAAGTTTAGTTTAGAGGCACCTTCACTTTTAGAGTTGAAATGGCTTAAATCTCGTTTAAGGCCACCACTCGAATCGAGTTGAAATTTTTACCACATGTGCTCCTTGGTATACTGATCCCAGTGATATATAGTTTGTAGGGGGAAAGTCCATACTTCCCGACTAAGAGCCTTGCCAATTGGCACTATTCTAATGTGGGCAATTTGGGCATCGTTTTAATGGTTATGGAGAGTAATATCTCTGGTTGTATGGACTAGCTCCCCAAAAACTATACGTCGACTTCTGTCTTTGAAAAAGCAAGCAGGAGGAACAAGTTTAGTTTAAGGGCACCTTCAATTTTAGAGTTGATAGGCCTTAAATCTCGTTTAAGGCCACCACTAGGATCGAGTTGAAATTTTTACCACATGTGCTCCTTGTTATCCTGATCCCAGTGATATATAGTTTGTAGGGGGAAAGTTCATACTTCCCGGCTAGAGCCTTGCCAATTGCCACTATTCTAATGTGGGCAATTTGGGCATCATTTTAATGGTTATGGAGAGTAATATCTCTGGATGTATGGACTAGCTCCCCAAAAACTATACGTCGACTTCTGTCTTTGAAAAAGCAAGCAGGTGGAACAAGTTTAGTTTAGAGTCGCCTTCAATTTTATAGTTGATAGGCCTTAAATCTCGTTTAAGGCCACCACTCGGATCGAGTTGAAATTTTTACCACTTGTTGTCCTTGTTATCCTGATCACTACGATATATATTTGAGGAGAGTCTGGCAACCCTACAATGAATAACTTGTAAATAAACTCGCGCTCGTAAAATTTTAAAGAAAAACTTGGAAAACAAAGTTTAATAGTAGTTCAACGTGTTAAAAAAAATTAAAAGTGAACATTATTTACGTTGTGCAGATCGAATTTGGATTAAATTCGTTTCAAATTGTATTATAATAAAAGAGTAGTTTTCTTGCTACTGCATCACAAAAAGAAGAAGAAGAAAAAAGGAATAAACAAAAACGATTTGCCGCCATCTAATTGATATTGATGCGTATTGGTTGAAGTTCAAACAGAAACTAATTTTGGAAGTCGCAGCTGTGCTGCTGGTAACTTACTCTTTTCCAACGTATTGGTTTTGTATGCCTGCCCGCTTTCCTGCATTGGTGGTCTGCATATTAAAAGTTGTCTTGCTGCTTGTACTTTGTTGTTGTTGTTGCTGCTGTTGTTACGTGCAGTCTTGGGAGTCTTTAATGTGACAATTTTTTGTTGTTCCTGCACGCAAAGACAAATAAAGAGAAATATTCTCATATATATCACCCATCCACCCCTTGCCTAATTACCAGTGGATGATCGTCATCTCTGAATGATTGTTATTGTTCCATACGCTGAGAAAATACTTACGTTTGTTTATATATCCATCCTCCCACCCATAATGCCTACTAAAATGCCTGTTAAGATATATACTTGTCCCAAATGCCAGAGGCGAGTTAAGGCTAATGAGAATAGCATTGGATGCTTCATGTGTGATGAATTCTACCACATTGCGTGTGCAAAAGTTACAAAAGAACAACATTCTTTCCTACATAAAAGCAAGATGTTTTTATATAAATGCCCTAAATGTCTCAACAAACCAGTAAACGCAAATCCTACCAAAAACACAACAGATGCGTCGTGCAATAACGCTGTGGAATTGGGCGATGAATGGCGTAAACGTTTTGCTGAATTTTCATCTTCTATTGAAAATAATTACTCGACATTGAATGAAGACATCCAGAGCCAGATAGTCCGAATTAAAGACAAAATGGACGAATTGTTAGATGCAGTAAAAACAGAACTTAATATTAAAATACGTAAAATTGAGGAAGATGTTAAAAATTGTTTTGCCGTTGGTAAACAATTTGAAGCAATGTATGCAAGAAAAATTCAAGATTTGGAAATCCAAAATGATATACAGCGAAGAAGACTGAATAGGGCTGATATTGTGATAAATGGACTCCCGAATGCCATACATGACTTAAGAGAGCCTGTTATTAAAATTGCGGAGTTATGTAACGTGAATCTGAATCCGTCAGATATACAACATACTTGTTATATGTCACAGGGGAAATCAGTCCTAGTTAAATTTAACTCCGTTTATACCAGAGACTCAATTATGGCAAACTACAACAAGGGATGTCACTTAACACTGTCGGACATTCTTGGTGGTGAGGTGCGAAACAAAGTATACCTAAATGATCACTTGCATCAAGCGGCCTCCAAGCTTCTGTTCTTATGTCGTAGATTGAGAAGAGAAAACAAAATTCAGAAATATAAACTTTACAATGCAGACATCCCAAAAGTGTTTGTGACATTCCCTAATGGTACCAATGGTACTCTCGACGTGGGGCAGTGTGCAGATCTTTTGGATCAAGGCGTTTCTTTTGGAGTGTCAGCGGTGCCTACCACTTCTAGCCCTATGTGAATTGGTTTTTCGAATGTTACAGAGTAGTATTACTTATATGCTTATTACATTTTCTCAATGATCGATTTTTTTTGTTATGCACTTTGCCTTTGTTTTCTTTGTCTTTAAAATTTTTTAGAGCTACATGTTAAATTTCTTTTAGGTAATCATAGCCATGAACTTAAACAATATTGGAGACATTATCCACGATAATCAGTTTTTTCGATCGAATTTGATAAATCTGCAGCAGAACCTTAATGTAATGCATTTTAATTCTCAAAGTTTAAACATTAATCCTAATTCATCAAAACTGTCGGAAATTAAAAGTATTGTTGAGGACAGTAACTTGGACGTTGTTGGTATTTCTGAAACGTGGTTAACGCCGTCTATTCCCTCAGAGATGGTGAATGTCTGTGGGTATTCTTTCTGCAGAAATGATAGGCCCGATCGCAGAGGGGGTGGTGTTGGCTTTTTGATTTCATCGAAATTAAAATATAAAGTTATTTGCGCTGGCAATAATTTTGGCTGTGTCGAATGCTTATTTATAGAAGTTACAGCGAGAACTGGCCCACTTTTAATAGGCGTGGTATATTTACCTAATGGTAACTTCGAAGCTTTTGAAAATGAAGTTTCTGACCTCCTGTTATGCTACAGTAACTTCGTTTTAATGGGTGACTTTAATAATAATCTCTTTGACCCTTCAAGGGCTTATGCTGTGCGACAATCCTGTTTAAGAATGAATATTAAAATTATACATAATAACTGTCCGACACACTATGACACTTTTCACCAATCAACATCTCTGATTGATTATTTTTTAGTGCCTCAATATGACTCTGTTCAGCATTCAGGTCAAGCTATATGTCCGAATATATCCAAACACGCATTGATTTTTCTTTCGATGAACTATCCTCCTAGGCGTACTGAATCCTTTTACGAATATGTTGACTACAATGATTTCTGTATTGAAGAGTTGGAAGAAAAGGCAGCAAATGCAGGTTTGGAACGAATTTTTGCTATTCCACATGTTGACGGCCAGTTGAACATATTAATGGAAGGTCTAACTTTTGTGCACAGTGTTTTTAAAAGGAAAACAAGAAAAGTAAATTACAGCAGTGATAATTGGATACGTTCCCCTCATATTCGTTACAATGAATCTTTGTCTGATTTGGCGTATAAAGCCTATCTCGAGGACAAGTCTGAGGACAAATGGAAGGTATACTGCAAATTACGAAATAGAACAAAAAATATTAAAAGGAAGCTGAAAAGAAAAGCGCATACACAGTTATTCGAAACTTGCAGTAGTCCAAAGCAAATGTGGAACGTAATTAGAAATCATGGCTTAATTAACAAAGACAATTATTGCTCCAATGATGATGGTTTGAATGCTAATGAGATGAATTCATTATTTGTTAATAACCAATTAGATCCTCAAGGTCGAGTTGATGATTGGCTAAGTTTTACTGACAATGAATATGGGTTCTCATTCTCTGGTATAACCTACAATGAAATGATGGAGGCTTTTTCCAAAGTAAAATCTAACGTTGCGGGCAATGACTGTTTTCCAAGAAAGTTTTTTAGGTTGGTCTTTCCGTACATTTCAAGATTTTTTTTACACCTCATCAATACCATTATATTGACTTCTACTTTTCCATGTGGCTGGAAGACTGCAAAAATAAACCCCATCAGAAAGAAAAATCATGGTGCCTCTAGTTGCGAATATCGTCCGATTGCTTTATTGCCAGTTCTTTCAAAAGTTGTTGAATATGTGTTGCGTGGTCAAATAATTTCATACATTGAAAGCAAGAGTATGCTTAATGATTGCCAGTGTGGATTTCGAATTGGTAGAGGAACATCCATGTTGCTGTCTGGTTTAACGGATACTACGAGAAGATACCTTGCCCAACACAAATGTTGTGTCTTGATTTCCCTCGACCTAGAAAAAGCCTTTGATCAAGTTGATTATTATCACTTGGTTAAAAAACTTAGCAGTATTTATAATTTCAATAGGACCGCTTGCAAGTTGTTATACTCCTATCTTTGTGATAGGAAACAGTTTGTATATCTTAAAAACTGTTCATCTAATGTTCTTGCCGTTAAGAGCGGGGTTCCTCAAGGATCCGTTTTAGGCCCTCTTTTATTCATTCTATATTTAAACGACTTATATACGTATTTGGATAGCTGGTGTACTCCTTATGCTTATGCGGATGATGTGCAGTTGCTTTTTGCGGGTGATTACAAATACATTAATGTACTGCAATCGAAAGTTGACCTTGTTTTAAACAAGCTTAGTGATTGGATGTTAAATAATCACCTTTGTGTAAACCCTGCTAAAACTACTGCAATGTTATTCTCAAACAGAGACCTTCCTAGCTTGCAATTAAAATATAGGGGAGTGAATATAGAATTTGTTCATCATATGAAATGTTTAGGGGTAGTATTGGATGACAAACTTACGTTTGAATACCACATAGACACGGTGGTTGCGCATACGAATTTTGCCCTTCGGCAGTTGTACAATACAGATTTAGTGTTGCCCCGTACTGAAAAGAAGAGACTAATTCATGCCCTTATTATGCCTAACATTCTGTACTGTCTGGAAGTATTTTCGGGTACGGATGCAAGGCAGCTGTCAAAACTGCAACTTGTTTTTAATAGAGTAGTGCGATATCTATATTCTCGACGTCTTTTTGACCACATTTCCCCCTGTGTTAATTCTTTTTTAGGCTGTTCCTTTCAATCATTTGTAAACTATAGACTATTGTTACTGTTTTACAAGATATACAAACAACAACATCCACAGTTTATAACAAACTACTTTAATTTCTTTAATTCGATTCGATTGAATCAACTAATCATACCCGTAGTTGGACCTTATATGAATGAATCTTTTGCAGTTAGAGTAGCTAGGCTGTTTAATATACTTCCGAATAGTCTTAAAGTTTTTTGCTACTCGTACTCTACTTATAAAAGAAAGCTTCTTCAACATTTTGCTGAAATTGAAATGAATAATTGATGTTTCATTTTTAGCTTATTTTCCACTCGTCACGTCGACTAAACTGATTATCTGTATATTATGTGCTTCTTTTTTGCGAAAATTGTTATAAATATTTTCCACTATGAGTAGGCAATAAACCGAGTAGCTATGAAATAATTGGAGTAGCTACGATGTAATGAAGAACTTTCTAAAAAAAAAAAAAAAAAAAAAAAAACGGAAGAGCAAACCGTAATTAAAGTAATTAGATCTCCAATTTCTAGCTTTAACAACTTTTTTCCCTGCACGAAAATTGATTGTCATTTACATACATACCACATCATATATCTGTTGATTATTATAAACATTAAATTTTTTATATTGTATTATTAATTTGTATTCAATTTACAAGTTGCTTTAACGTTGGAGTAGCTATGATGTAATGAAGAATTTTTTCTAGCTTTAACCAGTTTTTATCACTGCGCGAAAACTTATTATCATTTGCATACCACATCATACATCTCTTAATGATCATTTCATAATTTAACTAATAACTTATACGATATACTTATTATCAATCTGTTGCTTTAAAATTGGAGTAGCTATGACGTAATGAAGAATTTAAAAAAAAAAAAATTAAAGAATATAATTGTAACCAAAATAATTAGATCTCCAATTTCTAGGTTTAAGATGAATTATATATATGAAATTGTTTTTAGAGTAGCTATGATATCTAGGTGGATTCTTTGTAATTATATAAATTGGCCTCAAAATTGGCTTCAATTGCAAAGCAAATAAATAAATAAATAAATAAATAAATAAATATTATTCGGGGGGAAGGTCCATACTTCCCGGCTAAGAGCCTTGCCAATTGGCACTATTCTAATGTGGGCCAACCAACGCCCCTTACACAGTAGTGAGGAATAAAAAGTGTTTATCGCCATGTAGTGGATAGGACCCCGCACCCACGGATGTCAGGAGCGATCTTCATGATCTAGAAAGAGAGGTCCTACGTTACAAGAGAGAACCCCTAGATCAGCATGCCTATGAAGAAGCAGGATTAAATATCATTCGCACAGATGAAGTCGCATACTCAGATTCCTCGGAGAAAAACCATCATCTATCGCAGCTATGGGGAGTCAGCAGCCACGACAAACCAGTGTAGATTTGGTACAACTACGCTCGGGAGGGTGCAGTCCTTTATATTCCTATAGTGAATAAATTGATGACACCGTCCAAATCATTTTCGTAGAAAAACGTGGATTTTTTAAAGATAATTTTTCCCACAAATTGTGTTTTTTTTTTTAAATTTCCCATAAAATATGAATTTAAATCCCCTAAATCGTGGATTTTTCAAAGAACTTCTTCCAACAAATCGTAGATTTTTCACAGAATTTTTTTCCCATAAATAGTGAATTTTTTTAACACTTGTTCGCCATAAATTTTAGATTTTTAAAAGAATTTTGGCTTAAGATGGGTTTAAGCATTAAGCTCGGATCGGGACAAAATTTTTTCCACAGGTAGGTCTCGTTACCCTGATCACAAATATATATAACATTTTTTGCGGAAGTCCATACTACCCGAAATATGGGCCTCCGAAGTTCCGAAAAAACCCTTGTTAAATGTCGGCTACTTAGAAAAAAATTTTAATTAAAAAGAAAATGTTGCTCCCGTCCCCTAGATTGGCTCCTGCCCATAGCAGAAAGTCTTAAATCCCCGGCCAAAGGCCGGCTTTATAGAAAAAATTATAATTTTATCCGAGCTTAATGCTTAAACTCAACTTGCTCCAGAATTTCTTACCATAAAAAGTAGATTTTTTAAGTATTTTTCCCATAAAAGGTAGATTTTTTAAAGAAATTTTCAAAAAAGTTTCAAAACTAACAGAGAGAATTTGATAAAAACTTTACTTTTGGAAGGAAATATTTACAGACCAGTATTGAAAGGGGTTCTTTCGTACCGAATTGACCCAAAAACAACCTAGCATCAAAACTATGGTTTTACCTACGTAGGTAGGTTTCTATGCTGCTACAAGAACAACCGTCAGTCTTAAAAAGTTTTATGTCATTGCGGTCAGCACCTCAAATCCTAACTTTGGTTAAGTTTCTAGCAAAACTTTTTTGCCTAAAAAACATATTTCGGGACTTACGACATCCCGCAACAAAAGATGCATATCATTGTAACCAGGGCAACAAAACCAACCACTTCTTAAGATTTCATAGACAACTGTGTTGTGCCCCTAAACCTTACATTACCCAACATGAACTTCATATAGGGAGTTATCATGAATGAAATTTCCCCGTGAGTCCTGTTTTTCTGCCGTTGCAACTTAAGGAAGAAAGTGAAAAAATTCACGGGGAATTTCCGTTCATGATAACCTTCAAATCTGTTTTTTGTCCACTTTAAGACCTCCCCTCGCGAACCACTTTGTATTCTTTGAGACCCTGATTACAAAAACATACATTTCTTGTTGCGGAAGTAAATACTTCCTGAACGGAAATTGAAGGTCCATTTCTTGAGAAGACTTCAGCAACATAAAATCTATGTATATCGTTGTAATCAGGTCCCCAAGGGATCCCCAACGGAAGTCGTGACACAGAGTCCCCGAGGAGGTCATAAAATGGACTTATTTAAAAAGTACAGAGGAAATCGTTTACAACGCCGACATTTCGGTTAAAAGAGCCAAATCTAAATGTCACAAATTTTTACCGCTTTACCATATTTATACCTTTATACCATGCACAAGCGAATATCGCTTATAAGGACGGACAATCGCTTATGGCGACCGAATTCCGTGGGTCCCAGGGCCTTGATTTTGTTCATTGTCCTTCCAAAGGACTTATTAATATTTCCAATTTTGTGATTTTATTTTAATTTTTTTCCTTTTTTTATTCTATTTGCAGAAAACTGTAATATTTCATGGCCACCGGTTCTACGACAACAACAACAAACAACAACAGCCTTAATATCCCGCCCACCCAACAGCAACAATATACCCAAAACTACGGCAATACCAATAATAATATCAACAACAATAACGGCAGTAATAGCTACATTTACAACGGCAACAACAACAACATTACATCTTCCAACAACAGTTGCAGTAACAGCCTCACCATAAGCAACAATAACATAAATACAAGCAACAGCAGCAGTGTTACGGTTACGGCCGACGCTGCGACTGTGGCTATAGCTAAAGATATGTTACAATTGCATCATGGTTCGGCATTGAATAATAACAACAATAACAACAACAACATCAATGATGGCTTAAATTCACCTGCTCACAATAACAACAATTCCTCTTTAAATTCTTCTGCCACAATTAATAATCGTAACTCTTCAAATACGATGACGCTAGCAACCCCACCTGCCCCTCAACACCAACAACAACCGCAGCAACAACAGCAGCAGACGCAACAAATGCAACTGCAACCACAACAAAGACCACCGCCACCTCCTGAACATGCTGTGGGTTTTCTCAAATATGAAGACCAACTGTTATACATCACCGAAACCTGCACCGTTATTGGACGTAATTCCTCAACGTCACATGTACATTTTCATGTGGCCGAAAATAATTTGGTATCCCGCAAACATTTTCAAGTGCTGTTTGATCCCGAAACCAGAGATTTCTATGTACAATGCCTAAGTAAGAATGGTATATTTGTGGATGATTTCTTACAGCGGCGTAATGCGGATCATTTGAAATTACCAGCCAGGTAAGATGGTGTGACCTGATCTTTATTATTAGTAGAATCTTCTATAATGTCTCTCTCTTTTTGCCGTTTCAGTTGCTATTTTCGTTTTCCCAGCACCGAAATACGCATCCAATTTGAGAGTTTCTTGCACACGGACTCACCACCGGACTCATTAACCGGCAGCCACAATAACATGAGTAATAACTCTATGAATAATAATCATCATAATATATCTTCATCCTCTTCCTCCGCCTCTTCTCATCACATATTAAGTGGGCATGGTGGTGGTGGTAGTGGTGGTGGTGGTGTCGGCAGTGGCATCAATGCCAGTAATGTTCATCAAGTTATAATATCACCTGCCTCGGCCGATGAGTTGAACAGTCAACAACAGCATCATCATCCACATCAACAACAATTGCATGCTGTTGGTGGCGGTGGTGGCCAACAAATGCAACATGTTACATCGCAACAACAGCTACAGCAGCATCATGCCACATCCGCTGGCGGCGGCGGCGTTGCATCACATTTGTTACCGGTGGATAATTCGAATGTTATTTATTCACCATTGAAAATAGCGATACCTAAAAAGGAACAAAAGAGTCCTTATTTATCACCCACTGGCAAGTTTTAGTCTTTTTTATACATAAATTTATCTATAATATTTACCTTTTCCTTACTCTTCTTCTTTATAGACGCCTTTAAAGGAGTCTTTATAGACGCCTTAAAAGGGGTCTTTGCAGACGCCTCTAAAGGGGTCCTTATAGCCGCCTTTTAAAGGGGTCTTTATAGACGCCTTTAAAGGGGTCTTTATAGACACCTTTAAAGGGGTCTTTATAGACGCCTTTAAAGGGGTCTTTGTAGACGCCTTTAAAGGGGTCTTTGTAGACGCCTTTAAAGGAGTCTTTATAGACGCCTTTAAAGGGGTCTTTACAGACGCCTCTAAAGGGGTTTTTATAGGTGTCTTTAAAGATGTCTTTATACGCGCCTTTAAAGGGGTCTTTGTAGACGCCTCTAAAGGGGGGGGGGGGGTCCTTATAGACGCCTTTAAAGAGGTCTTTATAGACGCCTTTAAAGGGGTCTTTATGGACGCCTTTTAAGGTCTTTATAGACGAATTCAAAGGCTCATTAAATGGGTCTTTATGGACGCCTTTAAAGACCAACTAAAGGGGTCTTTTCAGGTAGAAGCTTTGTAGCCATTCCATTACAGTTCCTAAATTATAGTAAACCCAAAGAAGCACTATTTCCTTCAGAAAGGGCTTAAAGAAGCAATCTTTCTTTCAGAAAGGATTCAATGAAGCACCCGTTCCTTCAGAAAGGGTCTATAAAAACACAATTTTCTTTAGAAAGAGTCTACAGAAGCACCTCTTCCTTCAGAAAAGGTATACAGTGGCACCATTTCCTTCAGAAAGGTCTACAGAAGCGCATTTTCTTTCTAAAAGAAAGGATATAAAAAACAATTTTTCCTTTAGAAAGGGTCTCTGGAAGCACCCTTTCTTTTAGAAAGGGTCTCTGGAAGCACCCTTCCCTTTAGAAAGGACCTTTGGAAGCACCCTTCCCTTTAGAAAGGACCTTTGGAAGCATTCTTTCTTTTAGAAAGGGTCTCTGGAAGCACCCTTTGTTTTAGGAAGGTTCTCTGGAAGCACCCTTTCTTTTAGGAAGGTTCTCTGGAAGCACCCTTCCTTTCATTAAGGGTCTATAGAAGGCCTCTGGAAGCTCTCTTTCAGAAAGTCTCTGTGGAAGCCCATTTTTCATAAAGTCTTTTTGGGGGCCCCTTTCTTTTAGAAAGGGTCTCTGGAAGCACCCTTTCTTTTATGAAGGTTCTCTGGAAGCATCTTTTCTTTTAGGAAGGTTCTCTGGAAGCACCCTTCCTTTCATTAAGGGTCTATAGAAGGCCTCTGGAAGCTCTCTTTCTTTCAGAAAGTCTCTGTGGAAGCCCATTTTTCATAAAGTTTTTTTGGGGGCCCCTTTCCTTTAGAAAGGGTCTTTGGAAGCACCCTTTCTTTTAAAAAGGGTCTCCTGAAGCACCCTTTCTTTTAGAAAGGATCTCTGGAAGCACCCTTTCTTTTAGAAAGGGTCTCCGGAAGCACCCTTTCTTTTAGAAAGGGTCTCTGGAAGCATCTTTTCTTTTAGGAAGGTTCTCTGGAAGCACCCTAAGGGTCTGTAGAAGGCCTCTGGAAGTTCTCTTTCTTTCAGAAAGTCTCTCTGGAAGCCCATTTTTCATAAAGTATTTTTGGGGCCCCCTTTCTTTTAGAAAAGGTCTCTGGAAGCAGCCTTTCTTTCAGAAAGGTTCTCTGGAAGCAGTCTTTTTTCAGGAAAGGTCTCTGGAAGCAGCCTTTTTTTCAGGAAGTAGCATTTCTTTCCGAAAGGGTCTATAATGGGACCCTTTCTTTGCGATAGGGTCTATAGTGGCACCCTTTCTCGGTAAAGGTCTAAAGAAGCACCCTTTCTTTCAGAAAATGTCTATAGATGCATCCTTTCATTTAGGTAGGGTCTCCGGAAGCACCATTTCTTTCAGAAAGACCCTCTGGAAACATCCTTTATTTCAGAAAGTGTAAAGAAGCAGCTGTTTCTTTAAAAGGGGCTCTATAGAAGTACCATTTCTTTCACAAAGGATCTCTAGAAGCACCCTTTCATTCTATAGGGTCTATGGACTGTATAGAAGCACACTTTCTTTCAGAAAGTGTTCAAAGAAACACCTTTTCCTTTCAGAGAGGCTATGTAGAAGTACCTTTTCTTTCAGAAAGTGTCTCTGGAAGCCCCATTTCTTTCGGAAAGTCTCTCTGGAAGTCCCTTTTCTTTCAGAAAGTGTCTCTGAAGTCCCCTTTACTTTCATAAAGGGTCTCTGGAGGCAGCCTTTCTTTCATAAAGGGTTTCTGCACCCTTTATACTTCAGGTTAAGTTACGTAATTTGCACCAATAGGCTTATATGTGGCTTTATATATCATTGCTAAACTCCTCTAAACCTTTCTTCTCTTTTCAATACTTCAAATTTGTATTAATTTGTTTTATTTTTTCCATTCCAGGTACAATAAGTGCAGCCAATAGTTGCCCGGCTAGTCCGCGTCAAGGTTTTCATCAAAATCAAAATAACTATAACAATTATAGTAACAATAATATACAAAATGTAAGCATGATAAACCTAACCTCAATGTATTTTCTATTATTAATAATGTTTTCTCCTTCTTCTTCTCCTCCTCAATTTTTCTTCTATAGCAACAAGATTTATTCCAAACCCCATCAACCGCCAGTTATAATCACAATGAGAAACCACCCTATAGTTATGCTCAATTAATTGTACAGGCAATATCGGCGGCACCCGATAAACAATTGACACTGTCGGGCATTTATTCATTCATTGTCAAGCATTATCCTTATTATCGCAAAGAGACCAATAAGGGTTGGCAAAATTCCATACGTCATAATCTCAGTCTAAATAGGTGAGAAAGAAAGATTTCTTTTTTTTTCCTATGTAACCTAAGCTAACTTTTTTCCTATCTAGGTATTTTATTAAAGTTGCTCGTTCTCAAGATGAACCCGGTAAAGGTAGCTTCTGGCGCATTGATCCGGATAGTGGTGCAAAACTAATAGATCATAGTTATAAAAAGCGTCGTCAACGCAGCAGCCAAAATTTCCGAACACCATATGGCATGCCACGTTCGGCACCTGTTTCTCCCAGTCACATGGGTAGGTTTTTTTGCTTACAGTTTTTTGTGTGATTTTCTTTGTAAAATAGTAATTTTTCTTTTTAGAAGAATATTCTGCGGATAATTCCCGAGAAAGTTCACCCTTGCAGGACATTGTTTTACAATCTGCTCCTGGTTCTCCTGGTATGTCATTGGAAAATCGTAATGTTGATAATGGTAAGTGATAAGAGAAGACTTCAAATGCGACAAAGGGAGCAGGAGGGATTCTGAATAGAAGAGCAGGGAGTCTCTATAAACGAGCGGAAGGGAGTCTTTATAGACGAGCAGAAGGGAGTCTTTATAGACGAGCAGAAGGGAGTCTTTATAGACGAGAAGAAAGGAGTCTTTATAGACGAGCAGAAAGGAGTCTTTATAGACGAGCAGAAGGGAGTCGTTATAGACAAGGGGAAGGAAATCTTTATAGACGAGGGGAAGGAAGTCTTTATAGACGAGGGGAAGGGAGTCTTTATGGACGAGCGGAAGGGAGTCTTTATGGACGAGCGGAAGGGAGTCTTTATGGACGAGCGGAAGGGAGTCTTTATAGACGAGCGGAAGGGAGTCTTTATAGACGAGCGGAAGGGAGTCTTTATAGACGAGCGGAAGGGAGTCTTTATAGACGAGCGGAAGGGAGTCTTTATAGACGAGCGGAAGGGAGTCTTTATAGACGAGCGGAAGGGAGTCTTTATAGACGAGCGGAAGGGAGTCTTTATAGACGAGCGGAAGGGAGTCTTTATAGACGAGCGGAAGGGAGTCTTTATAGACGAGCGGAAGGGAGTCTTTATAGACGAGCGGAAGGGAGTCTTTATAGACGAGCGGAAGGGAGTCTTTATAGACGAGCGGAAGGGAGTCTTTATAGACGAGCGGAAGGGAGTCTTTATAGACGAGCGGAAGGGAGTCTTTATAGACGAGCGGAAGGGAGTCTTTATAGACGAGCGGAAGGGAGTCTTTATAGACGAGCGGAAGGGAGTCTTTATAGACGAGCGGAAGGGAGTCTTTATAGACGAGCGGAAGGGAGTCTTTATAGACGAGCGGAAGGGAGTCTTTATAGACGAGCGGAAGGGAGTCTTTATAGACGAGCGGAAGGGAGTCTTTATAGACGAGCGGAAGGGAGTCTTTATAGACGAGCGGAAGGGAGTCTTTATAGACGGGCGGAAGGGAGTCTTTATAGACGAGCGGAAGGGAGTCTTTATAGACGAGCGGAAGGGAGTCTTTATAGACGAGCGGAAGGGAGTCTTTATAGACGAGCGGAAGGGAGTCTTTATAGACGAGCGGAAGGGAGTCTTTATAGAATAGCGTAAGGAAGTCTTTATAGACGAGCGCAAGGGAGTTTTTATAGACGAGCGGAAGGGAGTCTTTATAGACGAGCAGAAGGGAGTCCTTATAGACGAGCAGAAGGGAGTCTTTATAGACGAGCAGAAGGGAGTCTTTATAGACGAGCAGAAGGGAGTCTTTATAGACGAGCAGAAGGGAGTCTTTATAGACGAGCAGAAGGGAGTCTTTATAGACGAGCAGAAGGGAGTCTTTATAGACGAGCAGAAGGGAGTCTTTATAGACGAGCAGAAGGGAGTCTTTATAGAATAGCGTAAGGAAGTCTTTATAGACGAGCGGAAGGGAGTCTTTATAGACGAACGGGAGGGAGTATATAGACGAGCGGAAGGGATTCTTTATAGACGAGCGGAAGGGAGTCTTTATAGACGAGCGGAAGGGAGTCTATAGACGAGCGGAAGGGAGTCTTTATAAACGAGCGGAAGGGAGTCTTTATAGACGAGCGGAAGGGAGTCTTTATAGACGAGCGGAAGGGAGTCTTTATAGACGAGCGGAAGGAAGACTATAGACAAGCGGAAGGTAGAATTGGTCTCTGGAAGCCCCCTTACTTCCAGAATGGGTCTCTGGAAGCCTCCTTACTTTCTGGAAGCACATTTTCTTTCAGAAACGGTCTCTGGAAGCACCACTTCTTTCAGAAACGGTCTCTGGAAGCACCATTTCTTTCAGGAAGGGTCTATAGAAGCACAATTTCTTTCAGGAAGGGTCTATAGAATCACAATTTCTTTCAGGAAGGGTCTATAGAAACGGTCTCTGGAAGCACCATTTCTTTCAGGAAGGGTCTATAGAAGCACAATTTCTTTCAGGAAGGGTCTATAGAATCACAATTTCTTTCAGGAAGGGTCTATAGAAGCACCCTTTCTTTCAGGAAGGGCCTGTAGAAGCACCCTTTCTTTCAGGAAGGGTCCATAGAAGCACCCTTTCTTTTAGGAAGGGTCACTGGAAGCATCCTCTCTTTTAGAATGTGTCTCTGGAAGCATCCTTACTTTCAGAATGGGTCTCTGGAAGCCTTATTTCTTTAAGAAAGGGTCTCTGGAAGCACTCTTTCTTTCAGAAATGGTCTATAAAAGTGCCCTTTCATTCAGAATGGATCTCTTGAGGCACATTTTTTTCAGAATGGTTCTCTGGAGGCACCTTTTTTTCAGAATGGTTATCTGGAGGTACCTTTCTTTCAGAATGGGTCTCTGGAAGTCCCCTTACTTTCAGAACGGGTCTCTGGAAGCCCAATAACTTTCAGAATGGGTCTCTGGAAGCCTCATTCATTTAAGAAAGGGTCTCTGGAAGCCGCATTCATTTAAGAAATGGTCTCTGGAAGCCTCATTCATTTAAGAAAGGTTCTCTGGAAGCCTCATTCATTTAAGAAAGGGTCTCTGGAAGCACCCTTTGTTTCAGAAACGATCTCTGGAAGCACCCTTTCTTCAGAAACGATCTCTGGAAGCACATTTGCTTTCAGAAACGGTCTCTGGAAGCACCCTTTCTTTCAGGAAGTGTATATAGAAGCACCATTTCTTTCAAGAAGGGCCTATAAAAGCACCCTTTCTTTCAGGAAGTGTATATAGAAGCACCCTTTCTTTCAGGAAGGGTCTATAAAAGCACCCTTCCTTTCAGAAAATTTCAAATTTATTTAAATTCTTTTGTTTTTAACATTTTCTTTCTCCTTTCCTTTTACTTTCAGAAATTGTTTACCAAAATCAGAATATTCAACAATTCGGTACCAATAATGCCCATCAATATAGGTAAGTTGTAGTGTGGTAGTAATCCAAACTTGGTCCAAGTTAACATAATCCCCTTATTCTGTTTTTATCATTACAGCAGCCCCTATATAACAAATCAAAATCAAGTTATAACGCAGCAGCAGCATCATCAAGAAATTGTTGGTACGGCCAGTGGAGGCGGTGGTGGTGGCGGCGGTGTTGGTGCTCTTATTGCTCTCAAACGTAATCATGCAATGGCTGCAGCTGGTACTAATGCAGCCGGTGGTGGTGGTAATACAGCAATAACTATGCAACATCAGCAACAACAACAACAGCATAATTTACAGGGTCTACATCCAGATATAATCTATGAGGAAATGCCAACAGATTATAGTGGCAATATTGTGGAATCGGGTGATGAATGTGATGCTGGTACTAAAAGGCCAAAAGTAGAAGTACTCTGATGTGTTGGAAAAAGGAAAACGAGAAAGCAACAACAACAATTAATGAAGGCAACAAGCAATGCTGCTGCTGCAACATCATCATCGTCATCATCTTCATCATCAACTACCACCACGGTCGTTGTTGTTGTTGGCAAATAATTATTATCATAACCATAAAAATGATAAGAATTTTTTTTAAGTTTTTCAAATTAGGCTTTAATTTCTATTTTCCAAAAGAAAAGAAAATTGGAAACATGTTTTAGAAATCCCAAATTTACACCAAAACAACAGCAACAACTACATTTACATCATTTACTTTCCAAAAAAAAAAACTATCACTATCGCTTCAATATTGTCTTACTCTGCTCTTGCTACTTTTAATCCTCCTCACATACAGTATCTGATTTTCACACACACACACACCTAAACATCCTGTTGACTTTAAGTTTTGTTTCTACGTCTATTATTATTTTTTTGTTCTTCTAAATTCTACTACTTGGATTACCTGCCCTGCCCCCGCCCCCCTTTTGCTTAACATTTCATCTAAACTTTGGACTTATCACTGCAACAACAACAACAAAACTATGAGCATCAAACCAACGCCCCTCCCCCCTTTCTTTTTACATTTAATATTATTATTATTTTTATTATGATTATCATTTATTTTTCTCCCACATTTCTTTTCTCTCTTTGGAGAAAAAAATGCGCAACCAAGAAACCATTTGAGAAACGTTTAAAAAAAAAGTCGTCTTAACGTTATTTGATTTAATAATAATTATGTACTATTATTATAAAAAAAAATTTATTGTTTTTAAAAAACACACACCATTCTTAACTCTCCCCTAAAAAAATCCTCTTCAACAAAAAAAAAAGTAAAACACATACACACTACTTTAATGCTATATTATTATTATTATTATAACAACAACAAAAAGGAAACAAATTAAAAACAAATACCTACCTTACAAAAACAAACACGTCTTACTACAGCATAAATCCTATTTTCAAATGTAATTCGAAAGGGAAGTATAAAGCAGGGGAAGTTCAATTTAAAAAGAAAACGCTTTTGGGAACCTCTTAAACGAGTAGTTTATAGACAACTTAAAAAAAACTGCTTAACCTACTGGAATCTTTGTAGACAACCAGAAGAAGGCATTTGTACTCTTTTACACAATCGGCAGGAATCATAGAAGGCTTCTAGACGGGCCTGAAGGAAACATATAGGCGGGCTGAAGGGAGTCTTTATAGACGACCTGGATTGATGGTAGTCTTATAGGTGACCTAAAGGGAAGTCTTTATAGACGAACAGAAGGAAGACTTTATAGACGATCAGAAGGGAGTCTTAATAGGTGACCAGAAGGGGTTTTATAGATAATTGGAAGGAAGTCTTTTTAAACGACTAGAAGGGTAAGACGGACAAAGGGGACTCTTTAGACGATCCGAAGGGATCCTTTGTAGACAAACCAAAGGAAGTCTGTATGGCCGACTTCCGTATTGTCAGTTGCTTAGTATTCATGCATGAAACTAGGGGTTCTTAAATCGTTTTCCCCACTACTGAAATTTCATAAAATTACTCTAGTATGGAACTCGATTTAAGAACCCCTAGTTTCATGCACGAATACAAAACAACTGACTGGAAGTCAGCCTATATGTAACCTGAACGGGGCCTTGGTAGACGACATGAAGGGAGTCTTTGTAGACGAACCGAAGGGAGACTTTATAGACGATCAGAATGAAGTTTTTGTGGACTAGCAGAAATGAGTTTTTATAGACGACCGGTGAAGGGTCGGAGGGAATGTTTATACACGACCCAAAGGGAGCTTTTATAGACGAGTCAAAGCGATTCTTTATAGACGGCCAAAAGAGATTTTATAGATTTGCAGAAGGGAGGTTTTATAGACGACCCGAGGGAAGTCTATAGAGATATTCCTTCTTTTGTAGACAACTTGAAGGGAGTCCTTTCCTTGAAGGAATACTTTCGTAGATTCTGTGGACGATCAGAATGAAGAGTCTTTACAGACGGTCGTCTGAGGGTAGTTTTTATAGGCGACCAGAACGGAGTCTAGACGATCTTTCTGAAGGAAGTCTATAGACGATCAGAAAAAAAGACTTTATAGACAACAAGAAGGGCATTTGCAGTCTTACAGACGAGTCAAAGGGAGTCTTTATAGACGGCCAAAAGAGAGTTTATAGATTTGGAGAAGGGAGGCTTTATAGACGACCCGAAGGAAGTCTATAGATGTTCCTTCTTTTGTAGACAACTTGAAGGGAGTTTTATAGGCGACTTGAAGCAATACTTTCGTAGCTTCTGTGGATGAGCAGAAAGAAGAATCTTTACAGACGGTCGTCGGAAGGTAGTTTTTATAGACGATCAGAACGGAGCATTATGTTCACCACCCTTACGCTTATTTTTCCAGTATATTTTTATAGACGACCTGTACGAAGAGGCTAGCTTATCAGCAAGAAGTCTTTATAGAATCAGTAAAGGTCTATAGAACCCAGACGGCCTAAGTTGGGCATAAATGTCAGGAGAAGGTCTTTATTGACCTGTGTATAAATATCAATGGACTTCCTCACGAAAAAATTACAATTTTGTGATCATCAATCCTAGACCTAGGCTGTGCAACTAGCGTGAAATAGATCCGGTAACAGTCCTTGAACTAAACTTGAGCGCCATGGAAGGTCTTTATGGGTAAATATCTACCGACTTCCTCCCGAAAAAAAGGTTATACTACACCTATTTCTGATGTACACCTTTTTCATATGTAATTCTAATCATTTTAGTTGTAATTCGAGAATTCCATTTGTAATTCGTAACATTTTATTTGTAATTCGAGAATTCCATTTGTAATTCGAAACATTTCAATTTCAATTCGAATTATTCCATTTGTTATTCGAATTATTCCATTTGAAATTCAAATTATTCATTTGTAATTCGAATTATTCTATTTGTAATTCGAATTATTCTATTTGTAATTCGAATTATTCCATTTGAAATTCGAATTATTCCATTTGTAATTCGGATTATTCCATTTGTAGTTCGAATTATTTTATTTGTAATTCGAATGATTTCATGTGTAATTTCAAATAAAATAATTCGAATTACAAATGAAATAATTCGAATTACAAAAGAAATAATTCGAATTACAAATAGAATAATTCGAATTTCAATTGGAATAATTCGAAGTACAAATGGAATAATTCAAATTTCAAATGGAATAATTCGAATAACAAATGGAATAATTCGAATTACAAATGAAATGTTACGGATTTCAACTAAAATGTTTCGAATTACATCTGAAAAAGGTGTATTTCTGACGTATTTCGAATTATTTTAATTGTAATTCGAGAATTGCATTTGTAATTCGAATTTTTCCATTTGTAATTCAAAATGTTCCACTTGAAAATAGAATTATTCCATTTGTAATTGAAAAATTTTCCGTTTGTAATTTAAATTTTATCATTCGTAAAATTGAATTATTCCATTTGAAATTTGAATTATTACAACATTTGAAGTTCGAAGTTTGTTTTAGTTTCAAATTGCAAATAAAATATTTCGAATTACAAATGGAAAATTTCGAATGTCAAAATGAAAAAAAAAAATCAAATTCCAAATAAAATAAATCAAATTTCAAACGTAATAATTCAAATTTCGAATGTCAAAATGAAAAAAAGATCGAATTCCCAATGAAATAAATCGAATTTCAAACGTAATAATTCAAATTTCAAATGAAAATTTTTGAATTACAAATGGAAAATGCGAATTACAAATAATTATTCGAATTAAAAATAAAATTATGCGAATTACAAATGAGATAATTCGAATTACAATTCAGGTGTTTGGAATTACAAACTGAATAATATTGTAATTCGAAATAATTTAATGAAATTTGAGAATTCCATTATTTAATTTGTAAATTGAAATTTTCCACTTGTTTTTCAAATTTCTTCCATTTGAAATTGCAAATTTTCATTTGAAATTCGAAACAAAAAAATACATTTTTTGTAATCCTTTTATAGTTTGTTTTTCTTATTACAAATAAAATATTTCGAATTAAAAATAAAATGTTTCAAATGCAAAATTGAAAAAATTGAATTACAATATTTCTAATTACAAATCGATAAGTGGAAATTAAAAATTAAATAATTCAAATTTCAAATGCAAAAAAATCGAATAACAAATAAAATTAAAATTATGCGAATTACAAATGATAACTCGAATTACATTTGAAATGTTTTGAGTTACAAATTGAATTCTCTTGTAATTCGAAAGATTTTAATTAAATTCGCGAACTCCATTGTTTAATTTGTAATTCGACCTTTTCCATTGGTAATTCAAATTTCTTCCATTTGAAATTGCAAATTTTCATTTGAAATTCGAAACAAAAAAATACATTTTTTGTAAGCCTTTTATATTTGGTTTTTCTAATTACAAATAAAATTTTTCGAATTAAAAATAAAATGTTTCGAAATGAAAATTGAATTACAAATGGATAAAAATTGAATTACAATATTTCTAATTACAAATCGTTAAGTGAAAACTACAAATTGAATAATTCACATTTCAAATGGAAAAAATCGAATTAGAAATGAAATAATTCAAAATTCAAATGAAGTAATTCAAATTCTAAATTGAAAAAAACATTGAATTATAAATGTAAATCTTGAATTGCAACTGAAAACTTTCGAATTACAAACCAAATTTTACAAATTACAACTAAAATGCTGCGAATTAAATCCGAAAATTTTTAAATTCAAATGTAAAAAGAGTTCGAATTACAAATCAAATAATTCGATTTACAAATGTAATTCTCGAATTACAATTCAAATGTTTCGAATTACAAATCAAATATTACAAATTCCAACTAAAATGTTGGGAATAAAATCCAAAAAAGTCGAATTAACAAATGAAATTCTCGAATCATACTTGGAATTACAATGGAAAAGTTTCGAATTACATATTGAATTCACGAATTACAAATGAAATGTTACAACTTCCAACTAAAATATTTCGAACTTAATTTGAAAAGTTGTAGTTTGATTACTTCTAATTGACGTTGGCTGTGCCAAAAAAAATTTAAACTGATCGAAAAGGAGTATTTGAACTGAAGAAAGAGGTCTATGAAATCCCGAAAAACAATAAACAGCTGTGATCGGCAGTCCTATGCCCACCTGTGCTAGAAATTTGAAAACGATCCCAGATGAGTCCATAAACTGATCTTGAGCGTGGCGAAGAAGTCCTTTTAGGCCAGTAAAGAATTGATTATAGACTGCCACAGGGAAACTTCAGTCGTTGCGTACCAAAGCCCAGCTGCTGTAAAAATTCCACAAAAAAAAATCTAGGGAAACCCAAAAACATGATGACCAGTAACAGAGTAGGAAGAAGGGAGAAGTGGTACTAATCTTACAGCTATCCTTGAAGTGCCTCCAAACTGAACGTAAGCCTAAAAGGAGAAAGTCTTCATAAGGATTTATGAATTTTATTTTAATTCTTCTATAAATATTTAGAGCCAAGTTTTCAGCATGAATTGAAAGTCTTCTTTCTTGAAATAAAGAAATCCCTTGGATTTTTATATTTAATTTTTATCATAAAATAAGTTTTCATCTTTCGAATTACATTTGAAAATTAGCGTTTTGACGCAAAGTATATTGAATTGTTGTTTTTGACCAAATAATCAATTAAGGAAACAATACTTCTTTTATTTTCCCCACTTTTTTCTACTCTTGTTTTTAAATGGCATTTTGGGGAAAGTGCCTCCTAAACTCCATTTATTGTTTTTTTTTTTTTTATAAATTATGAAAGCTCCTTTTTGAGTTTTAACGCAAAAAAAGAGAAAATATTTTATGGGTTTATATAAAATAAGTTAGTTTTGTGTCTTCTTTTTTAAAAATTTGCTCTTGTGCTCCACTTATCTATCAAAGAAAAACTAAAAGGAATTTTATTATTATTTTTATTTAAAAGAAAATACACACATTTTTGTCTGTATCCGTTAAACGGATATATTATGCTATTGATTCTCTTATTTTTATTTTTGCTATAGCAATATTAAAAAAGAACAAAAAATATATATAAAATAATTTTTTCTTTTTTTTCATTTTTAATGTAATTTTTTAAATTTATTTAAAACAAAGGAAATAAAATAACAATTACCCACACACATGTTGAAGTAAATAAAACATCGTAACATCGTCATCATTATATATTTTAACAAATATATATGTATTTACAAAAAACACTAAACATTTTGTGTGCATGTTTTTTTTTTTTTTCTTAAAGAAAACACGACGAATTCAAAATGCTTTGAGATGATGATTCTTCTTCTAACGGAAAAAAAATTCAACAACAAAATACCACCAAAATTTAAAAAAAAAAACAATATATATTATAGAACAGAAACTATATTAACAAAACAAAATTATTGGCAATTATGCATTAACAAACAATTTGATCAATGTGTGTTATAACCACAAACAGTTTATTATAATAATAAAATAATAAAAAAAAAACAAACAAAACAACCAACCAATAGGTATTGTGAGAGAGATTGCATCAGATAACGTCGTAACGTAAAACAAAATGTAAGAAATCTTTGAACTCATTTATTGTAAGTTCTATCCAAAAAACAACAGAAAAATAACAACAAAAGAAATTAATAAACAAAAAAAGAACACAAACCGTTGAAAAACAAAACCAACAAATGTATCGTCGTTTACGGAATGTATTGTAACGTATATATAAAATTATACAAAAAAGCTTCGTTTTAATAAAACGTAACTACCAACAAAAAATATGGGAATGGATTGAGTGAGAATTTTTTTCATAGTTGGGGTTCTTAAAACATTTTGGTTCGAATCGGTCGATTCGAGACTTATCGTGCGCGCCAGCCAACCAGACAGACAGACGGACGGACATGGCTAAATCGACTCCAAATTGTCTGAAACGAATTTGGTCCAAACATACTTGGATACTTGGGGTCCAAAACCGTTATTTCGATGAGGCACGTTTTTGGTTGTATCAAAGTGCATATACCCTCGTTGCTGAGGGTATAAAAAATAAAAATAATTCAAGTCACCAAATAACGTCACCATTAATGCCCGAAGACGTAACCCACATGAATCGAAATTAGTTTTTTTTTTTTTGTTGTAATCTGATACATAAAGCTAAAATACATGCTCTGGTAAAGGGGTCGTTTATCGATAGCAATTATCGTTGAGTGGCGTTGTCAGTTGCCAAAATTGCTTTATGTATGGCAACTTTCAACTGAAGTCGCGAATCTCAGTTGACGAAGCGGCTATTTTTCTTAACAATTGTTGGTTCTTTGCATCATTAATTAATTTTGTGTATCAAAAATATGGTGAAAATAACCACAAAACAACAACTTCGAAACGACCCAATATTGGCACAATTTATCCTCTATCAATTGGACAACTTCCTTCAATACGTTCGACAATGTAGATTGAGAAATGCAATGTAATCATTGCCATGGGACTTTTGGAAACTTCCCTCCGCAAAAAGTCATCCTTTAACGTTTCCACAAAGTAAACTGCGGCATCCTTTGGCAATCGAAAATACGCCTTAAACCTAAAATAGTTTACTGATTATACAGATACTAGGTGTGTTCGATTACTTTTCCCGTAACATTTACTCAGCAAGAAGTTACTGAGAATAAATACAAATTTTACTCTCACAAGAGAATAAATTACAAAAAGTAAACGAACAGCATCTAGCAAAACACTTGCAAGATAACAGCTGCAAAAGTTATTTTTTATTTTTACTTGCTTTTTTCCTTTGAAAGTGTTAAAAAAATAAATTTATTCTGAAAACTCTTGTTTGTTTTGTTTTCAGTTTGTTTGTTTACCGCAAAACAACTGATTAATGAACAGCTGATCTAACTTACGAATTCTTACTGGACAAATTTTCCCAGCAAGAATTTGTAAGTTCTCAGTCACACAACTGTCAAAAGTACTCTCTCAATTCGCTCTCTTTTGCTGGATAATTGTGTAAACGAACAACATCCCGTAACAATTTGTACAAATTTGTACAAATTATCGCGTAAACGAACACACCTATTTCCAACACGACTATCAACTTTGTCCCAATTTACATTGGGCGAGTTTACTTGCGGCAATTTTCATTTTGTAGGAGAGAGAGGTGAGTCATATGGTAACCCCTTGCCTCTCAGCACCCTCTCTCACCTACAAACTGACAATTGCCGCAAGTAAACTCGCCTAATGTAAATTGGGACTTAGTCCCAATTTACATTAGGCGAGTTTACTTGCGGCAATTGTCAGTTTGATGGAGAGAGAGGTGAGGCATATGGTAACCCTTTGCCTCTCAACACCCTCTCTCACCCACAAACTGACAATTGCCGCAAGTAAACTCGCCTAATGTAAATTGGGACTTACAGTGCAAATGGCAATTCCAATTGATTAGTCTTGTCCCTAAAACAGTGGTGCTCAAAATATTTTGTGCATTAGAACGTTTTCAGACGATAAGGTTTGACTGCTCAAAAACGTGGTTTCCGTTTTGACTCTCATTCGTAATTTTCACATCTAGTGTTGCGTTTTTGAAGTCATTTTATACAAGCGTACTTTTTGAACAAAAAGAAGTACGGTTTTACATAAATGTACCAAAAAGGTTTATGTGTGTATTGTATTTGAAAATTAAAAAAGTAATTCTTGTGAATCCCATAAAATTGGGTAAAATGTATGCGTTGTTAAAATTGTTGCCTCATGCGCGCATGCCATGTAAAAAATAATGTAATAATTCTTACCACCTGAAGGTAAGATGATACCTGCGTTACCAGCGTAAATTTTTCAAGAAAGATTTTTATGAAATAGGGAAATACCTTTGTTATTAACAGGTACATAGAAGTCATGTTTTGAAGAACACCTTTATTTGTAAAAAATATGATGAAACAGGTAGATAATATCTTACATGCTAGTGTTGTATGTATGGTACTTTATGTACGTGTTCGTTCACTTCTTCCACATTTTGTTTCAACACTGACACAATTTACGAATGAGAACCAAAACGGACAACGCATTTTTGAGCAGGCAAACCTTATCGTGTGAAAACGTTCTTAGTCTCTTTGAGCGAGTCTTTCCTTTGCTAAACCACGACAGATGAGAAAAAAGCATGGCACAATTAGGAAGGTAGATGCATCAGCCCAGCTGATCGAATCTAAAACGTCAAAAAACTAGGAATTCGCCATGAAAAATCAAAACAAATAACCATATGATTGGGCAAGTGAGAGATAGCATGTCATCACTTTAAAGACAAACACAAGCGATAAAAAGAGACAACAAGAGACCATTCGGCGAAAATGTTGACAGTTTACATTACAAAAAAAGTTGCTTTGTTGTAGCAATTCGCCGATGCATCTACCTTCCTAATTGTATCATGGAAAAAAGAGAGCACATGTTTTTGTTGCAGTCACGTTAACGTATATGGCTGATCTTGGCTGCCCTGAAATTTCTTCTAATAGATGTAATGTCCTGTACATTCCTTCATCATCAAAAAATAATTTCCCTGAACTTATCATTTTAAAATAGGTTTTTTTTTTGGTGAATTGTGTGTTTTGGATTGAATATAGAGTTCACAAGTTTGGAAAAACACTGATCGATATAACACGTTTATCGACCACCCAGTTGGGTTGACATCAATCAAGGCGAATTTAACAAGGTGATCCAATAGTTGACGTTAGGTTGTAGTCTTCATTTGCTGTCAAAATTTTTTTGCGCGAAATATCCACAAAATTTAGAAGAAAACGTTAAAATATTATTCGCGAAGCTTAAACAAAGATCTTGTACACAGATCTTTTTTTATAGAAGCGAAATATTTGTTATTTATTTTTGATTAAAAATATGTTTTGACAGCAAATGAAGACATAGGTTGCTATTATTGTATCACCTTCTTTCTTACACCATGGACATCAATAATACAACATTTCATCTCAGTCGCGCTCAATTTTAGTGGCAATGCATAATCGACCCCAAAATTTCAAGCTTCAACGTTCAAAAATAACGATCCTATTCAAGAAATGGCATTTCGTCGTTTTCGCGGTTTCAGTTTCATTACTTAAACACCTGTTATACTACACACTTATAACATGTTAACCATGGTGGAATAATAAGATGTAACGCCAAAAACAGCTGATCTTCATGCCAGTTGTCAAAATGCGTTATTGTGAATAAAATCACATACAAAATGTAAACAAGCAATTCACAGTAATGCATCATTGTAAGCTAATTTGACGTTTGACATGATTTGATGTAACACGTTCTTATTCCACCACGATGTTAACCCACTTTGAGGATTTATTTGACATTTGCGCTATGGAATTGACATTTGAAACTCAAACCCACTGGGTTAATCCGGGGTATAAGAGCATTATCTCGATTTATTTGACATACATATGTATATTGTATGAAAATAACAACTTAAATCGACTGGATTTGCTAAATCCACTATTGTCTAAACCAGCATCAGGCAAAAAGGGGCTCGCGTGCCCTTGATGAGAGTAACAACAAAACAACCACCATTTAGTCTTCACTCAGAAGTCAATGAAGAAGGTTGTGTCGTCGCTTTTTCCAATGATTTTTAATTTTAGCAATGCATTAACCCACACGATGTTTGTAGAGAGAGCGAAAATTACGCTCTCGATGTTGTATGCGTGTGACCGTACATACTTCATTTGTATTGGTGCCGATACCTGGGGCTGGATTCCTGTTCTATGAAAATTTGAAATGAAAAATATTTCCTTTAGAATTTTTTTTCATTTGACAGTTTTCTCCTTTAGGTCCAAACCTATAGCTCTGCGTGTTGCGGGTGCGTTCAAAAATACAAAAACAAAATACATGTATTTCGCACACGCAACACGCAGGGTTTGGCCCTTATAAAAGTTTTCATTTCACATTTTCATAGAAACAGAATTGAGCCCCTGGTCTGAATCAGGGACGCGCATCTTTGCAAAGACAGTATAGTGATCGCGCCCACTGAGTTGTTTTTGCATTTGCTTCTCTCTCTCTCACTTACAATGTAAGTGAATGAAAACAAATGTACTATTACTCCCATTCGTACATGATTGATAATACTCCAAATATTCGCCCTCATAAGACTGAAGGCCTCGAGACATAAAAAGCATGGCATTCTTGCTTAAGTCATATCTGGTAAATGACTAATGACCAGGTTTGACCTAATTCAAATGTGATTCTGAAATCTTTTTATTAGGTCGAACTTAGTCTTGAGTCTTTTATCAGATACATATTACTTCAGCAAGAATGTCATGCTTCTTATGTGTCGAGGCCTTGATATTATATAAAACAGTTTTTCATTTTAAAACGTTTTTGCTTCTCCTGTAAAATTTTGATTTTGCGGGTTACGTCCAAAGCACATTTATAGAGGGTAGAATTGACAATCAGCTGTATTTTTACTTTTTTTTTGTAAATTTGGTTTTCAAAATGTAATAGGGTCCATCCTAAACGTGTAATAAAAAGGACCCAATGCGGTTCTGATTACTTAGGCCATGTTTATATTATAGCCTTTTGCAGGGTTAACCTTCTTAATGAGCATTTATTTAAGATATACGCAAAGGAATTGACATTTGAAACCCAGTGGGCTTGTCAAATCTGGTTATATATAAACCTATTATTATATTTACACTTGTTCTATCTTGGAGGATTTTCAAAATGTATTTATCGGGCATGTTCTGGAATTCACGGTGTATCCATTTCACATCACACATGCACTTCACCTGTGAAGGCAATGGCGTTTCTTTACCCTATGCCATGTTCATACCAGCATACGAATAACGTCGTTCGTTCTCATAATTACGTACACGAATTAATCCATTCATAAGACATGGTACACAATTCACAGCAACATGATTCATATTTTCATAGTTTTTGTTTACCGATTTTAAAGAAAGTTTCAGCCAAAAGACGAGTTAAGTTAATTGTGTGAACTGAAAAAATATTTGTCCTTTCAGATATCTATTTAATATTAAATTATATCAGTTTCTTTCATGTTTTCCATTTGTTCTCACAATTTTGGTATTTTCAGTACATTTTCAAATTTTTCTATTTTAAAAATTAACGAGAGAGAGACCTGTCAAAATAACTTTTTGTTTCTAGATTTGCACGCGAATTTGAAACGATGGACAAGAAATACAACTGCAACGAAAGAGAAGACAAAACTTGCTATGACTTGAATGTATACTAGTCGTTAAACCGCTTACTTTTCATTCACGTTTTGCAGTTTTTCTAAAAATGTTTGGGTTTTTAATAAATTTTTATCTGTCATTTAATTTATTTTGATAAATTCTCTCATTTGTTAGAGATGGGATATATTTTATCGTCGTTCTGAGAGTAATTTAATTTGAACAATGTACAAAAATCGCTGTTCGTTCTCAAAATTTTGTATGGGAAATGAAGTAATTATATCGTAATTTGGGTTCGAACAACGAATAGAGAGCGAATTAGCCTTAGTATGAACAAGGCATTATAAAACATTATTCAAATTAAAGCTTTGTTCCAGAACTAAAGAGTTTTTAAATTTTTTACCACTTTTATGCACCGAAAAACCGTTCCCGCACCCAAAAAAGTTGTAAAGTGTTCATTTCTCTAAACAAACATGGCGACGAATGACGCTCTTTTTAAAAACTTTTTACACGACAAATTTGGGCGAGTAAAAAATGATAACTTGGGTGCCGGGGTCTGATTGGCTGCTACGGCGACTTTAACATTTGTTGCAGCTTTTTTGACGTTTTTTCTATTTGACTCTTCGAAAAAAAAAACATTTGTGTGAGAACAATTTTTCTCTCTTCCTCTCTTTTACAAGTTTTACTATTAAATAGAACGGGAACAAAGCTAAAATTATTTCAAATAACAAGTAATTCTATTTTTGGAACAAATTGAATACTCTACCAGCTGACGTAAAAAATTTGAAAATTTTTTTTAAATTGTAAGTTTTTCCTAAGTAGCCTGCATTCGGCCGGGTATTTAAGACTTTCTCCTATGGACAGGAGCCAATTTAGGGCAGGAAAACAACATTTTTTTTAATTTAAAATTTTTTTTACTTTAACAAGGAAATTTTCGGAACTTAAGAGGCCCATATCTCGGGAATTATGGACTTCCCCCGGAAAAGTTTATATATTTGTGATCAGGATCAAGATCTACCTGTGGTAATTTTTCCAGATTTTTCCGCCAGGTGGGAGAGTATTCTATTTATGCCCTATGTTTTTGTTACCAAACAATTACATTACGTCTTACACTAACCTCAGTGTCAAACAGCTGTCTAGGGATACCATGACTTGTGAATGCTATCATTCACATGTGTTTGATAACATAAGATGGTAGAACAAGCATTTCATAGACAGTCGTCAAATACGGAATAAAGTTCATTGATTTATTTTCTGGACGCAGAATTAATGGAATAAACTATAAAATAACATTCTTACATTCTTAAACAACAAAAAGGAAGAACTTTAATAAAAAGGGAGTCATTAAACGTGAAAACTCGTTTTCAACCGTTTGTGTTTAATCTATCTACAAGACACTCTCTTGATGTCATAAAATAAACAATTCCAAGAACAACAACAATCGACGAACTTTCGAACTTTGTGTGTACGCTTTTTATTATTAAAATCATTTTGTGTATTTTAAACAAATAAATTTCTCCAAAAACTTGCAACTTTTTGCCAAATTGTAAATTTAAGAGAATCGTATTATAGTAAGTATAATTTATCTACAAATCAATATTGTAATTATTAATTATTCATTTCAATTTTTTTGAACAATTATAGGTCATCCACCAAAGAGAAATAAAGGAGGAATTAGACCGTATATATTTGAGGAAAAGGTGGGTAAAAAGGTCTAAACATTTGGTAATTTCGTATTCTAGATAATCTTATCGAAATGAAAAGTTGTTCACTAATCTTAGTGCATACTTTACTGATATGTACGAAGCATTAGGAGTAAAATTATTCTATCGATGCCAAAGCCAAGGAGGGGGTAAAGTTCAAATGTGTTGTTTGTTTACACACAGCTAAATTAGACGATTCAAATGCACGTTGGAAGCATTTCCTATTTTCTTAAAAACCGTTGCTTCACATTCTCGTATTTGATTTTTTATATAAATAAGTGTGACATTTGCAACTTCTGCCTTGTCGGCATTTATTTCACTATAACCATCCTTCCCAATCTGTCCTATTTTAAATGAAAACAATTAAATGTTCTATTTTTCCTTCATTTTACAGTTCTACCTGCAACATTCCAATAACAACGTTACAAGGTTTTGGGGTTACAGTGCCAACAGCTGACAACAATAAACGTGGGGGAAACTAGAACAAACATCTGTTACGGATCTCACAGACGATAGTTACCAAAACCAAAGTAACACCTACATTCCACCCAAGGAGACATAGAACATAACAATAACAGCAAATCAATCACCCACCACCAACCAAATCGAGTGCATTGTGAGAGGAGGGGAATAAATTTTAAATAAATTGAAATTTAAAAACAGTCTCTAATAGACGTCATCACGAGAACCTTTTTAAACCCGCCAAGATGTTGTCTCGCATGGGTGAATTTTTAACACGCCATCGTCGGAAATTTATTGTAACCGGTGTTGTGGTTGGTGGTTCCATAATCTTATTCAAATATGCCCAAAATAAGCTGGTGGAGGTGCAAGAGAAGCAGGCCAGAGAATTTTTGGACAAAAGTCGCCGGCTGCAACATTTTGAATCTACAGAAAAGACCTGCAATCAAGTTATCCTGGGTATGGGTGCTGAACTAATGCAGGCCATTATCAAAGAATGTTCCACAGATGAGTTATTGGAACAGTTAAAACAAAATCCTCCCAACAAGCTGGAGTTGTGGGAAGAAATGAAAATACAATCATTTACTCGTCTAACAACATTCATTTATGCCTCCTCAATGCTGGTGGTGGCCTTAAGAATACAATTAAACTTACTTGGAGGCTATCTCTATTTGGACACAACAACTAGCTCCGATAAAACTGGTAAAAAGCCAAAATGTTCAGGAAAAATAACAGATGAACTGAAACAACAATATCTATCATTGATAAGATATTTCATCCAAGAAGGTGGCCTTTCGGAATTGATACGTTTGGTGCGTTCCAAAGTTATTGCGGTTATGCGTCAATTGCCTTTAACAAAACCCTTTGGACTGGCGGATGTTGAACAACTATTTTGGTCTCTACAAATGGCCATTAACAGTGACCCAACCACAGATCCTTGTTCCAAAATGTCGCAATACCTGTTACCTTCCCAGCTGCCAGATTACATGTGTGGTGGTGCTTTAATGCAAAAAATGTTCAACGAAACGTTGGACCTCTTGGAAAGTGATGAGGCCAGCAGCGTTTGTTCAAATAATATTTGTCGTGGTTTTTCATTGGCTGTGGATGCGATGGCAGAATGTTATAAGCACACACTAAGTACCGCCAATGACAGTGCATCAACCAGCCATCAACAAAATGATTTCAATATCAATGGCATACAAATTGCCTTGGCGCGTGTTATTCCAATTGTGGGCACATTAACAGCCAAAGGATATGACAGTGATTCACGACCCCAGAATCTGGCCACATCCCTGCTAACATTCTATGTGATATCGGACAAAACAAAAGTGCTGGGTGCAAATGTTTATGAAACTTTTTCTTCGACGTAAAAGTTGAGGGTCCGAGAAATGGTGAGCGTGGGTGTGCGAGGAGCATTTTAGCTTTATATTAAAAAAAACAAATGTTAGTTTATGTATGGTGTAATAATGTAAAAAAAAAAACAACAACAAAACTTTAAATTCTTTTCTACATTTTTTTATGTTTTTTATTTAATCGAAAAATTGCAATATCGAAACTTAAAAAATCCATTTCTGTATGCCTCTAACTTTAACGACCATTCCCATTCTTAATTTTAATTTTGTTTTTAGTTTACAAAATAAAATTTAAATAATAATTATTTGTGTACAGAAAAAATAAATAATATAATAAAAATTTGAATTTGGACAATATAAACAAAGCTAATGGTTTTATTCAGATCACTAGGAACTTCCATACTTTCCGAGATCTGGGAGGAAAGGGTCTATAGAAGCCCGCTTTCTTTCAGAAAGGCTCTATAGAAGCTCGCTTCTTTCAGAAAGGGTCTATAGAAGCATGCTTTCTAAAAGAAAGGGTCTATAGAAGCACCCTATCTTTGAGAAAGGATCTATAAAAGCTCGATTTATTTCAGAAAGAGTCTATAGAAACTCGCTTTCTTTCAGAGTCTATAGAAGTTCTTTCTTTCTTTCAGAATGGGTCCACAGATGACGCTTTCTTTCCGAAAGGGCCTATAGAAGAAGAAATGGTCTATAGAAGCTCGCTTTCTTTCAGAAATGTTCTATGAAATCGTAAATCTAAACGTTCTATTTCTCAAAACAAATTTGGTAGACATTGTTGAATTACAAAAACAAAAAAGACAGCATTAAAGTCAACATTACGTGGAAATCAAATAATCATTAAACAGCTTTTACTAAAATTTCCCGTTTTATTCGATTTCTCTCGTGTTGTTAAACCGTTTTTACAATAGCGCCTAAAAGAATGCTTTATTTTATATTCTAAACCATAGCGTAAACATACTGTTACTCTCCCTTATGAAAAGCATACGACAGTAGTAAAAACGGGTTTTATTAAGACATCATTAAAAGGACACACAACAACACTAACAACAAAGCAATCCCATGGCAGCGGGTTCTTTCGTACCGGATTGACCCGGAACAACACAAAATCATCGTTACGGCCAGCGGCTGCCACCTCAGTGTACATATGTTTGTATTTGTTTCGTTTTTCTGTGTTGGGAGCAGCATATCCCGGAAAGCCTGCTACGAATTCTTTTGGTCCGTGCCGGGACGGAGGGAAACCCAGGACCAATATATCTGTGCTCAGTTTGTCACATCCGCATCTTCACCCACATCCAACCTTCGGTGAGATGCAATAGATGTCAGGAGTGGGTGCATCTAAGGGGTTGCTCTGAACTCGTCCACGTGTGAGACTACGACAGGGACTATGTTGCTGCATGATGCGTGAACACAGTCCCCAGTGAGTCGTCGTCGGATTACGAGACTCCCTCGTCGTCTGACTACGAAACTCCCCCGCAGTCCCCTCGACAACAACCGCACGCGCAGCCTTTAACACCAGCCGTTGTTGTCCCAATCCCAGAGAATGCATCCTTTTTGCAATTTAAATGCAATGGACTCCGAGGTAAGATCCAGAAACCAAGCTGAACGACAACCACAGCTTCGTTCCCACGACAATCGGATCTACGCTCCGGAACGACCCGAGTTCTTCTCGGCCAGGGATTGTCAACCCAGCACCAGCTGTACAAACCAATTTTTTCCCCAGGTGATCAAATCATGCCAGCCGTTTTGCTCAAGATCCTGTTGATTATGGCTGGCATCGAGCAGAATCCAGGCCCCACTTCCACCGAGGTCACAATCTGCTCCGTGTGTCACACTAGAATTACACGTAATTTAGTACAGGTTCAGTGTAGTCAGTGCCTAGGTTGGTGTCACCTCAGGCGCTGCTCTGGTCTGGCAAGTCATCGCGACTACACAGACACATTTGTGGCAAGCTGTTGTGGTACCCCTCCAGCTGCTGGCCAAGCAACAACTCGTGGCCGAACTGCGACAACGTCAACAGTCTGGCGCTGTTCAGTCTGCAGCAACATTATTTGGAGCAATATTGCATCAGTGCGTTGTAATAGATGCAATAACTGGTGCCACTTGAGACGGTGCACAAATCTGCGCTCACATCGAGATTGGTCAGAAGACTTTGTGGCGGACTGCTGCGCAAACTCTACCATAGCTAGCAGCACACCAACCTCAACGAGCAACACCACCAACAGCAGTCATTTTGGCACATTAACATCCATGTCTCCTAACAGCACCCTGTCCTCCCCTCCATCTAACATTTCAGGACACTGCAGCATAAGCATACCGCCACAACAACAACAGATTCTGCTTAATGCTGCCACACAGCCACAAAATCAGAGCCACTCCTCTCAACATCTGCAGCCATCACATCATGGTGTTGGTGATTCCCACTCCTTTAAGATCTTGCAGCTAAACTGCAACGGTCTAAGAAATAAAGTAGTGGAGATCACCAACTACATGCATGTCAACAACATCCCGATAGCTGCAATACAGGAGACTAAACTGACCAGCGATACCAGGCTCAACTCTCATGCAAATTTTATCATCGTCAGACAGGACAGGCAGCGCAACCATGGTGGAGGACTTGCGTTTATAATTAACCGTGACGTTAATTATCAGCTAACCCACCTCCCGTCCCAGCCTCACGACCAATACCTCGAGGCGATGGCTATCTCAGTGCGAACCGAAGGAGGCAATATGCTAGAGATAGTCAATGTCTATATCCCGCCCGTAAACAGCATAGGGTCAAGTTATCATCCCTCCATCCGATACCTCCTAGAGGGTGATAACAGGATAATACTCGGTGACTTTAACGCGCATCATGAGACCTGGTACTCGCCGCTTGCCCAAGACCAACGTGGGCTCAGTATTGCCGATGAGATAGACGACTCGGAATTCGCAGCCATCAATGAAAACTTCCCCACCAGAATTACGGCCAACTGTTCAAGCTCCCCAGACATCACGATCGTCAGCGCGTCGCTCATTGCCACAACATCCTGGCAAACTCATGTGGCCCTAGACTCTGATCATATCCCCATCTTGATCACGGTGGAGAAGTCAAGCGACTTTATGGAGCATGATATACGCACATTCGTGAACTACAACAAAGCCAACTGGCATGGCTTCACGAATGAAGTTGATACTGCACTTAGTCAACAGCCGCCCCCCTCATGTGCCAGAAAGGGTGAGAATATCTTAAGGAATGTTATTCTCCGGGCGGCCAAGCGTCATATCCCCGCTGGAAGAATTCCGCAGTGTAGACCGGGTTATCCTACGGCTGCAGCAAGACTTGCTGACCAACGCGACCACCTGCGTGCTACAAGCCCTGATGACCACAGGATTGCATCCTTGACGGCAGAGATTAATACTCTGGTAAACCAGCACCGTCGGGAAAAATGGATCAATCACCTCAACAACTGTGATGCTGGTTCACATAAATTGTGGTCTACGATCAAAGGTCTATCTGGCGTACATAGCAACCAGGGTAACATTGCTATAACTTTCGACAACGCCCAACAGTCAGATGCCAAAAAGTGCGCAAATAAGTTCTGCCAGCAATTTATTGCCCATCCCACCACGCAGAACAGGGCCAAAAGAGCAACCCTTCGGAAATTCAGGAAACTCCCACGCGAGACCAATCCCTGCTCCTTCACAGCTGTTGAAGTTGAAGCCGCAATCTCCAAGGCTAAACCATCAAAAGCTCATGGCCCCGATGGCATCTCCATGATGATGCTAAAGCACCTCGGTCCAATAGCCCTGGGATTCCTGGCGCAACTGCTCACTCTCTCGGTAAACCTGTTGGTAATACCAGAGATTTGGAAGGTTGCACGGGTTATCCCACTTCCTAAGCCTGATAAACCGGCAAACTTTGGAGAATCATACCGTCCTATCTCCCTATTATCACCTATTGCCAAGGTTCTGGAAGCGCTGTTGCTGCCATCCATGACCGAACATCTCCAACTAGCTAATCATCAGCATGGATTTCGAAAGGCTCATAGCACAACGACGGCTTTAAACGAGATAACTACTCATATTGCGAATGGTCTCAACCAGTATCGACCGCCAGCACGGACTGTGATCGCCGCTTTGGACTTGTCAAAGGCTTTTGATACGGTAGATCACTCGATCCTGATGGGTGACATTATGGATTCCACATTGCCCAATATTACCAAGCGCTGGCTTGGTAATTATCTCAATGGAAGACAGGCATATGTGGAATTCCGAGGCCGAAAGTCAAAATACCGCAAACTAAAAATGGGTGTACCGCAAGGTGGAGTTTTGTCACCGCTCCTCTTCAACCTTTACCTTGCGAAGCTTCCTGCTCCTCCTCAAGGCATTAAGATGGTCTCCTACGCAGACGACTGCACGATCCTGTCGTCTGGAGTAAATGTAGATGAAATAAGCGCTAGACTGAATGACTACCTAGCCGCCATCTCAGCCTTCATGCAGGAAAGACATCTCTCAATATCACCGTCGAAATCAACAGTTACCCTTTTCACATCATGGACACGTGAAGTAAGAATGGAACTAGACATAAGCGTCGATGGAAGAACAATACCGACCGTCCAGCACCCGAAGATCCTGGGTGTTGTGTTCGACAACTTACTCAACTTCACAGGACACGCCGCATACATAAAGACAAAAGTCCAAGCCAAAAACAAGGTCCTGAAAGCGCTGGCAGGTACCACTTGGGGCAAAGACAAAGAAACGCTCACAGCGACATACAAGGCAATCAGTCGCTCAATTCTGAGCTATGCTGCCCCCGTTTGGACATCGTTTATGAGTGACACCCAGTGGAGTAAATTACAGGTAGTTCAAAATAGTGCTTTGCGGATTGCTACCGGATGTGTTTTGATGTCGAGTGTGGATCATCTACATGAGGAGACGAGGGTACTGTCGGTACAGCAACATAATGTGTTGCTTGCTAGACAGTTCCTCCTGGCCTGCCATCTGCCTAGTCATCCCAACCATCACATAGTGATGCAGGATCCTCCTCCACGACACATACGGAAGGACATCAGGCGCTACTGCCCGGACATCCAAGACGTCATACCATCAGACCTCAACAGATTGTCAATAGCAGCAGGTCTGAAACAGCTGCACACTCGGGCGGTCCAAGAGGCCGTCAACAGATACAGCCCTAACAAAGTCCTTAACCAACACCCACCAGCAATCTCTGATAGCGAGAGACAACTTCCCAGATCAACCAGAACCATCTTGGCACATCTCAGATCTGGTTATAGCAACATATTGAACTGTTACCGTGCCAGAATAGTTCCAGGCACATTGGACCAGTGCCCAAGTTGCTCACAGTCTCCGCACAATACCGCACATTTATTCTCTTGTCCGAATAAACCCACGGATTTGCGCCCCGTGGATCTCTGGATAAGACCGGTGGAAGTGGCCCGTTTTCTACAACTACCAATAGACAATTAGCCATATTTATATATCCTCACATATCACACACATCAATCAACCAACACACACACAACTAACCCACAATATCCCAATAACACAATATACCTCCACAATCAATTCTCAGCCCATACTCATCCAAACACAATATCCCATTACACATCCCAACACAATAACCCTTGCATGCCACACCCACACCAACTTATGACACACGAATGATTTAACATCTCTATTTATCAACAGGGGAAATCAATTGGTTGCAGACAACCTGTTACAACAACAACAACCACAGCTTAGAGCATTGTGATGGTTACAATGTGCTAAGGAAAGATCGCACCAGAAGTGGAGTTGCTGAACGTATACATCCCGCCGAGAAATAGCTGTATCTCAGATTTTAGGCCTGACATTAGCCCGCTCTTGGAAGGTCATAATCGTCTGGTCCTGGAGGACTTTAATGCGCATCATGGGATGTGGCATTCGGCCCTCGGAAACGACCAGAGAGGTAAAGCGCTGGCTGAGCAGATTGACAGCTCTACGTTTTGCACGGTCAATGAGGGCGCCCCTACCAGAATTAGAGGAGAGTGTCACAGATATGACATTAGTCACGTTTGGCGACGTTACGTTGATTGACCCGAAGAGGTGCGCAAGTTATTTCAATCGACAGTTTGTCGAGCACTCCGAGAGTGACAGGGCGTAGATTATCAGATCTCTTCCTGCCGAAGAGGAACCACCACAGTTTACAATGGATGATGTTGCCAATGCCATCAGGAACGCTAAATCATCCAAAGCGTTGGGCCCTGATGGAATCTCCATGGTAAGGCTGAAGCAGCTGGATGAGCCGGGAGTGGAGTATCTCACTAAAGTTCTCAACTTGTCGCTATCCACTCTCATTGTTCCCGAAGTCTGGAAAATGGGCAGGGTGGTCCCACTATGGAAGCCCGGCAAAGATGCCAGCAAAAGTGAATAGTACAGACGATTTCGCTTTGGACACTTTACTGTTAAGCTCAGCAACTGATACTATCCTTCCGGTGAGTGTCAGTTGATGGTTTGTCAGATCAGTGAACCTGCCCCAGTCCGTCCTTCTCGGGTTCCTATAAGGATTTTGGCGGATTCGGTCGAAAGAGATTTCAAAGTATATCCTCATATGATCCGAAAAGGAGCATTTGTTGGATACCCTCCAGTTCTTGACGACAGAATCATCTAAATTTGACAGGGTTAGATCAATGACCTCCTCCCTGTCTCTAATTTTAAAGTTAGGGTCATTTCCTTTATTACATATTCTTAAATTGTAAGATAATATAAAATTGAAAATTGACTAACCTCTAGTGTTTGTGTCTTTACTGCCCCAGTGGAAATGGTGGGCGTTGGCGTCACATACTCCTTTAGCAGCCTGTGTACCACCTGATTTGGTGGATCAGGGTCCTCATATGGCATGTAGATTGAGGACAGGAGAGTGGGCTTGTCTCTACCGTTCTCCAGTCGCACCGTGTACATATCTCCATTACTATAATTAGATAGAAAGATTAGATTATGGTTCTTCCTACCTACAACACAGGTCCTCACCTTGTCCCCCTCGGACGATGCAAAGACCTCGAAGTTGGCATTGTTCAGTCCAGAGATCTTATTTTTGTATATATAAGGTTCCTGGACTAGAACAATGTCCACCTCTGAGTTCGTGAGGGACAGGAGTAGTTCGGCGGCAGCTGCTTTACAATGATGCAGATTAATCTGCAAAATGCGTAGCACCTGCCGCCTACCTACTCCTACTGATTTTCGCGTGGTGGACTCAGTCGTAATCGAACCCATCCTGAACCAAAGTTCAGCATTCCCTCACGAACCTTAAGGTACTCCTCTCCTGAGGAGACTACCGTCATCTTAACGTCCATCCCTCCATTCTCCTTACAAGGGGTTAGACTCATTACAGTCCAGTCCTTAGTAAGGAGACCTGGGTTCTGGAGTTCCAGCCATCCTCAGCAGAAGTTCCTTATCCACGGAAGGTGGGGGAACCCATGCTGGGAATACCTTCCTTGATGGAAGTCCTTAGTAAGGAGACCTGGGTTCTGGAGTTCCAGCCATCCTCAGCAGAAGTTCCTTATGCACGGGAGGTGGGGGAACCCATGCCGGGAATACCTTCCTAGATGGAATCTCCGCTACAGAGAAAGCAGCAATTTTTGCCCCCTTCCAAAGTTCGTCAAAGTCATTAACGGTCTTCTTAAGGTACTCTTGCGAGCTCCTGTTGAGACATTAAATAACCTTAACTCCCTTCTGAAGTAAGACACCACCAAACTGACGGTCACCCTGGTTCGCCTCAGTGGACACAATGGCTCTACGAAGTCGAGTCCCGAAGAGCAACCAGTGACTTTCGCTGATTTTCCCGAAGGGGTCAGCTCTTCCGATGATTGCAACTAGGAGCTCGTCATCGTTTGTCACTGTGGCCGTTTTGGTGTAGGATTTCCTACGTCCTTGGTAGCAGCTTTTCCCGAGGAGGTGGACGCCTTCTCAGTACTGGTGCTACTTCTCTTGGCTTTGCGAGCAAGAACACCAGCATAAAAGTCCGCCGTGTTGACCGTCTGGGAGATCATCGTCTTCTTTGGCGAAGGCTGTGGGCCTTTTGAAGAGCGAACCCGCTTCACAGTCTTTGGCTGCGAGGACTTCTTCGTCTTCTCAGAAGTCGATGGTGTCCCAGTCGATCCACCCGTCGTTACTCCCGAGTGGCTTGCGCAGGTCTTAGACACCTTCTGTTCATCCGCTTTACCCCCGTCAGTTGGGGTAGGATCCGTATTTGGGACAGTCACCTTCTCGGTGTTGGATTATGCCCCTTATCCTTTTCCAGTCCTTTCTGGCTCGGGTTCGGCTTCGGAACAGCTTTAGATTCCACCTTATGGATAAGTTCTTTCGAACTTCCTGATGTACTTGAGCTTGCTCTTGAAGAACATAATATCCCTCTTAGTATGCGAGCACGCGTCCCTTCCCACGAACTTGCGCAGATACGAAGCCCCACGTTTATAGTGCCACGTATCTGAAGCCTCTTTGGCGGAAATTGCGGCTGCGTCGGTGTCCGTCGATGAGGTTTCCTTGGATTCCCCAACGCAGGCCGGAGACTCAGAGTCAGTGGCTATTGTTGGAGTTTCCGTCGATTCCCCCTCGTTGGTCATCGACTTAGAGTCAGTGGCTGTTGATGGATCCTCTTTTGATTCTCCATCAACATCCATTCACTCAGTGGCAATCTGCCTTCGAAGCTTAGTATCGGCTAGAGCCGATACAGGACCAGACTGGTTGCGCACCTAGGTTCACAACCTCTTCGACCACATCACCGTCAGTGGACATGTCATCGTCAGACCTCCTTGTTGACTCAGCTGGGATCACCGTAATGTCCAGTTCGTCGTCAGTGAGGGTGAGATTGTTTAGCATGTCCTCTGGTGGTATGGTCGGAACAAGTCTCTCCAGTTGGTCAAGGAGTTCCCTACTCTGTCTCTCAAGACTGTCTCCAATCACTTTGAGGTTTCCGTGTAGGTCTGATTAACACCAGTTTTGGCTAAAGCATTGTCCTTTGGAATATCCGGTTCGTCAATAATAATTTGGGTTGCATTTTCTGCACTTGTAGCAGTAACGGCTGTAGGTGCCAAGGCATCCACACCTAAGACAGCCGGATCACAATCGCTTGATCTCGACGGCACGTGGCTTGTGATCTCACCAACGCTTACCGCCGGTACTGGGTTATTAACTCCCTGCACCGTAACTTTACTCCTTTTTTGTCTTTTACCCATCTTAGTTGATTTATTTAAGGGAACTACCCCGATTTGAAAAACAACCCCTTAGGGTCTCTGAGGTATGTGAAGACAGAAACACCTTCAGTTTCCCTCGGGCGTTGCTGACCCCACATAACTCAGAGACCCCCTTCCCATCCGCTTTATTTGCGCTCATGCTCCCACTGAAGAAGAGAACGAACAGACCAATGATATATTTTACGAGCGCTTAGAAGAAACATATGACCGTTGCCCTGCCTATGACATTAAGATCATTCTAGGCGATTTTAATGCCAAAATTGGAAAGGAGAATACCTTGGGACCAACAGTCGGGAAATTCAGTCTCCACAGTGAAACATCTGATAATGGTATGAGGCTGATAGACTTTGCAGCTGCAAAAAACATGGTAGTTAGCAGTACCAAATTTAATCATCTCGATATTCATAAGGGCACCTGGCTGTCTCCAGATCAAAGAACAAGTAATCAAATTGATCATGTTGTGATAGATGGAAGACATTCATCGAGCGTGTTGGATGTACGATCGTTCCGATGCGCAAACATTGATTCGGACCACTACCTTGTTGCAGCAAAGGTACGTACCCGTCTATACGTTGCAAATAAAGCACGAACAGACACAACGCGGAAGTTGGACATCGATAGGCTGCAAACACAACAGATAGCCACAGCATATTCCACTCAACTAGCCCAATTGCTTAACGCGAGCACTCCTTGTCCCGATAACATAACAACACAATGGCAAAATATTGGCCACTCCATGCAAACAGCCGCAAAATCCATACTTGGATTCCAGAGACCTCCGCAAAGGAATTCATGGTATGACCAGGAGTGTCGTGCTGCTACCGAAGAGAAAAATGTGGCATATAGAGCTACTTTACAATCAGTAGCAACGCGTAGCGCACGAGAGAAATATCTGGAGAAAAGGAGAGAAGAGAAACGTCTTTTCCGCAAGAAAAAGAGAGAAATGGAAAAGTGGGAGTGTGAAAAAAATCGAGATGTACAGGAGCCAGAATGAAGTCCAAAAATTCTACCAAAGAGTGAAACATCAAACAGATGGCTTTGGTACAGGCACATCCTCTTGTAGAGACCAGCAAGGTAATCTGATAACAGATACAGATAGCGTGCTCAGGATATGGAAGGAACATTTCTCCAATCTGCTGGTATCCAATAGCAGCGAAGACGATGATACCACAGATCCAATCCCAGAAGATGGTATAGAATGTATACCGCCCGGCCAAGATGAGATAAAAACAGCAATCAACCGGCTGAAGAATAATAAAGCGGCAGGAGCCGATGGCTTACCAGCCGAGCTGTTTAAAACCGGAGACGACGCGCTGATAAGGTGTATGCATCAGCTAGTTAGCACCATCTGGCAGGAGGAACGCGTACCCGACGATTGGAACCTGAGCATCCTATGTCCCGTCCACAAGAAAGGAGATAAGACTGTATGCTCAAACTATAGGGGCATAAGTCTTCTCCCTATTGCCTATATGATAGTGTCAGGGATATTGTGCGAACGACTAAAGCCAATGGTCAACGAAATAATTGGACCATACCAATGTGGCTTTAGACCTGGCAAGTCCACCATTGACCAGATATTTACCCTGCGGCAAATCCTAGAGAAGACCCAAGAGATGCAGATCGACACATATCACCTTTTTGTTGATTATAAAGCAGCCTTCGACAGCCCGCTTCGTTCAAAGGTATTCTAAGCCATGTCTGAATTTGGTATCCCCGCAAAGCTCATCCGGCTTTGCAAAATGACTTTAACTGACACGAGGTCATCAGTTAAAATAGGAAAGAAAGTCTCCGAAGGGTTTGGTACCAAAAGAGGTTTCAGACAAGGAGACAGCCTTTCGTGTGATCTCTTCAACATCCTGCTAGAAAAGGTTATACGAGAGGCAAACGTCAAAAGAAGTGGCACAATCTACACCAATAGTCACATGTTACTTGCTTATGCTGATGATATAGACATCATAGGCCGATCAGTAAAAGAAGTAACTGATACCTTTATGAAGGTCGAAGGAGAATCTGCTAAAGCGGGTCTGGCGGTAAACGGTGAGAAGACCAAGTTGATGGTGTCGACGCGCAATGCATCCATTGAGCTCGGACCGACTGTGGATGTTGGTTCCTATAATATTGAGGTAGTAAAAGTCTTCGTCTACCTTGGCACCTCCGTAAACACAACAAACGACATCAGTTGTGAAATAGAAAGAAGAATTGTATTGGCCAACAGATTCTACTTTGGTTTAAGTAAGCAGTTTAAAAACAAAGCCACATCTCGTCAAACAAAAATAACGCTCTACAAAACACTGATACTACCCGTGCTGATGTATGGCTCCGAAGCCTGGGTACTTGCGCAAGCAGACATGGCAGTGCTTGGTGTGTTTGAGAGAAAAATTCTTCGAAAGATCTACGGACCAATCTGCGTTGACGGTGAATATCGACGTCGCATGAACCACTAGCTGTATCTGCTGTACAACGACATCAATATTGTTAAACGTATCGAGATGCAGCGATTGCGTTGGCTAGGCCATATCAAAGAATGAGCGATGATGACCCCGCTAAAAAGGTGTAAAAACACGGACCGCTTGGCGGTGCACGCAGAATTGGCAGGCCAAGGAATAGATGGCGCAAACAAGTGGATGATGAGATGAAAAGGCGCTGTATTCCAGAAAGCGAAACAACAAATAGAGAGAATTGGAGATCTTTTCTTAGTTCGGCCTATAGAACAAATGTTCTGTAATGGGCCAGCTAAGTAAGTAAGTAAACAAGTACGTGGATTTTTTAAAAAATTTTTTTCAATTTCCAACAAGGACGTGGATTTTTTAAAAATATTTTTTTTAGCTTGCAACAACGACGTGCATTTTTTAAAAATATTTTTTCAATTTCCAACAAGGACGTGGATTTTTTAAAAATATTTTTTTTTTTAGATTGCAACAACGACGTGCATTTTTTAAAAATATTTTTTCAATTTCCAACAAGAACGTGGATTTTTAATATATATATTTTTTAAATTTGCAACAAGGACGTGGATTTTTTAAAAATATTTTTTCAATTTCCAACTAGGCCGTGGATTTTTTAAAAATATTTTTTCAATTTGCCAGAAGGACGTGTATTTTTTAAAAATATTTTTTCAATTTCCAACTAGGCCGTGGATTTTTTAAAAATATTTTTTCAATTTGCAAGAAGGACGTGTATTTTTTAAAAATATTTTTTCAATTTCCAACAATGGCGTCGATTTTTTAAAAATATTTTTTCTAGTATACATTTTTCAATGAAGCAATATTGGCGCCTAAAGCTATGCTTTATTTAGCTCATATATTTTCTAAAAAATGTTTTTTTTCAATTTCCAACGAGGACGTGGATTTTTTAAAAATATTTTTCCAAGTATACATTTTCAAAGAAGCAATATTGGCGCCTAAAGCTATGCTTTATTTAACAACCTAAACTACATGGTTTATTAAAATTTGCTTGATGTAAATGTGGCTTTACTCTCTGTACATTAGTCAAGGTGGACAAGAAATTACATGCTCTTCGATTAATAGAAATAACGGGTTTTATTAAGACATCATTAAAAGGACACACAAAATTTGACAGCCGTTAATATTTGTATGGGAAAAATACATAAATTATTGCACAGCTGATGTAATTTCCCTTTTTTTTTGATTAGGTGACTCTCTCTCTCTCCCTTTGTTGGTATTCAAGTATTATAAAAAAGAGCACAGTTGGAGTCTAGGTGTGCAAAAAAGGACATGCTCTTTAATAAATAATACAGGGATGCTCACAAAAATTTTTTATTTTTGTTGGCAAGAGCCATTTTTCTACACAAGGGTAAGGACATAAATAGAGAGAGAGTGACAATACTGTGAATTGTTGACACGATAATGTATTGTGGCGAGTGTGGCTGAAATAAAATCATGTACATTTTAATTAAGAGAGTCAGGATAATGCGCAGCATTCAATTTATTTCTCTATAAAATAGAAAGAAATCTAATACTCTCAGCTGGTCTGGCTGGCTGCAGTGGAGTATTTGTGGCAACTTATAGGGAAATATTATGATGATGTGAAGAAAAATCAGTTGCAAAGTTACGTGATTAAAGGATACAACAAATACAACGGTTGAAATATTCTACGAAAGGAAAGAATAATTTTGTTTTATAAGAAATGTAATAAATGTTGTTTTGAAAAGAAGAAAAAAAATAGGAAAAAATATGTGCAAAAAATAATAATATCACACTTGTGAAAAGAGAGAATATTGTGTAAACAAAAAAGATTAAAAGGAAAATCCCACAAAATATGGCAAATTCAAAGAAGAAATTTCTAAAGCAACAAAAAACAGCTTGAAAATCTCCTGGTTTAGTAAAACTTTGAAACTGCGGACAACAAAAACGGAATATTTTAATCTCCAAACAAATGTCCAGTTTATGGAAATTATGTAAAATTTTCTTCGGTGTTATGTGTTGTTGCTGCTGAAGAAGATACAGAAGAAGAGGAGGAAATAGTAATGAAAAATAACTCGCCTTGTAATGCTAACTAAAATTATCCTTCTTCTTCATTGTTGTTCGTTGTCTGCTGCTGTAAATTAAAAAGTTTTCCATTTAGAAAAAAAAGTAAAGAACTTGAATCTCTGCTACCCCTCAGTCACCTGCTCCTGCACAAAGTAAGTAACCGAAAAAAAAGATTTTTTTTGACAAAAATTCCCCAACAATTATAAAAGTCCTGACGTCTGACTCCCCAAGTGTTAACTTTCATTTGGCCTTTTTAACCTTTTTTGTTGTTGCTGTTTTGGTTTCAAAATCGATTGGTTAAAGAAATACGAAAAAAACGTAACAAAACGACTTTTGAAATAGCCATGCCATAGCTTCCTTAAACAGAAGAAAGCAACGAACGTTCTGCAATTATTTTCTGCTTTTCAAATGTTTGCTACAAATTTCTCCCTCCCTCTTGCTACTCTGCTCCTCAGCTGGCTAGCTGACTCTACACTTTGACTGGCTGCTTGTCGTCGTAGACTCATTTAGACGTGTGGTGGTTCTGTCCTGTGGTGTTTTTGTTCCTTTTGCTGGTTTTGTTTTTGTAATTTACCCTTAAACCAAATAATACCACAAACAGCAACAACAACAACAATATTCACGACAGTTACACAATAACACAAAAAATATAGTAGCTGATGGTGATGTTGATGATGAAGAAGAAGAAAAAACCTCGCGTGCATAAAAATCCTAGACATAGTGGAACTGTCTAGGACTGACTGACTTGACTGGAGTGGAGTATACGCGGCGCATAGATGGGTGTGTGTACCATTTAGTTAGGCGCATATCCTATTTAATGTTTGTATGTATGTAGATATGTATGTGTGCGCGTCTCTATAATAAACCAAAAACGTCAACTCCCTATTTTTGATGGGTTGCTTTAGTTTCTCGCTCGTTTTTTTTTTGGGAATGTTGTCTTTTGTCCTTTAGCTTCTCATATATACAAAATAAAACAATAACAACAACAGAGATGAAAAAAGTTTTGAATGGCGAACACAATTATGAATGAAACATTATTTGAATGTGGGAAAAATGTTAGGAAGGATGTTGATTTTTTTGAAAATATTTTTCAAAACAGCCACAAGCTGGTGGATTTTTTAAAAATATTTTTCAAAGCAGCCACAAATACGTGGATTTTTTAAAAATATTTTTCAAAGCAGCCACAAGGACGAGGATTTTTTAAAATATTTTTCAAAGCAGCCACAAGGACGAGGATTTTTTAAAAATATTTTTCAAAGCAGCCACAAGCAGGTGGATTTTTTAAAAATATTTTTCAAAGAAGCCACAAGCAGGTGGATTTTTTAAAAATATTTTTCAAAGAAGCCACAAGGACGTGGATTTTTAAAAATATTTTTCAAAGAAACCACAAGGACGAGGATTTTTTAAAAATAATTTTCAAAGAAGCCACAAAGACGTGGATTTTTTAAAATTTTTTTTCAAAGCAGCCACAAATACGTGGATTTTTTAAAAATATTTTTCAAAGAAGCCACAAGCAGGTGGATTTTTTAAAAATATTTGTCAAAGCAGCCACAAGCAGGTGGATTTTTTAAAAATATTTTTCAAAGAAGCCACAAGCAGGTGGATTTTTTAAAAATATTTGTCAAAGCAGCCACAAGCAGGTGGATTTTTTAAAAATATTTTTAAAAGTAGCCACAAGCAGGTGGATTTTTTAAAAATATTTTTAAAAGAAGCCACAAGCAGGTGGATTTTTTAAAAATATTTTTCAAAGAAGCCACAAGCAGGTGGATTTTTTAAAAATATTTTTAAAAGAAGTCACAAGCAGGTGGATTTTTTAAAAATATTTTTAAAAGAAGCCACAAGCAGGTGGATTTTTTTACAAATATTTTTCAAAGCAGCCACAAAGACGTGGATTTTTTAAAAATATTTTTCAAAGAAGCCACAAGCAGGTGGATTTTTTAAAAATATTTTCCAAAGAAGCCACAAGGACGTGGATTTTTTAAAAATATTTTTCAAAGCAGCCACAAGCAGGTGGATTTTTTAAAAATATTTTTCAAAGAAGCCACAAGCAGGTGGATTTTTTTACAAATATTTTTCAAAGCAGCCACAAAGACGTGGATTTTTTAAAAATATTTTTCAAAGAAGCCACAAGCAGGTGGATTTTTTAAAAATATTTTCCAAAGAAGCCACAAGGACGTGGATTTTTTAAAAATATTTTTCAAAGAAGCCACAAGCAGGTGGATTTTTTAAAAATATTTTTCAAAGAAGCCACAAGCAGGTGGATTTTTTAAAAATATTTGTCAAAGCAGCCACAAGCAGGTGGATTTTTTAAAAATATTTTTAAAAGAAGCCACAAGCAGGTGGATTTTTTAAAAATATTTGTCAAAGCAGCCACAAGCAGGTGGATTTTTTAAAAATATTTTTCAAAGCAGCCACATGGACGAGGATTTTTTAAAAATATTTTTCAAAGCAGCCACAAATACGTGGATTTTTTAAAAATATTTTTCAAAGCAGCCACATGGACGAGGATTTTTTAAAAATATTTTTCAAAGCAGCCACAAATACGTGGATTTTTTAAAAATATTTTTCAAAGCAGCCACAAATACGTGGATTTTTTAAAAATATTTTTCAAAGAAGCCACAAGCTGGTGGATTTTTTAAAAATATTTTTCAAAGAAGCCACAAGCAGGTGGATTTTTTAAAAATATTTTTCAAAGAAGCCACAACCAGGTGGATTTTTTAAAAATATTTTTCAAAGAAGCCACAAGCAGGTGGATTTTTTAAAAAATATTTTTCAATGAAGCCACAAGCAGGTGGATTTTTTAAAAATATTTTTCAATGAAGCCACAAGCAGGTGGATTTTTTAAAAATATTTTTCAAAGAAGCCACAAGCAGGTGGATTTTTTAAAAATATTTTTCAAAGAAGCCACATGCAGGTGGATTTTTTAAAAATATTTTTCAAAGAAGCCACAAGCAGGTGGATTTTTTAAAAATATTTTTCAAAGAAGCCACAAGCAGGTGGATTTTTTAAAAATATTTTTCAAAGAAGCCACAAGCAGGTGGATTTTTTAAAAATATTTGTCAAAGCAGCCACAAGCAGGTGGATTTTTTAAAAATATTTTTAAAAGAAGCCACAAGCAGGTGGATTTTTTAAAAATATTTGTCAAAGCAGCCACAAGCAGGTGGATTTTTTAAAAATATTTTTAAAAGTAGCCACAAGCAGGTGGATTTTTTAAAAATATTTTTAAAAGAAGCCACAAGCAGGTGGATTTTTTAAAAATATTTTTCAAAGAAGCCACAAGCAGGTGGATTTTTTTAAAATATTTTTAAAAGAAGTCACAAGCAGGTGGATTTTTTAAAAATATTTGTCAAAGCAGCCACAAGCAGGTGGATTTTTTAAAAATATATTTCAAAGCAGTCACAAGGACGAGGATTTTTTAAAAATATTTTTCAAAGCAGCCACAAGGACGAGGATTTTTTAAAAATATTTTTCAAAGCAGTCACAAGGACGAGGATTTTTTAAAAATATTTTTCAAAGAAGCCACAAATACGTGGATTTTTTAAAAATATTTTTCAAAGCAGCCACAAGGACGAGGATTTTTTAAAAATATTTTTCAAAGCAGCCACAAATACGTGGATTTTTTAAAAATATTTTTCAAAGCAGTCACAAGGACGAGGATTTTTTAAAAATATTTTTCAAATCAGCCACAAGGACGAGGATTTTTTAAAAATATTTTTCAAAGCAGTCACAAGGACGAGGATTTTTTAAAAATATTTTTCAAAGAAGCCACAAATACGTGGATTTTTTAAAAATATTTTTCAAAGCAGCCACAAGGACGAGGATTTTTTAAAAATATTTTTTAAAGCAGCCACAAATACGTGGATTTTTTAAAAATATTTTTCAAAGCAGCCACAAGGACGAGGATTTTTTAAAAATATTTTTCAAAGCAGCCACAAGGACGAGGATTTTTTAAAAATATTTTTTAAAGCAGCCACAAATACGTGGATTTTTTAAAAATATTTTTCAAAGCAGCCACAAGGACGAGGATTTTTTAAAAATATTTTTCAAAGCAGCCACAAATACGTGGATTTTTTAAAAATATTTTTCAAAGCAGCCACAAGGACGAGGATTTTTTAAAAATATTTTTCAAAGCAGCCACAAATACGTGGATTTTTTAAAAATATTTTTCAAAGCAGCCACAAATACGTGGATTTTTTAAAAATATTTTTCAAAGCAGCCACAAGGACGAGGATTTTTTAAAAATATTTTTCAAAGCAGCCACAAATACGTGGATTTTTTAAAAATATTTTTCAAAGTAGCCACAAGGACGAGGATTTTTTAAAAATATTTTTCAAAGAAGCCACAAGCAGGTGGATTTTTTAAAAATATTTTTCAAAGAAGCCACAAGCAGGTGGATTTTTTAAAAATATTTTTCAAAGAAGCCACAAGGACGAGGATTTTTTAAAAATATTTTTCAAAGCAGTCACAAGCAGGTGGATTTTTTAAAAATATTTTTCAAAGAAGCCACAAGCAGGTGGATTTTTTAAAAATATTTTTCAAAGAAGCCACAAGCAGGTGGATTTTTTAAAAATATTTTTCAAAGCAGCCACAAATACGTGGATTGTTTAAATACTTTTCTAAGGGCGTGGATTTTTTAAAAAATATTTTTTAAGGACGTGGAATTTTTAAAAATATTTTTCCAATGACGTGGATTTTTTGAAAATTTTTCTAAGGACGTGGATTTTTTAAAAATTTTTTTTTTTTTTAATTTTTTAAAAAATATTTTTTTAAGGACGTTATTTTTTTAATATTTTTCTAAAGACGTGGATTTTTGAAAAACAATTTTTTAAGGACGTGTATTTTTTTAAACATTTTTCTAAGGACGTGTATGTATTTTTAAATATTTTTCTAAGGACGTGTATATTTTTTAGATATTTTTCTTAAGACTTGTATATTTTTTAAATTTTTCTCTAAGGACGTCTATATTTCTTAAATTTTTTTTCTAAGGACGTGTATATTTTTTAAATATTTTTCTAAGGACTGGATTTTTTAAAAAATATTTTTTAAGGACGTGGAATTTTTAAAAATATTTTTCCAATGACGTGGATTTTTTGAAAATTTTTCTAAGGACGTGGATTTTTTAAAAAAATATTTTTTTAAGGACGTGTATTTTTTTAATATTTTTCTAAGGACGTGTATATTTTTTAAATATTTTTCTAAGGACGTGGATTTTTTAAAAAATATTTTTTAAGGACGTGTATTTTTTTAATATTTTTCTAAGGATGTGTATATTTTTTAAATATTTTTCTAAGGACGTGGATTTTTTAAAAAATATTTTTTAAGGACGTGTATATTTTTAATATTTTTCTAAGGACGTGTATATTTTTTAAATATTTTTCTAAGGACGTGGATTTTTTAAAAAATGTTTTTTAAGGACGTGTATTTTTTTAATATTTTTCTAAGGACGTGTATATTTTTTAAATATTTTTTAAGGACGTGTATTTTTTTAATAAGGACGTCTATATTTTTTAAATATTTTTTTAAGGACGTGTATTTTTTTAATATTTTTCTAAGGACGTGTATATTTTTTAAATATTTTTCTAAGGACGTGGATATTTTTTAAATATTTTTTAAGGACGTATATTTTTTAATATTTTTCTAAGGACGTGTATATTTTTTAAATATTTTTCTAAGGACGAGGATTTTTGAAAAAAAAAAAATTTTAAGGACGTGTATTTTTTTTAAACATTTTTCTAAGGACGTGTATTTTTTTAATATTTTTCTAAGGACGTGTATATTTCTTAAATATTTTTTCTAAGGACGTGTATTTATTTAAAATATTTTTCTAAGGACGAGTATATTTTTTAAAAATTTTTCTAAGGACGTTTATATTTTTAAATATTTTTCTAAGGTCGTGTATACTTTTTATATATTTTTCTAAGGATGTGCATATTTTTTAAATATTTTTATATTGTATTTTGTGGTTTATTTCGTACCGGTCTCAACCTTCGAATACATAAAGTCAATCATTATACGCCACGAATAACCACCTTATTGTCTACAATACTCATATTTCTTCTTTAAATGTCAAATTTAAATGTCAAACCACAATTACTTAACGGTTCAATTATTGCGGGGTAGAGAGACAGCAACGACATTAAAACACAAGTACTTCACCCACTTACCTTGATCCATTAGTAAATGGCTGGTTTTATCAATCAATAACAATCTCTATAAAGAATAACCATGTTAATAATGACATTTCAGGACTTGTTTATGTTTGTCGTGAACACACAGTGACGCACACACACACTCACCATACATAATGATTTGCCTTTTGTGTTTAGGCAGGAGGCACATTACCCTTGTCCTTATACTTGGAGATAATTACTAAGCACTTAGAGCTTTATTAGCATTAGTCTTCTTCTTTCTTTCTTCCATTTTCATTATGTTTTTATCAGTATTTTTTTAATTATATTTTCCATCATTATTTTACAATTTCAATAACTTGTTTTATACACTCCCTTGCATGCATTTTATACCACCCTCTTTCGAACAACAACAACAATGTGTCATGTGTGTTTACACAGAATCACAACAACACTCAAAGTCAAACACACACGAACTCTATTTACAGAACAGCTGGCACCTTATGCTCTTTCCTCTTCTCATAACAGTAGTTCCCTCCCTCCTCATAACATTACTCTCTTCCTCTCGCATGTAACGGAGGATTACCACCCTCCATAAAAGGTTATATGAGTTTAAGATATGAAAAACAATAAAACAAAATTAGAACAATAACAATATGTTAAGTACTCGGGTACTTCATATTTCTCCTCTTGTCGTGTCTTTTCATGATTTTTCTTGTTTCGATGAGTTGATGCCAAAACCCCTCTCAACCTTTCTTTCTCTCTCTCTCTCCCTATAATATTTATATTTTTATTTTACTCTTCAAAAGAGATGTAACTGTTGTTGGTTACATTGCCGCATACTTGTTTTTGTTGTCTAAGTGTTTAGGGAAAATAACAGTAAAAACAACAACAACAAAATCCTTTATGCATCATTGAAGATGTTAGATTTTCAAAAAGAAGAAGAAGAACATGACAAAGCAACACAATTATATGGGGGCAAAGAAATTATCAACCGGGAGAAGTACCTACCAAACCTTCATTACTCAATGATAGGTGGAAAATGTCATTAGAGTGGGAGGCCAAGTCAATGAAAGTGAATTTTTCGCATCCTCTTCCTCTCTCACCATCATATTTATCCTTTATAAAGAAAAAGAAATACTTGAAGGACACTTTACTGTAGCTCGACTTGACTTGATATTATGTTTGTTGTTGTTGCCAGATGTTCTTCTATACCCCACATGACAAAAATATGTTATTTGCCGGGTGGCTTTGTGGGATTTTTTGTGTATTCCAAGGCTTTATTTATATATAACTTCGTCAAGAAAGACATCTTGACACTTTTTTTTATCAAAAATAAGTTCTATTGTTACTCATGATTATTCTGTCAATAAAACAACAAAAATAGGCAACTATAATAAAACAAGCGTATGAGTTACAAACATATCAAGCTCCAAATTTGATCATACGCCACCTCCATCAAGACCGAATAATCATCAAGGAGACTAAATAATACTTCTATAGGGAATCTTCAATTCAGCCAGGCTTAATTGAAGAAACCTCAGCAAGGCCGAATTGAAGATTCCACCTCAATTCAGAAAGCTTTCAGCCTGGCTAAATATATTCAAACATTTATTGTTTCAAATTTAAAAACAGCAAGTTTTTAAAGTGGGCGTAGTTAAAATGTATATACTTTAGGGAAAGGAAAAAAGATTTAAAATATACATCCTTAGATAAATATTTTAAAAGAACACAGGTCCTTGAAAAAATATGTTAAAAATATAAACGTCCCTAGAAAAATATTACAAAACTATAAACGTCCTTAGAGAAATATTTAAAAAATATACACGTTCTCAAAAAATATTTAAAAAATATACACGTGCTCTGAAAAAGTATCTAAAAAATATACATATCCTTAAAGAAAAATTTAAAAAATTAATACGTCCTTAGAGAAATATTTAAAAATACACAACTCCTTAGAAAAATATTTAAGAATTATACACGTCCTTGGAAAACCATTTATACACGTCCTTGGAAAACTTAGAGAAATATTCATAAAAATGAAAAAATATTTAAAAAAATATACACAAACTTAGAAAAATATTTAAAATTATACACGTCCTTGGAAAAATATATAAAAAAGCACCTCCTTAGAAAAATATTTAAAAAATATACACGTCATTGGAAAAATATTTAAAAATATACACGTCCTTGGAAAAATATTTAAAAAAATATGCACCTCCTTAGAAAAATATTTAAAAAATATACACGTCATTGGAAAAATATTTAAAAATATACACGTCCTTTGAAAAATATTTTAAAAAAAAATATGCACCTCCTTAGAAAAATATTTAAGAAATATATATATTAAAACAAGTAAGAAAAGTCTATAGTCGGACGGAGCCGACCATGGGATACCCTATACCACTGTCCCTGGACAATCGCTCTCCACGGAACTTCTTTTCAATGATTGTGAACATTTAATTATCAAATATCAGAGATGTAATGTATAATACTTATGACCAAAACCAAAAAGTTATCTAGCATGACAAATACATTTTTAGCAGGAAAGGAACATTTAGTTCACACAAACGTTGATTTGTACGCTTCTTCTTCATCATAAACTCAAACTTTGTTTAAAATTTTGCGGGTTATTATTTTGACTTACAGAGCCGCTACAAAATTGGTTAAAATTTTGTTTTTGGTCTATTTCATCCCCTGAACATTTCATGATCATCACCAAAAACTAATCATTTCTATTCTGGCCCGAACCCAACCTCCTTAAAAAAAATCGTTACAATCGGTCCATAATTGCGGCCTTGTTTACAATTTTTAATGGACGGACACACATCGCTAAATCGCTTTATAAATTCGAGATATGAATTTTGGCATACCAAATAAGGGGTCTAGGACGAATATTTCGTGGTGTTACATAAACTTTTGGAGAGACAATATGTAGCATGGGATAAAAATGTGAAAAATGTGAGAACCCATTATATATTAGGCAGTAGGCCCGTTATCTAGCAAACACTTTATTGCAATTTACATCAGAGGAAAGGTCAGTAGTTTTTTCCATATGTAGGCTACTTTGCGAAATATATATGTCCTCGAGGAATTCAAATATCGACCAAAAATAAAATTTTTATATTTTTCATACAAAAGTAGTGGTCCATTTCACCCGCTAAAGAATATCAGATCATCATTCAAAATTGTAGGCATCTTTTTCGACCTATACTCTTACCCGGTGCAAAATTTCGTAACTATTGATGTATAATTGCGACTTCTAGCGAGTTTATTATTACACTACAAACAAATAACGGAATATATTAGGCTGTAACTCTGTTATATGATCATGCACACCAACATAATTGGCATCAATTGCAAGGTCAAGCGTTCCACTTTCAAGTATATCTCACTTGTCCGGAATGTCACTTCCAGGAATTAAGATATAAGCTGTATATTAAATATTTTCACAATTTTCACACAAAAGTTTTGGTCCATTTAACCCTCTAAATATTATCCGATCGCCATCTCAAATTGCAAGCTACTCCTTTGTGATATACTCTTACCTTATTTAAAATTACGCGTTGATCAGACTATTATTGAGACCTACAGAGCCGCTAGAAAATTGGATAAATATTATGTTTTTGGTCCATTTCACCCGCTAAATATTTCACGATCATCACCAATAAGAATAGGGATCTATTCTGATCTGAACCCGACCTCCATACAAAATTTCGTGACGATCGGTCCATAATTGCGGCCTGGAGCGTGTTTACAATTTATAATGGACAGACGGACGGACGGACGGACGGACTGACGGACGGACACACATCTCAAAATCGCTTTATCTAGTCGAGATATGAAGATTGGTATACCACATTGGGGGTCTCCGACGAATATTTCGCGGTGTTACATGAATTTTTACCAAAACAAACTTATAATACCCTTTTCCACATTGTGGTATAGGGTATAAAAATATGAACGCCCTCAGAAATATATTTTAAAAGTATACGCGTCCTTAGAAAAATATTTAAAAAATATACACGTCCTTGGATTTTTTCTTTAAATCCACGACGTTGAAAAAAAAAAAATTAAAATCCACGTCCTTAGAAAAATATTTAAAAAATATAAACGTCCTAAGAAAAATATTTAAAAAATATACACGTCCTTAGAAAAATATTTAAAAATATACACGTCCTTGGAATTTTTTTAAATCCGCAAGGTGGAAAAAATTTAAAATCCACGTCCTTAGAAAAATATTACAAAAATATACACGTCTTTAAAAAAATATTTAAAAAATATACACGTCCTTAGAAAAATATTTAAAAAATATACACGTCCTTGGATTTTTTTTTTAAATCCACGAAGTTGAAAAAAAAAATTAAAATCCACGTCTTTAGAAAAATATTAAAAAAATATACACGTCTTTAGAAAAATATTTAAAAAATATAAATGTCCTAAGAAAAATATTTAAAAAATATACACGTCCTTAGAAAAATATTTAAAAAATATAAACGCCCTAAGAAAAATATTTAAAAAATATACACGTCCTTAGAAAAATATTTAAAAAATATAAACGCCCTAAGAAAAATATTTAAGAAATATTTAAAATATATAGAATATAGAACATTGGTGGCGTCGTTTTTATTGGGATAGCTAATACAATTTTGTTTCTTCAAAATAGTCTGGCTTAATCCCATTGTTGTTGTTTTATTATTTTAAAACAACTAATTTATTAGTGGAAAAGTTTTGGCATTGTTCGCCAAGGGGTAAGGCAAGGAAGACTAGTTTCGATCCACGCCACTTGACGTCCTTGAAAAAAATTTTTTCAAAAATCCACGTCCTTAAAAAAATATTTAAAAATAATTACGTCCTTAAAAATATATTTAAAAATTCACGTCCTTGAAAAAATATATTTAAAGAATCCACGTCCATGAAAAAATATATTTGAAGTGAAAAAAAATATTTTAAAAATTCACGCCTTTGAAAAAAATATTTAAAAATAAATACGTCCTAGAAAAAATGTATTTAAAAATTCACGTCCTTGAAAAACTATTTTTAAAGAAACCACCTCCATAAAAAATTAATTTAAAAATGCACGTCCTTGAAAAAATATATTTAAAAATTCACGTCCTTGAAAAAATATATTTGAATTAAAAAAAAAAAAAATATTTTAAAAATTCACGTCCTTGAAAGATATTTTTAAAGAAACAACGTCCATGAAAAAATATATTTAAAAATGCACGTCCTTGAAAAAATATATTTAAAGAATCCACGTCCATGAAAAAATATATTTGAATTGAAAAAAAAAAAAAATATTTTAAAAAATCACGTCCTTGAAAAAATATTTAAAAATAAATACGTCCGTGAAAAAATGTATTTAAAAATTCTCGTCCTTGAAAACAATTTTTAAAGAAACCACCTCCATAAAAAATTAATTTAAAAATTCACGTCCTTTAAAAAACATTTCAAAATTCAAGTCCTTTAATTTGTTTTAAAAATTCACGTTTTCAAAAAAAAAAAAAACACCCTTTAAACGTTTTTATTTTAAAAATTTACGTCCTTTTATTTATTTTTTTTTAATTCATGTCCTTTGAACTTTTTTAATTTAAAAATATTTTTAAAAATCCACGTCCTTAGAAAAATATTTTTAAATCCTCGTTCATATAAAACTATTTTTAAAAATCTACGTCCTGAGAAAAACATTTTTAAAAACCCCATGTCCTTAGAAAGCTTTTTTAAAAAATCCACGTCCTTGGAAAATATTTTTAAAAATTTACATCCTTAAAAATATTTTAGAAAATGCACGTCCTTGGAAAATTATTTAAAAAAATACAAGTCATTGGAAAGATATTTTTAAAAAATTAGCGTTCTTGGAAAAATATTTTAAAAAAAATTTCAAACTTGAAAAAATATTTTTAAAAAATCCTCGTCCTTGCAAAAACTTTTTAAAAAAAAAATCTCATCATTGGAAAAATATTATTTAGAACTCCCCGTCCTTGGAAATTTTTTTAAAAAATTCTCGTCTTTGTTAAATATTTTTAAAAATCCTAGTCTTTGAAAAAAAAATTTTTTTTAAAAATCCAAGTCCTTGAAAAAATATTTTTAAATTACACTGTGTGTAATTTTTTGAGTCATGTTTTATTAACCATATTCTGACTCCACAGTGTGATAGAACACAAAAAAGAGAAGACACGTGTCTCGCCGTTTTTCCCTATCTCATCAATTTTCGCGGTTATAGGCCTCCAAAGGTTTGAGGCTTTGATGTAAAAAGGGTCGTTTAGTCGGGGCTATATCTTCCAAACCGTTAGGAAACTTGAATTTATCTCAGAGGCAAAGTTGTAGCTCTTGTCTTAAAGAACAAACATTGTGAACACATATAATCCATCAAACTTCATCTGTAAGGTCAAAATCGCCATAGTCAAATTTCTTTTAAAATTTTTTCTCAAGTTTTGTTATACACCTATCAAACCGATCAAATTTGAAGCAAACAACCAACTACAAAAATATTCCTCAGATCTCAATAAACATCTTTCAAGAATATACGAACTCTGTAGAAACGGATCGTAATGGTCAAAATAGCAAAACAATTTCGATTTTTATGCTCTTTTCTCGGCTTCTGCTCCATAGATACTAAACCGTTCAAAATTCAAGAAAACAATCAACCACAATATTGTAACAAAGGCATCAATAAACAACTTTCTGGAACATACGAAATGTCTATGAACGGTTCTTAATGGTAAAAATAGCAAAAATCTTTTGAACATATCCAATTTTTATACTTTTTTCTCCGACTCTGGTCCAAAGATACGCAACCGCTCAAAAATTAAGGATACAGTCAACCACAAAAATGTACCTAAGATTGCAATAAACAACTTTTTAGAACATATGAAGATTCTAGGAACAATTCTTCAAGCTCAAACTTCGATTATTTTAGATCATTATTTCCTGTTCAGGTCACTAAATAACAAACTTTCAAAATTCCTTGAGTTTTTAACAGTTTGTTATTTCCAAACCTGTGCAGGGGGAACGTTAAAATAGTTTAATTGTTCGTGAATTTCAGCCCTAAGAATCATTCCTAGAATCTTCATATGTTCTAAAAAGTTGTTTATTGCAATCTTAGGTACATTTTTGTGGTTGACTGTATTCTTAATTTTTGAGCGGTTGCGTATCTTTGGACCAGAGTCGGAGAAAAAAGTATAAAAATTGGATATTTTCAAAAGATTTTTGCTATTTTTACCATTAAGAACCGTTCATAGACATTTCTTATGTTCCAGAAAGTTGTTTATTGATGCCTTTGTTACAATATTGTGGTTGATTGTTTTCTTGAATTTTGAACGGTTTAGTATCTATGGAGCAGAAGCCGAAAAAAGAGCATAAAAATCGAAATTGTTTTGCTATTTTGACCATTAAGATCCGTTTCTTCAGAGTTCGTATATTCCTGAAAGATGTTTATTGAGATCTGAGGAATATTTTTGTAGTTGGTTGTTTGCTTCAAATTTGATCGGTTTGGTAGGTGTATAACAAAACTTGAGAAAAAATTTTAAAAGAAATTTGACTATGGCGATTTTGACCTTACAGATGAAGTTTGATGGATTATATGTGTTCACAATGTTTGTTCTTTAAGACAAGAGCTACAACTTTGCCTCTGAGATAAGTTCAAATTTCCTAACGGTTTGGAAGATATAGTCCTGACTAAATGACCCTTTTTACATCAAAGCCTCAAACCTTTGGAGGCCTTTAACCGCGAAAGTTGATGAGATACGAAAAAACGGCGAGACACGTGTCCTCTCTTTTTTGGTCTTCTATCACGATGCGGTGTCAGAATATGGTTAATAATTTTCGTGTTGCACAGTGTTATCCAAGTCTCTGAAAAACTATTTAAAAAAATACACGTCCTAAGAAAAATATTAAAAAAATATACACGTCCTTAGAAAAATATTTAAAAAATGTACACGTCCTTAGAAAAACATTTAAAAAATATATACGTCCTAAGAAAAATATTAAAAAAATATACACGTCCCTAGAAAAATATTTAAAAAAAAACGTCCTTGGAAAAATGTTTTTAAAAAATCCACGTCGTTGGAAAAAAATTTTAAATCCACGTCCTTGTAAAAATATTTAAAAAATATACATCCTTAAAAATATTTAGAAAAATTAACGTCCTTGAAAAAATAATTTTTAAGAATTCACGTCCCTTAAAAAAATTAAAATTCACGTCCTTTAAAGAAAATGTTTAAAAATTCATGTCCTTTAATGTTTTGTTTTAAATCCAATATTAAAAAAAACAAAGTTCGTAAAAATATATTTTTTAATATAAAAAATTTTAAATGCAAACGTCCTTGAAAAAGTATATTCAAAAATTCATATCCTTAAAAAATATTTAAAACTATTGACGTCCTTGAAAAAAAAAAAATATTTAAAAATAATTACGTCATTGAAAAATATATTTAAAAATTCTCGTCCTTGAAAAAATATATTTAAAGAATCCACGTCCATTAAAAAATTATATTTAAAATGCACGTCCTTTAAAAACAATTTTCCAAAATTCATGTCCTTTAATTTTTTAAAAAAAATTCACGTCCTTTAAAGAAAATTTTTAAAAATTCACGTCCTTTAAAATTTTGTTTTAAATCCAATATTTAAAAAAAATCCAAGCCCAGAAAAATATATATTTTAATATAAAAAATTTTAAATACAAACGTCCTTGAAAAATTATATTTAAAAATTCAAGTCCTTAAAAATATTTAAAACTATTGACGTCCTTGAAAAAAATATTTAAAAAAATTCAAATCCTTTATTTTTCTTAAATTCACGCTCTTTATAAATTTTTATTTTAAAAATTTATGTGCTTTTATTTTTTTTTCAATTCACGTCCTTTCAAAATATTTAAAAAAAAATCCACGTCCACAGATAAATATTTTTAAATCCTCGTTATTAGAAAACACTTTTCAAAAATCCACGTCCTTAGAAAAAATTTAAAAACCCCTTGTCCTTAGAAAGCATTTCGTAGAACTCCACGTCCTTGGAAAATATTTTTAAAATTTACATCCTTACAAATATTTTAAAAAATGCACGTCCTTGGAAAAATATTTAAACAAATGCAAGTACTTGGAAAAATATTTTTAAAAAATCCGCGTCTTTGTAAAAATATTTTTAAAAAAATCTCAACCTTAGAAAAATATTTTTAAAAAATCCACGTTCTTGCAAAAACATTTTTTAAAAAATGTCAACCTTGGAAAAATGTTTGTAAAAAATCAACGTCCTTGGAAAAAATTTTAAAAAATTACAGTTTTTGTTAAATATTTTCAAAAAATCCAAAAAAAAAGTCTCGTCTTTTTTAAATACCAATAAAAAATCCTCGTGTTTGAAAAAATATTATTTTAAAAATCCTCGTCCTTGAAATTTTTTTTTTAAAAATACACGTCCTTGAAAAAATATTTTTAAAAAATCCACTTCCTTAGAAAACGCTTTTAAAACCCCTTGTCCTAAGAAAGCCTTTCTTAAAAATCCACGTTCTTGGAAAATATTTATAAAAATTGACATCCTCAAAATTATTTTAAAAAATGCACGTCCTAGGAAATATTTTTAAAAAAATGCAAGTACTTGGAAAAATATTTTTAAAAAATCCGAGTCCTTGCAAAAACATTTTTAAAAAAAATCTCAACCTTGGAAAAATATTTTTAAAAAATCCGAGTCCTTGCAACAACATGTTTAAAAAAATCTCATCCTTGGAAAAGTTTTTTAAAATTCTCGTCTTTTTTAAATATCATTAAAAAAATTCCCGTCTTTGTTAAGTATTTTTAAAAAATTCACGTCCTTGCAAAAACATTTTTAAAACAATTCTCATCCCTGGTAAAGTTTATTAAAAATTCTTTTTTTAAATATCATTAAAAAAATCCTCGTCTTTGAAAAAAAATATTATTTTAAAAATCCTCGTCCTTGAAAAAATATTTTTAAAAAATCCACGCCCTTAAAAAATGTTTTTAAAAAATCCTCGTCCCTGAACAAATATTTTTAAAAAATCTCGTTGAAAAAGTATTTTTAACAAATTCAACTCCTTCGAAGAATATTTTCAAAAAATCCACGTCTTTAGAAATATATTTAAAAAATCCACATCCTTGTAAAAATATTTTTAAAAAATCCACGTTCTTGCAAAAAAATTTAGAAAATTGTCGCCCTTAAAAAAAAACCTAAAAAAATCCTCGTCCTTGGAAAAAATATTTAAAAAAATCCACGTTCTTTTGAAAAATATTAAAAAAATCCGCGTTATTGCAAAAAACAAATTTTAGAAAATTCTCGCCTCTGAAAAAAAAACTTAAAAAATCCTCGTCCTTGGAAAAGTATTTAAAAAAATCCGCATTCTTTGGATAAATATTTTAAAATATCCACAATAATGAAGTTTTTTTAAATCCACGTTCTTGCAAAAATATTTTCAAAAAATCCGCCTGCTTTTATAGAACTTTCCATAGATAAACTTTTATGCAGCCTCGTTAAATTGGATTTTCTAAAGAAAATTATTAATTCAGCCTTGCTGAATGTAGATTTCTTTGAGAAATCTCCAATTCAGCCTGGCTGAATTAGAGATTTCTTAATGAAATTTGGCTGAATACCTGATTTCTTATAAAAATCAATATTCATCTAGGCTGAATATGTTTGCAAATGGTTTTTAAGACCACAAATCATTTTTATAGTCATTATTCAAACAATCCAAATAATTCTTAAGGCAAAAAAAAGGATACGGAAATTCCTCACTCAACTAAAGAAAAGCAGAACAAAAAAACAACAACAGAAACACATGCCGCCAGCTAGCCAACAATTCATTCATTCAGTCAGTCAGTCAAACAAAACAAAATGGGTTCTTATGGAAAATGTGTCGGTGGATGGGCGGGCGGACAGAGGAGGCATCAGAGAAGAAAGAGTATAAAAGTGAGAATGACAAATGTTTATTAAACATTCAGGCCACAAGTAGCCATTTCATTGGAGCATGAGGGTGGGGGGGAGGTGGGTTGGTAATAGAGAAAACAGCACAAAAGGAAATATGAAACTGTGTAACCTATATCTTAGCAATGCAGATTCTCCAAAAACGACATGGCAACAAAACAACGAACACCGCCGCATCTTTATCCTTTTCATCAACATCATTATGGATAAAAAGCTGTTCCAGTGTTCCCTTTTTTCTTGTAAATATGTTGCCTTTGTCCGTCGTCGTTGTTGTTGTTGCTTGGCGTTTCTTCATAGCCGTCGTTATAATACAATGCAAATGATGTGTGGGATGAGTGGTTTTTTATTTAGCTTTCCCCTATTGGAGGAGCACCACACACACACATACCAACACACACTCACACTTTTTAAGCACACATTTCTTGTTTTCTTTCTTTGTGCTCTTTGTCCACAGGCTAAAGTTGTGATTGCATACATTATGTTCTCATCTCATTATACCCACACCCCCATCTCTCTGTCGAATCCCCTCAGCATGCGTGTAACGACAGGCTTTCCTCACTCTCGTATGCAAACTAATTTTGCATATGACAATATTTACACTTCAACATGTTAAGGATATCTTATCACAGGACTTGGGTATTTACAATATTGAAAGGCAAAAACGTCAGTCAGGCCGTCGCCCACCAAGCAGGCCGGCAACCTGTGTGTGCAGCTAGAAAAAGGAACGACAACAAAAGCCAAATAGAAGTCATAATGATGCAGGAAAAGGATAAAGATGCGAGAGGGTAAAACAAAGCCGAAGAAGACGAAGAAAAAGAACAGAAAAAAGCGCCAGAGATTATGTGTGTCAATAGTTTTTTGATTGTAGGACGGACGTTCGTTGAAAACGACAAGCGGCATAAATTAAATAAAGGAGCTCCTCAAACGCTACACGATGATGATGATGAGTGAGTGCAATGTAGGTGCAATAGCACACACACACAATCAAATGCATTGTGTGTACACAAAAACAAAGTACAATAAATGAAAGAGGACAAATATCAAATTTTTAATAGCTCGAAAGGGTATTGGGAACATTTGGCGCAAACAAATATTTAAACTTTTTGGGGCATCAACAGATGATCATGGAGTTCAAACAAACAAAGGCACAAGTGAAAGTTGAAGCTAAAAATCTAGATTTGAAGACAAATATAAATTAGAAATTCATAATATAGGATAATATAAGTTTTACCATTATTCAGCCAGCTGAATAGGAGTTTTCTATATGAAAACTTATATACAGCTGGCTGAATAGAAGTTTTCCTATGGAAAACACTATTCAGCCAGGCTGAATAGAAGTTTTCCTATAGAAAACACTATTCAGCCAGGCTGAATAGAAGTTTTCCTATAGAAAACCCTATTCAGCCAGGCTGAATAGAAGTTTTCCTATAGAAAACACTATTCAGCCAGGCTGAATAGAAGTTTTCCTATAGAAAACCCTATTCAGCCAGGCTGAATAGAAGTTTTCCTATAGAAAACACTATTCAGCCAGCTGTATATAAGTTTTCATATAGAAAACACTATTCAGCCAGCTGTATATAAGTTTTCATATAGAAAACACTATTCAGCCAGGCTGAATAGAAGTTTTCCTATAGAAAACACTATTCAGCCAGGCTGAATAGAAGTTTTCTTATAGAAAACACTATTCAGCCTGGCTGAATAGAAGTTTTCCTATAGAAAACACTATTCAGCCAGGCTGAATAGAAGTTTTCCTATGGAAAACACTATTCAGCCAGGCTGAATTAAAGTTTTCTTATAGAAAGCCCTTATTCAGCTAGCTGAATAAAAGTTTTTCTATAGAAAGCTCTTATTCAGCTAGCTGAATAAAAGTTTTCCTAAAGAAAACCCTTATTCAGCTAGCTGAATAAAAGTTTTCCTAAAGAAAACCCTTATTCAGCTAGCTGAATAAAAGTTTTCCTATAGAAAACCCTTATTCAGCTAGCTGAATAAAAGGTTTCCTACAGAAAACCCTTATTCAGCTAGCTGAATAAAAGTTTTCCTACAGAAAACCCTTATTCAGCTAGCTGAATAAAAGTTTTCCTATAGAAAACCCTTATTCAGCTAGCTGAATAAAAGTTTTCCTATAGAAAACCCTTATTCATCTAGCTGAATAAAAATTTTCCTATAGAAAACCCTTACTCATCTAGATAAATAAAAGTTTTCCTATAGAAAACCCTTATTCAGCCAGCTGAATAAAAGTTTTCCTATAGAAAACCCTTATTCAGCTAGCTGAATAAAAGTTTTCCTATAGAAAACCCTTATTTAGCTAGCTGAATAACAGTTTTCCTATAGAAAACCCTTATTCAGCTAGCTGAATAAAAGTTTTCCTATAGAAAACCCTTATTCTGCTAGCTGAATAAAAGTTTTCCTATAGAAAACCCTTATTCTGCTAGCTGAATAAAAGTTTTCCTATAGAAAACCCTTATTCTGCTAGCTGAATAAAAGTTTTCCTATAGAAAACCCTTATTCATCTAGCTGAATAAAAATTTTCCTATAGAAAACCCTTACTCATCTAGATAAATAAAAGTTTTCCTATAGAAAACCCTTATTCAGCCAGCTGAATAAAAGTTTTCCTATAGAAAACCCTTATTCAGCTAGCTGAATAAAAGTTTTCCTATAGAAAACCCTTATTCGGCTAGCTGAATAAAAGTTTTCCTATAGAAAACCCTTATTCAGCTAGCTGAATAAAAGTTTTCCTATAGAAAACCCTTATTCAGCTAGCTGAATAAAAGTTTTCCTATAGAAAACCCTTATTCAGCTAGCTGAATAAAAGTTTTCCTATAGAAAACCCTTATTCAGCTAGCTGAATAAAAGTTTTCCTATAGAAAACCCTTATTCAGCTAGCTGAATAAAAGTTTTCCTATAGAAAACCCTTATTCAGCTAGCTGAATAAAAGTTTTCCTATAGAAAACCCTTATTCAGCTAGCTGAATAAAAGTTTTCCTATAGAAAACCCTTATTCAGCTAGCTGAATAAAAGTTTTCCTATAGAAAACCCTTATTCAGCTAGCTGAATACAAGTTTTTCTTATAGAAAACTCTTATTCAGCTAGCCGAATAAAAGTTTTCCTATAGAAAACCCTTATTCAGCTAGCTGAATAAAAGTTTTTTTATAGAAAATCGTTATTCAGATAACTGAATAATGGCTAAATAGTGATTTCTATAGAAAATCTTCTAATTTTGTCATGCTGTTCGATATTTGTTTACTAAAACCATTGGTGGTAGGCCATCAAATAAATATTATGTATTTTATCTGATTTAGACAACCTCCCCATGAATTCAAATCATGCAGTGCTGTATGGTCTGTTGAGTACCAACGCACTGTGGGGAATAAATTGTAATTTGACAGTTAATTTTGGTCTGTAATGAAAGTAATTATGATTATCATAACATAAAGGTGATACTCACAATAATGTCATGTTAATTCTCTTTGATTTGTAGTTCTCAGAGAATGTTAAAACTTCCAACAACAAAACTCTGCACAAATACTAAAGCTGCATTTACACCAAAGCGATTTTAGTAAAATGCGACATTTCTTTGAATAGCTGTCGAATAAATGCTTAAAGCACTTGTTTTAGGTGCCAGTGTAAAGCTTATCTAAGACTTAATGAGCATATCTCTCATGAAGGAAACCATCTTTGTGCACAGCCTAGGTGTAGGCTGAAAAGTCCCAACCTTAAAGGGTAAACAACAGAAAAACATTTGTTTTTCTTAAAAAAAAAATTCCCAAAAATATACAAATATGTTATTAGTTGATTTGCTTTGTTAAGCATTTAAAATAAATTTAAATTTTCATTGTCATTGTTTACCAAACTCACCAAAAAATGCTTTTGTTGTGCGTCTCTGTCGCCAAGCCATTGCCTGATAATTCATTGGGGACTGTTTAGGCAAAGTGTGTGTTTTTGGTTTGTAGAATAATCCGTAACATTGCCATTGTAAAAATGAAGAGTAAATAATAACAACAATAGCAACAACAACAACAAAGTTGATCTGGTAGAACACTTCAGTTGGAAAAGTGTCACAAAACGCCCCATTAAACGAAAATTACTTTAAAACACAGACGCACACACAAAAATCAACATCAAAAGCAAAAATTTTTAAATAAAATATATCGAAGTGGCGACGATTCCGCGTGTAGCTGTTGCTTTATAAAAAATATGTTTTTATCATTTCATAAATATATATTTTTCTTAATATTGTATTGAATGTGTTATTGTGTGGTTTGCGGTTTGTTACATGGAAATTGCATTTAAGGCAAAACTAAATTCAAATAAGAAGTATTTTGTTTCTTCAATCTTTCATTACGAAGTTGAAGTGTTGGAAATAAGGTGTGTGAGCAAAGTGATTGCTAGAAAATATACATGGAAATAATAATAATAAATAACAAAAAAAAAAAAAAAAACAGGAAAAGAAAATTTAATAATGTTCGATAAAGAAGAAAGCATTTTTAAGAGCAAATTGTTAATGGAGTTTTAAGGACATTTGTTATGTCTAAAGAAATTTTGTGTTCGAAAATCTAAAGCAAAATTTGATGGAAAATATTTTTCCCTTCAACATTAACCCTCTACATATTTTTGAAGCAGCAACAAGGACGTGGATTTTTTAAAAATATTTTTCAAACAAGCCGCAAGGATCTGGATTTTTTAAAAATATTTTTCAAAGATGCCACAAGCAGGTGGATTTTTTAAAAATATTTTTCAAAGAAGCCATAAGCAGGTGGATTTTTTAAAAATATTTTTCAAACAAGCCACAAGCAGGTGGATTTTTTAAAAATATTTTTCAAAGAAGCCACAGCAGGTGGATTTTTTAAAAATATGTTTCAAAGAAGCCACAAGCAGGTGGATTTTTTAAAAATATTTTTCAAAGAAGCCACAAGGACGTGGATTTTTTAAAAATATTTTTCAAAGAAGCCACAGCAGGTGGATTTTTTAAAAATATTTTTCAAAGAAGCCACAAGGAAAAATATTGTTTAAAAATATTTTTCAAAGAAGCCACAAGAACGTGGATTTTTTAAAAATATTTTTCAAAGAAGCCACAAAGGACGTGGATTTTTTAAAAATATTTTTCAAAGAAGCCACAAGAACGTGGATTTTTTAAAAATATTTTTCAAAGAAGCCACAAGGACGAGGATTTTTTAAACATATATTTCAAAGCAGCCACAACGATGTGGATTTTTTACAAATATTTTTCAAAGCAGCCACAAGGACGTGGATTTTTTTAAAAATTTTTTTCTAGTAGCCGCAAAGAAAAATTGGTCAAATTGGTCAATTACGAAAATTGACCAAAAATACCCCTAAAATGGCGAGTTAGAGGGTTAATATATTTTGCGAAAAGCTTGATCGTGGTGTTTTGAATACTTTTTACATTAGCACTCATTCCCGAAAATCAAGTACTATGGGAGATAATGGCCCTTAATCAGCAACACTAGTTCCAAATAATGTTTTTAATGCATATCTGAAAGATGGATGAAAAATACCACTAAAATGGAGTGCTAGAGGGTTAATATATTCTATAAAAAATGTCCGCGCGTGATTTTCGGAATATATGGTTTCATTGACACTTACCCAAAAATATCAAGCATTACCGAAGATAAGACCCAAATTCAGAAACCTTAATTCACAAAAGTGTTTTTGGTATATTTTTGCAAAATGGACCAAAAACGTCCCTAAAATGGAAAGTTAGAGGTTTAATATATACCACAAATATCTTCCGCATGATGTTCTGAATATTTTCTTTGACGACACTTTGTCACGAAAACAAGTCCTGTGGTATATATGGCTTAAAATCAGAAATCCTAATTCCCATGTTTTTTATACATTTTGAAAGATGGACCAAAAATACACCTAAAATGGAGAGTTATAGAGTTAATATATTTTAAAAAAATATTCCTGGTGATCTTATGCATATCGTTTCCATTGACACTTTATTCCGAAACTCAAATACTATCGGAGATTTAGACCCAAAATCACAATCATTTACTACCAAACATGTTTTTAATATATTTTTTGCAAAATACACCAAAAATATCCCTAAAGCGAAGAGCTAGAGGGTTAATATATTTGACTGAAATGTTCAGCGTGATGTTCTGAATATTACATCCATTGACATTGATGTCCTAAAATCAATTGTTATGGGATATTAAGGGCCACCACATTAAACTTTAATACCCAAAAATTGTTTTTAGTAACTTTTGGGAAATTGGACCAAAAAGACCCCTGAAAAGTAGAGCTAGATGGTTAATATAGGTTACGAAAATCTTACCCGGGATATTTTGAATACTTCTTACTTTGACACTTGGTCCCGATAACCAATTATAAGGGAGATAAAGACCCAAAATCCGAAAACTTAATTCCCAGAAATATTTTTTGTATATTTTTCAAAAATAGGCAAAAAATGCCCTTTAATGGATAGCTAGAGGTTTAATATTTTTGACAAAAATGTTCCTAGTGATGTTCTGAATAATTTTTCCATTGACACTTATTTCATAAAATCAAGTATTATGGGAGATAAATGCCCAAATACGGAAAACTTTATAACCAAAAACGTTTTTAGTAAATTTTTTAGCGATGGATCCAAAAGGACCCCAAAATGAAGTTCTAGGGGTTTAATATATTTTACAAGAATGTTCCGAGTGATGTTCTGAATAATTTTTCCATTGACACTTACTTCATAAAATAAAGTATTATGGGAGATAAATGCCCAAACACAGAAACCTTAATAACCAAAAATATTTTTAGTCAATTTTTTAGTGATGGATCCAAAAGGCCCCCAAAATCAAGTACTAGGGGTTTAATATATTTGACAAAAATATTCCCCGCGATGTTCTGAATAATTTTTCCATTGACACTTATTTCATAAAATCAAGTATTATGGGTGATAAATGCCCAAATACGGAAACCTTAATACTTATAAACGTTTTCAGTAAATTTTTTAGCGATGGGTCCAAAATGGCCCGAGAATGAAGTTCTAGGGTTTAATATATTTGACAAAAATGTTTCGAGTGATCTTCTGAATAATTTTTCCATTGACATTTATTTCATAAAATCAAGTATTATGGGAGATAAATGCCCAAATACGGAAACCTTAATACCCAAAAATGTTTTTAGTCAATTTTTTAGCAATAGATCCAAAAGGCCCCCAAAATGAAGTTCTAGGGGTTTAATATATGTGACAAAAATATTCCGAGTGATCTTCTGAATAATTTTTCCATTGACACTTATTTCATAAAATCAAGTATTATGGGAGATAAATGACCAAATACGGAAACCTTAATACCCAAAAACGTTTTTAGTAAATTTTTTAGCGATTGCTAAAAAAAGGGCCCGAGAATGAAGTTCTAGGGGTTTAATATATTTGACAAAAATGTTCCGAGTGATCTTCTGAATAATTTTTCCGTTGACACTTATTTCACAAAATCAAGTATTATGGGAGATAAGTGCCCAAATACAGAAACCTTAATACCCAAAAATGTTTTTAGTCACTTTTATAGCGATGGGTCCAAAAGAGCCCGAGAATGAAGTTCTAGGGGTTTAATATTTTTGACAGAAATGTTCCGAGTAATGTTCTGAATAATTTTTCCATTGACACTTATTTCATAAAATCAAATATTATGGGAGATAAATGGCCAAATACGGAAACCTTAATACCCAAAAATGTTTTTAGTCAATTTTTTAGCGATGGGCCCAAAAGGGCCCGAGAATGAAGTTCTAGGGGTTTAATATATTTGACAAAAATATTCCGAGTGATCTTCTGAATAATTTTTCCATTGACACTTATTTCATAAAATCAATTATTATGGGAGATAAATGCCCAAATACCGAAACCTTAATACCCAAAAATGTTTTTAGTAATTTTTTAGCAATGGATCCAAAGTCCCCCAAAATCAAGTACTAGGGGTTTAATATATTTTACAAAAATGTTCCGAGTGATGTTCTGAAAATTATTTCCATTGACACTTATTTCATAACATCAATTATTATGGGAGATAAATGCCCAAATACGGAAACCTTAATACCCAAAAACGTTTTTAGTAATTTTTTTAGCGATGGGTCCAAAAGTGCCCTTTAATCGTTAGCTAGAGGTTTAATATATTTGACAAAAATGTTCCGAGTGATCTTCTGAATAATTTTTCCATTGACACTTATTTCATAAAATCAAGTATTATGGGAGATAAGTACCCAAATACGGAAACCTTAATACCCAAACACGTTTTTAGTAAATTTTTTAGCGATGGGTCCAAAAGGGCCCGAGAATGAAGGTCTAGGGGTTTAATATATTTGACAAAAATGTTCCGAGTGATCTTCTGAATAATTTTTCCATTGCCACTTATTTCATAAAATCAAGTATTATGGGTGATAAATGCCCAAATACGGAAAACTTAATACCCAAAAATGTTTTTAGTTATTTTATTTTAGCGATGGGTCCAAAAGGGCCAGAGAATGAAGTTCTAGGGGTTTAATATATTTGACAAAAATGTTCCGAGAGATGTTTCGAATAATTTTTCCATTGACACTTATTTCATAAAATCAAGTATTATGGGAGATAAATGCCCAAATACGGAAACCTTAATACCCAAAAACGTTTTTAGTACATTTTTTAGCGATGGATCTAAAAGACCCCAAAATGAGGTTCTAGGGATTTAATATATTTGACAAAAATGTTCCCCGCGATGTTCTGAATATTTTTTCCCTTGACACTTATTACCGAAAATCAAGTACTATGGAAAATATAGGCCCAAAATGCAAAAAGGTTACATTATTCTGCAAAAATATTATTCATACTATTCTCCCTAATATTGCTGAACATACCCAACATCTATGGCATGTAAAAATCATAGAAACAGTCAATATATTTGTTCCTCCTTAAAACTAAAACTTCCAACAATATTATTTTTAGGAAATTTTAATAAAACTTTCCTCTAATGAATTATATTTATAGTGCAAAAAATAGTTCTTAAAGTGTTTCACTGAACATACCCCACAGTGAAAATGTAATGATCCATTTATTAGTTCTTGTATTCAACCATGTAATTATAATTAATGTTAATATGTTTTTAATAATTTTACATTTTCTTCTCTCTCTCTCTCTCTCTTTCTTTATATGTATTTTCAGATAAACATGTTGGCGAGATTTAAATAAATGTTTTACCATTAAAACAAAACCAAATAAACAAAACAGAAAAATTGGTTTCATCAGCTAACAATGAGACGTCCAAAGATATCGTTAAAAAAGTATTTTTACTTTACAATCATATGTGCTCTATTGTTAATATTTTTATATAATTTTAAGTGAGTATATAACAAATTTTAATTAATTTTTATACCAATGTGCATTTTATATAATTTTTAAATACTTTTGAAAAACGAACAATTTTTAAATAAGGAACAAATTGTGGAAATTCGTCATATTTTAGATTAAAACAAAACTCATGTAAATCCATGTAATTGTAGAAATTGACCAAATTTTAATTTTGGAAATTCGACCAAATCTGAAAATTTTAAAAACTTGTTAAAAAAAACGGTTATGTATTTTTAATTCAGGAAAACTTTTGTCCAAATTAATTAATACAAAACTCATGTGAAACAATATAATTATGAACATATGAAAATGACCAATTTTTTATTTTGGGAATTCGACCAAAGGTGACCAATTTACAATTCAATGACCAATTTCCAATTCAATGAAAATTTCAAATTGATTCGCTGGAAACCTTCTATTTGTGGGTTAAAAAAATTACGAACAATTTTCCAATTTTTATTTTTTGAAATTCGACCAAATTAAAAAACCTACAAAATCTTGTTAAATAATCGATTCTTGTTTATTTAAATTGATGAAGAAATCATGGGAAAATAATATGGAGTAAATGGATAATGAAAAATGTGGAAAATCCTATTAAATCCCAATTTTAATTTGGGTAATTCGACCAAATTAGAAAATATCCCAAAAACCTATTGTATATACGATCTATTTTTAAAATTATGAAATAAATCCTGAGAACTAAACTATGTAGTAATAAAAATTGTATGGAAAATCCGACTAATTTTAATTTTGAGAATTCGACCAAAAAAAAAAAAAAAATATACCGAATTTTGTATTATAGACTATTTTTAAAATAATAACAATGCCGTAACGAATTTCTGCTCAATATTTGAATTATATAATAAAATTATTACGTTTTTTGAAAAACGACCAATTTTCAATTCAGTGAAAATTCGCTGAAATTCGACCAATTTCAAATTGGTAGAAAATTCACTGAAACCTTCTATTTGTGGGATTATAAAATTGCGGAAAAGTGTTAAATTTTTAATTTTGGGAATTGGAAAAAAATTTGAAAATATCCTAAAATTTGTTAAAAACTAGGCCAAATTTTGTTTACAAAACAATTTTTAAAACAATACCAATGCTGTTACGAATTTCTGCGTAATATTTGAATTTTATAAAAAAAAAATTATTTTTTTCTAAAACATTTTTACGTTATTGAAAAACGACCAATCTTCAAATCAAGGCGACTTTCGACCATTTTTAAATTGATAGAAAATTAACGTTAAATCTTCTATTGGTGGGTTTATAAAATTTTTAATTTTGAGAATTCGACCAAATTTGAAAATATCCTAAAAATTTTCAAAAACTAGACCTTATTTTATATCATAAACTATTTTTAAGATAATACAAATGCCTTTACCGAATTTCAGCTAAATTCACATACTTAATAACATTTTTGAAAAACGACCAATTTCTATTCTGGAAAATATTCGTATTAATTCGACAAATTTGAAATCGAATTCACGTGAAATCTTCTATTTGTGAGTTTGGTCGACTTCCAAATTATCAGTTGCTTTGTATTCGTGCATGAAACTAGGGGTTCTTAAATCGATTTCCCCACTACTGCAATTTCATAAAATTATTCTAGTATGGAATTCGATTTAAGAAACCCTAGTTTCATGCACGAATACAAAGCAACTTACAATACGGAAGTCGGCTTTTATAAAATTATAGAAAATTGTGCAATTTTTAATTTTGGGAATTCGACCAAATTTGAAAATATTAAAAAACTTGTAAAAGACTAGCCCGAATTTTATATTATAAACAATTTTTAAAATAATTTAGATACCGTTACGAATTTGTGCGTAATATTCGAATTTTATAAGAAAATTGTTTACGTTTTTGAAAAACGACAAATTTTCAATTTATGGAAAATTCGACCAATTTCAAATTAATAGAAAATTCTCGTGAAACCCTTAACAGTGGTGTTATACAAATTATAGAATAAAAATTATAGCGAATCGGCCAGTTTTTTATTTTGGAAATTCGACCAAATTAATAAAAAAAATACTACAAAAAATTGTTAAATGGTCGGTCCATGTTTAAATTGATGAATAAATCATGGGAAACATAATATGAAATAGATGGTTAATAAAAAATTTCGAAAATCCGATTAGTTTTTAATTATGGGAATCCGCTCAAATTAAAAAATATCCAAAAAATTATTACATAGTCGATCTATTTTTAAAATTATGAAAATTCCTGGGAATCAAACTATGTGGTAATAATGTAATAATAAAATATGGAAAATCCGATTAGTTTTTAAATTTGAGAATCCACCCAAATTAAAAAAAAAAATATCCAAAAATTTGTTAGTCTATCTATTTTTAAAATGATGAAAAATCCTGGGAATGAACCAATTTAGTAGTAAAAAAACTTTTGGAAAATCCGACCAATTTTAATTTTGGGAAATTCGACCAAATTTAAAAAATATCCAAAAACTTTTTAATTTTAAACATTTTGGGCTATAAAACAATCATCATTGCACATTTTTGCCACTCTCACTTACTTTACATATCAAAGAGAAGGTCCAACATACCCATAATCGAATTTTATAAGAAATTTTTTTATGTTTTTTAAAAAAAAACGACAAATTTTCAATTCATGGAAAATTAATAAAAAAAATCGCGTGAAACCCTCCAACGGTGGTGTTATACAAATTATAGAATACAAATTATAGAAAATCGGCCAGTTTTTAATTTTGGAAATTCGACCAAATTAATAAAAAAATACTACAAAAAACTTTTTACATAGTCGATCCATGTTTACTTTGATGCAGAAATCATGGGAAACATAGTATGAAATAGATGGATAATAAAAATTTTAAAAATCCGATTAGTTTTTAATTTTGGGAATCCGCCCAAATTTAAAAATATCCAAAAAATTATTACATAGTCGATCTATTTTTAAAAATATGAAAAGTCATGGGAATCAAACTATGTACATAGTAATAATATAATAAAAAATAAGAAAAATCCGATCATTTTTTAATTTTGGGAATCCACCCAAATTTAAAAATGTCCAAAAAATTGTTAGTCTATTTTGAAAATGATGAAAAAATCCTGGGAATCAACCAATTTAGCAAATTGATAAAAAAACTTTTGGAAAATCCGACCAATTTTAATTTTGGGATATTCGACCAAATTAAAAAAATATCCAAAAACTTAAAGGCTCGTCTTATTTTTAAACATTTTTGGTTATTAAACAATCATCATTGCACATTTTTGCCAATTTAGTAAATTGATAAAAAAAAACTTTTGGAAAATCCGACCAATTTTAATTTTGGGAAATTCGACCAAATTTAAAAAATATCCAAAAACTTAAAAGCTCTCTTAATTTTAAATTTTGAACATTTTGGGTTATAAAACAATCATGATTGCACATTTTTGCCACTCTCACTTACTTTTCATATCAAACCGAAGGCCCAACATACCCCTCAAGTTTATCTTATCTTTAAGATATTCAATCTTATCTAATTTAAATATTTTTCTTCCCAAATCTCTCAAATTTTTAACAGAGAACGTGATGTATGGAAATCAAAAAATTCAGCCCAGTCCCAGTTCAGCCCCAGTCATCATCAACAACATATTGAGCAAAATCAAGCCGATGAATATAATGACAAATATGATGACGATGATACAGATAAACCAGCCGAAACAGAAAATGGCAAAGTTTCGACAACAAAAACAACACACACAGAATCCGATCAACCGGCGGATAGTGAACAACAGCATCAGCCTCAATCACAACAACAACAGTCCCAATCATCGAATGTACTGCAAGCACCCCAACAACAACAACAGTTGCAACAGCAACAACAAAATCCTATAGCTTCCGATAATATGGAACCATTACCACGACCATGGTTCTTTAAAGATGGTGATTATTATCCAAAACCATCAAAAATTCCCAAAAAACGTCGTGGCAAAAAGGCCCATTTACAGGGTTCGAAATTATTTCCCTATCAGGATCCGCACAGTGATCGTATAATTAATCAGCTAATGTATGTACCGGCCAACTATGAAGAGATTAAGGCCAGCGGTAAATTAAAAACGATATTGCTGTATAATGGTCTGGGGCCATGGAATGTTAAGGCCGGTAATGGAAATGGAAATTAATTTTAATTAATTATTTGGGATTTTAATTGTTTTTGTTTTGTTTTACTAGGCCGTGATGTCTTCCTACGTTCAAAGTGTCCGGTGGACACATGTACCATAACTGCTTCACGCGATCAAGCCAATACAGCCGATATGATTTTATATAAAGATCATTTTATACCCACTGGTTTGCGCAAACCGGCCAATTCTCGCCAGGTTACAATGTTATATCATTTGGAGTGTCCATATCACACACAAAATGTTAAGGTTCCGGATGCTGTCAATTGGACGGCAACTTATAGGTAATTCAAAGAAATTTTTCTTCTTAACCTCACTTTTTCTTCTTCATAACCTTACTTTTTTCTTTATAACCTCAATTTTTTGTTCGTAATTTAAAAATAGTTTTCTTCTTAACCTCATTTTTTTATTCATAACCTCACTTTTTTTCTTCATAACCTTACTTTTTTCTTTATAACCTCACTTTTTTGTTCGTAATTTAAAAAAAATTTTCTTCTTAACCTAATTTTTTATTCATAACCTCACTTTTTTCTTCATAACCTTACCTTTTTTCTTTATAACCTCACTTTTTTGTTCGTAATTTAAAAATAGTTTTCTTCTTAACCTCATTTTTTATTCATAACCCCACTTTTTTTCTTCATAACCTTACTTTTCTCTTTTTAACCTCACCTTCTCAATTTTTTTTTTTTTTTTTTTTAGACGTGACAGTGATATTGTGGCGCCCTATGAAAAATGGCAATACTATGACACTCGTGTTCGGCAACAGGAACAAGATCGAAATTATGCTGCCAATAAAACCAAAAAGGTTGCCTGGTTTGTGTCCAATTGTGGGGCTCGGAATGGCAGACTGCAATTTGCCCATGAGTTGGGGAAATACATAGATGTAAGTCCATCAATATACTATACCCCAACTTCTCTCTATTTGTGTACATTTCCCCTCTGTTTGTTCTCAGGTTGACATCTATGGAGCCTGTGGCAATTACAAGTGTTCCCGTGTCAACGCCGACAAATGTTTCGAAATGCTCGATCGTGACTATAAATTCTATTTGGCCTTTGAAAATTCCAATTGTCGTGATTATATCACCGAGAAGTTCTTCGTTAATGCCCTGAATCGTAATATCTTACCAATTGTAATGGGTGCCCGACCTGAAGATTATGAAGTTAGCGCTCCCCAAAGATCTTATATTCATGTTGATGAATTCGCTTCAGCCTCGGAGTTGGCAGATTATCTACATATATTGGACAACGATGATAAGCTATATAATTCATATTTCAATTGGAAGGGTACGGGAGAGTTCATTAACACCTATTATTGGTGTAGGGTGTGTGCATCGTTGCACGATGAGGAATCGTTAAAGAAACCCCGCTGGTATACAGATGTCAATGATTGGTGGCGTGGTGCTGGTGTTTGTACAAATGGTTCATGGCGTAATTTTAAGGCACGCAAAGATATAATAACAGATGATTAGAAGAAGGCTGTAAGAGGGGCAAGTGGTAAGTGATGAAGATCGAAGATGACTGATGCTATTATAAGGGTGTGACAGTTACTTTTCCTGAAGGAAGGAAGTTAACCACCCTTTAAAACGAGACCCTGTAGTAAAAACCACAAAATCTAGTTATTTTTACCAAAGTTATGTAAAAAGTAATCTCAAAACCAAAACAACTGATTTAGTCATAAGTCCAGAATTTTTAAGTTTTAGTTAAAAGAAATTCCTATAAGCCTCTATAACTCCCTAAGATATATTCCCCCCTCAACATTCCATTTAAAGCTAAGTTTACACGTCTGAAGCAGATTAGTGTGGAAACACGATTCAATAAACCTGTTTTAAGGCATGGGGTGTGTTCAGTGGATGTATCAAAACACTGTGAGGAACACTTTTGTGGCCAATATGAGCATCAAAAACGTCTACGAAGGGCCTTTCCATTAAAAAAGGAAAATATTACTTTTTCCAACATAAAGAGGTAAAAAAATTAAGCAGTATCCCAAGCTTCCTTTTGTTTTAGGTGTAGGATATGTTCGAGGATATTATTAAGCACATTATGATGATCATTTTTGTAAAACATTGCAACCCTATAGGATCTCATTGTAGTGGTAGTTTTAGCTTATCTTAATAACTCTTTTTCCTGGTAATATTTTCCTCCGTAAAGAGGTAAAACAAATTAACGAGTATCCGAAGATTCCTTTTGCTTTAGGTGTAGGGTATGGGAAATTACTAAGCACATTATGAGAATCCTTTTTGTAGAACATTGTAGCTCTATATGACCTCATTGAAGTTGTCTTTTTGCCGTATTTTAATTTAATAACCTAATTTTTTATGGCAATAATATGTAATGGAAAGGACAAAGCCAAAAGCGACCCTTTATGACAGCATCTGATCCATACTTGAAACGTAATGCTTGTGTATCAGTTGGCGTGAAATTGTGTTTGTGTCTAATGTTAAAAATTAACGCTTCGACATTATGGTGTGTAGTTAATTTTTTTAGTGGAATGTCACCATATTTTTCACCTATGAGAAGGATATTCTCCATTGTTTTTATCCAACTCCTAGCTGTATTTGGCTCAATATTGCGTAAAAATGCTATGGATCTTTGTAATTTTAACATTTTCTGTTCCAAGGAATAAGATAACTCATATTGTATTAACTCTACTATATCTATCATGCCTCTTACAAAGTTTTTTGTTTGAAGATATTCATCTGTAGTGGAGTGTACAAGTGAATTTACAACTTCCTGATTATAGAGTGAGAAATAATTTTGAATAAACGAAACTCATAGTCGGTAGTATGCATGGAATTTTACGTGGTAGTCTTATAAATTCCATAGATATCGTAATATTATTGAAAATCATCGTCTTGTTACCGAAGGATCTAGTCATTGGATTTAGTAATTGTAGTATATCGTCACCATAAATGCCCGAAGACGTAACCGACATGAAAATAGAATTTCGTTTTTTGACGTAATCTGACACATAAAGCTAAATTACATGCTCTAGCAAAATTTCAAGCTTTTACGTTCAAAACCAAAGATGCTATTCAAGAAATGGCAGTTCGTAAAATGGGATAATGTTGCAGATTTTGTTGTAATGGAGGATCTCAAAACTAATCACTTCAGCGGTTTTGGTTTCACTACAAATTCCCCTTCGTATATGATCGATAATATCCCATATACTCGCCTTCATAAGATTAATATTCCATAAAAGAGTTTTTAATTTTATAACGTTTTTTGCTTCTCCCGTAAATTTTTGGTTTTGTGGGTTACGTCTTCGGGCATTTATGGTGACGATATGCATCATATCAATTGCAATGGGTATTATATACCCTTGCACAATTTCATTAAACGATTGGTTTAATGTCGCACGCAGCAATTTAGCATGTGCTCCAACGTAATCTAAAATGTTCATCGCAATTTTAGCGTTTATGCTATTGGCGATACTTAATACTTCATGCGTAGTATTTCGGATATTTATCGCGTCAGCTGAGTTATAAAAAACTTTAAGGCCTAATAATTGTTCCCAATCAGAATGAAAGCCGTGTATTTGAAAAATGTATGCTTTACGCTTTACATCTTCAAATAATTGTACTTCCATTCCATCGAGTGTTAGTACACATAGCCTTTCATTTTCAGGCATTTCACTGAACAAATCCCTTAAAATATTGGTTGTTTCTTCATCAAAACCTACATCTATTCTGGACCGCTGCGCTTCTAGAAATTATGCTGCGGGAATGGGAGCATTTTCTTCTACCCTCAAAGATTCATACATTATTCTAGACTTTAGTAAGTAAACATTAACACGTTCGCGGACGCAAGCAAATTCGGAGAAGTGAAAAAAATGACACCCAATTATTTTCGAAATTAGTTTTTTTGTTTTTATTTAGTAATTATTGATTATTATTATTATTTTTTATTTATTATAGAATGTATCTTGTTGAAATAAATCGTATTATGTATATTAATCACAAAAATTTAAGATTGTATACAAGTAAATGAACAAAATTTGGCTGACCATGTGAATGCTATAGCATTCACGTCATTTTACATCGGAATGCTATAGCATTCACGTCCGCGAACGTGTTAAGTACTCTTAAGTGTCTTTCAGAGTAAGGTTCTGCGTATCGACCACTAATAAGCCCAGCGAAAATATAGCTGTGTTCCAGAACTAAAAAGTTTTTACAATTTTTACGACTTTTACTCGAAAAAGCGTTCCCGTACACAAAAAAGTTGTAAAATGTTCACTTCTCTTTAAACAAAAATGGCGCTGAATGGCACTCTCTTTAAAAACTTTTTACACGACAAATTTGGGCGAGTAAAAAATAGTAACATGGTTGCCGGCGTCTGATTGGCTAATACGCCGACTTTGACATTTGTTCCAGTTTTTTTGACGTATTTTCCATTTTTCCGTTCCCGAACTATTTCAAAAAACTTGTGTGTGAAAACAAATTTTTTGCAGTTCTCTCTTTTACGAGTTTTACTATTAAAAAGTACGGGAAAGAAGCTTATGTCTATCTTCAATGTTTGCGAAGGCTGCTTCCGCATCATGTTGGGGAACAGTCACGTTATCAATATGATCTTGGGGCATGTCTTCCAACATAGCTTCGGCATCATTTTGGGGAACATTCTCTTGGGGAATGTTTTCCAACACAGCTTCCGCATCATGTTGGGGAACATTCTCTTGGGGAATGTTTTCCAACTCAGTGGTGTTTTAGAGCGATGCATTGGAGCTACTGATTCCTTTTGTTCCCTGGCCCTTGGTGAAATTTGTTGTAGAATATTTTTTCCTTTGGCAACAACGTGCTAAGATAAAGTCCTGCAATGATTTTAATATGCGTTTTGGGAAAGTACGAAACGTACCCAGACAAAATTACATTCCCATTTGTTATTGCCATTTTCCATAATATATTATGGATGTACAAAGTTTTTTTGGTCTACTGCTAATAGCTAAATTCGATGGAGAATATTTTCTTCATTAACACCTCTACGATAATGTGGAGTTTTGGGGAGATTTTGAACAAAATTTGATGTACTAAAAATAAAAAATTAGTTTTTCTTTATTACAGTTCCTAACGATGTTATATCTTTTTATACTTCACCTAAAGATTTCTTTTGTTCGGTGATCCATAGTGAATTTCAATGTGGAATCTTATCTCCTTTGACACTAATTTTCTAAAATAAATTTCTAAGGATAGGTTAGGTTTGGGGATGTGTAGTCAATATATATATTGACTACGCCAACAAGAGACCTTTCGGTCCATTGTCCCAGCCAATTCAAGGCTTTGATGATGTTATTTATGATTGTTGGTTCCATGTTTGAGTAGAAGGTTAAGCTTGGAGGAAAGCATATTCCTGTTAATCTATATCGTTTTCGAGTTAACATCGGGCAACGACATAAAATATGCTCAATAGTCTCCGTTTCCTCCTCATCTTCACAGAGCCTGCAATAGTCCACGCCGTCATCCTGCCATTTACCGACAAAAGCTCGGATGTTGCAATGACCGGTAATGACCCCCTTAAAATACCCTGATTTCTGATTTGCTCAAATTTAAGAGGTAAGTTGTTCTGTTTCTTGATAGAGTCGGCCAAATGGCCCTTGCACCTTGTTTCATTATGCCATAGTTCCTTGGCTCGTTCTTCAAAAAACGTCTCCACTCTCCGAAAAAGGTGACTTATGGGTGGTTTGATTGAGTCAGTGATTCCTAGACTTGTTGATTGTGATCCATGTCTTTCCAGTTCATCTGCCTTCTCGTTTCCCACAATGTCACAGTGTCCCGGTACCCAGCAGAGTCGGACAGCGTTTGTGAGGTTCCCTAAAGCAGTTCTACACTCAAGAACGGCCTCAGACTTGATGTTGGAGGAATTGATGGCTTTAAGCGCCGGCTGACTATCAACGAAGATAGTCACCGGTTCAAAGATCTCTGCATCCAGACTTTTTATCAACTCTGCAGCCATTTTGATCGCGAAGATTTCTGCTTGGAAAACACTACAGTCGCTGTTCAACCTATATGAGTATTCGAGACAAAGCTTTTCGCAGTAGACGCCAGCTCCGGTACCTTCTTCCATCTTGGAACCGTCTGTGTAGAAAGCCAGACCGTCCAGAGGAGGGTTACTACGGATCCAGTCATCTCTATTAGGGATAACGACCTCAAAATCTTCAAATCTTTGGATTGGTGATAAGTAGTCGCTAATTTTCCCCTGCAGATTGAAGCTAAGGTTTGGTCCTAGCTCCCGAAGAATGCATGCATGTCCATAGGTGCTGTCACGCCAACGATTCAATTCATGTAGCCTTTGATGCTGAGTCTCATGGGCAAGAGGTTCAACATCGCATTTAGAGCTGCTTGTGGTGTACTTCTAAAAGCTCCAGTAATCAGGATCGAGGCTGCCCTTTGCACCTTGTCTATGTTGCCGGAGTTCGATTTATGTCGAAGCGCATGCCACCAGACAAGACATCCGTAGGATAAGATGGGTCTCACAACAGTATTATACAGCCAGTGTATAATAGCTGGATTTAATCCCCAGCTTTTCCCAATCGAATTCTTACATGAATAAAGTGCAATCATACCTCTTTTCGTCCGTTCCTCTTCCATCTCAATTGAGAATCCAGGATTGTACCTAGGTATTTGGCCTCAGGAGATAGATGTAATTGCACTCCATCCAATGTTGGTGGCACGAAATCACCGAGCTTGCCCTTTCTAGTGAACAGTACCAGTTCCGTTTTCGTTGGATTTACGCCAAGGCCATTTGCGGTGGCCCAACGGGACAGCTCTGATAAGGCTCTTTGCATAAGCTCCGATATTGTGGACAAGAATTTGCCAGTTATTAGAATAACCACATCATCCGCGTAAGCGACAACCTTGATGCCCTGATTGTCGAATTCCGCCAAAATATTGTTTATCACAAGTAGCCACAGCAGCGGTGAGAGTACACCTCCCTGAGGGGTACCTCTGGTTACAGTCTTCCTTATTGTCAACTCCCCAATACTGGAATTAATGATCCTGCTCTCCAGTATCCTATTTATCCAGCATATCAGGGTGTTGACCGCTCTAAGCGAGAGATGAATAGACTCAAGTTTTACGTTGTTAAAGGCCCCTTCTATATCCAGGAAAGCCGCCAAGGTAAAGTTTCTCTCAATAAAACCCACGACCTCATGAAGAGCGGTTTCCACAGATTTACCTTTCATGTAGGCATGCTGTGAGTTGCTCAGCGAGGCAGTGTCTGCAAAGCTCCTAATCTCCAGATCGATCAGTCGTTCGAGTGTCTTGAGGAGAAAGGAGCACAAGAAGTTCTAAGGATAATTTTGCAGAAATCAAAAACACTAAAAATTAAAAAATATATAATTTTTATTAACCAAGTACGCACCGTTATTTTTCCCATATATACTTAACCTGTTGATTTCTTTTGTTCCGTGATCCGTATCCGTGACCCATAGTTAAATCTGATGTAGAATCTTATCACCTTTGACATTGAACTCCTAAGATAAAGTTCTGATAATGATTTTGGACGAATTCGTAAATACTAAAAATAAAAAAGAGTGTTTTTATTATCCAAGATCGAAGCGATATTATCTCCATTTATACTTCTCCTACCGATTTCTTTTGTTCGGTGACCCATGGTGAAATCTGATGTAGAATCTTATCACCTTTGACATTTAACTCCTAAGATAAGTTTTGAGGATGATTTTTGACGAAAACCCAAACACTGAAAATAAAAAAAGAGTGTTTTTATTATCCAAATTCGTAGCGATATTATCTCCATTTATACTTCACCTACCGATTTCTTTATTTCGGTGAAATCTGATGTAGAATCTTATCACCTTTGACATTGAACTCCTAGGATAAAGTTCTGAGGATGATTTTTGACGAAACCCCAAACACTAATAATACAAAAATAAAATTTTAATTATTCGAGTTCATACCGATATTATCTCCATTTATACTTCACTTACCGATTTCTTTATTTCGGTGACCCATGGTGAAATCTGATGTAGAATCTTATCACCTTTGACATTGAACTCCTAAAATAAAGTCCCGAGGTTGATTTTGGCCGAAATCGAAAACACTAAAAAATAGTATTTTTCATTTACCAAGTTCGCACCGATATTTTTCCCGTATATATTTCATCTATAGATTTCTTTTGTTCGGTGGCGACCCACAGTGAAATCCGATGTAGAATCTTATCTTCTTTGACAGCGACTTCCTAAATTAAAGTTCTCATGATGATTTTAATATGAATATTGACATTGGTTTAACTTACCCACACTTCATTCCATTCCAATTTGTCGTTGCTATTTTCCATGTTATACATTGGACCTGCAGATTTATTTTGTTCGGTGACCCACAGCGAAATTTAATTTACAATGTTTTCTTCATTGACACTTATCCGCTATACTGACGTTTTGCAGGAGATTTGGGCACAAACCGGAGACTCTTAAAATATATTTAAATAATAAATTATGTATAATTTAAACTAATATATGATTGCTATATGTTATACCTAGGTATTTCCTTTGCTCCAGGACTCCCGGTGAAACATTGTATAGATTGGCTGGCTTCTGTATCTTCAGTTGCTTGGCAAATAACTGAAAGTGTGTGAAGTATTTATTCAGTCCAATCATGAATATCAACTCACCGTGAGTTTTCTCACCTTCCTTCTTAAATTGAAACGGAACAAAGACAAAACTCACGTTGAGTTGACATTCATGATTACCCTGATGAATATTAAATCCCCGTGAGTTTTCTCACACTTCCCTTTAGAGTTGAATCGTCAGAGAGACAAAACTCTCGGGGAGTTTACATTCATAATTAGGTTGTAGTTATGTTGGGTACTGGATTTGTCACTGCTAGTTTCCGTGATAAATATTATAGCTACAGTTTACAATTCTTAGGTGACTCATGCTGAAAATTGATGTAGAAAAAGTTCCCCCTTGTCACCAACTCCCTTAAATAAAGTATTATGTAAAATTTTGCTGAATTTCAAAAATGCAGAAAACTAACCTCAAATTTGATATTTGTTTTTACCTCATAATCATCCTACAGCTTTCATTTCTTTGGTGGCCCATATTGAAATTTCATGTAGAACAAGTTCTCCTTTGAATCGGCAGAGAGACAAAACTCTCGGGGAGTTTACATTCATAATTAGGCTGGTTATGTTGGGTACTCGATTTGTCACTGCTAGTTTCCTTGATAAATATTATAGCTACAGTTTTCATTTCTTAGGTGACTCATGCTGAAAATTGATGTAGAAAAAGTTCCCCTTTGACACCAACACCCTTAAATGAAGTATTATGTAAAATTTTGGTGAATTTCAAAAATGCAAAAAAAAACTAACCTCAAATTTGATATTTGTTTTTACCTCATAATCATCCTACAGTTTTCATTTCTTAGGTGGCCCATATTGAAATTTCATGTAGAACAAGTTCTCCTTTGACACGAGCTGTCCTAAATGGGGGATTGTGTAAAATTTTAATGAATTTCAAAAATGCAAAACAACTAACCTAAAAATCTATTTTTGTTTTTATCTCTTTGTGGCACTTGCGATAACTTGTCAGCTTGAGTGTATTCCAGGACCTATAGTAGAATTTGATGGCCAATATGATTGTAAAACATTTTGATGCTCTAAATCCAATTTGAAAGGGAGATTTCCCAACTTTTCTCCACAAACCCTACCAAAAATTTAAACTTTCCTATTAAGGCGTTCTAGGTTTTATGTGTGACCCAATCATGTTCATCATCAATTTGCTGTTGATTGTGTAACCTTGGCTTTTTTTATGTCCCATAAAGAGAGTCCCCATGTTAAACGCACAGAATGTTATTAAGCATAATTCACAATAACATGACTGACAAAAACAAATCGAAATCCTCCTTGTCCTAAAATATGTATTTTTTATAATTTATCTTTTATCTAAATCAATGTTTCTGTAAATAGCTTCTTTGAAAAAAAAACAAAAACAAAACACAAAAATTAATGCTACTGGTTTATGCTTAAAATTAGAGAGTAAACAATAAAAAATAAAAAACGCAGTACCAAAAATTAACAAGAAAAGACAAATGCATTCGAAAAGAAATTTTTGTAGTGAAAAAGCTTTTTTAAATTACAAAAAAAAAAAAAAAAAAAAAAACAAAACAAACAATTATAAAAAATATATTTAAGTAATTTCAGTTTTTTTATAGAAGTTTTGTAAGGCTAAGGTGGCAAAGGAGGAGATAAAAACATATTTTCAAAATGGAGTTTGAAAGTAAAATATGCCACCTGCTTCTTTTTTTAATTTTTTGGTTCTATGAACAATAAAATCAAACAAATTCTTTCTCTTGCAACACTCGCATATTTAACAACAACAAAAGAAAAAAAAGTATTAATAAAAAAAACTCTCTTTTTTATACAAAAGAAAACAAATGATAAAAACCAAAAAAGAAATAAAAAATAATGTATTCCTAACTATGTTGTATTATATTAAGTTATTACAGAAAAAAAATGCAAATATTTTTTTATAATTTATATAATAAGAAGAAGATTTATTTATTTGTTTTTTAAGATTAAAGCATCTCTACGTATTCTAAGTATTATGTTTTTCTTTCATTATTGTGTACAAATTTACTTTGTTCTTATTTTTTCGTCGTCGTTTTTTTTTCATTTTGTATTATAAATTATTATAAAGCAATAGTCATATTTATGTGTATGTGTGTTATTTATTTATTATTTTTACTGTGATAAATGATGAAGAAGAATAAAGAAAACAAAACAAACAAAAAACCCCAAATAAACATGAAAACAACAAGAAGTTTATTAAAAAAAATACTTGGATTTTGGAGTTTTATTTGGTGGTATGTTTAACCTGTAAACAATGTGGAACTAACAAAAAATATACAGTTTGTCAAGTAATTGTTTTCGAACCAAGAAAACTAACATTTTTCTGTATTAATTTATGAAAAATTACTGATAATTAGGATAAAAATGTCGGTTTTTTTGCAAAAAATAATTGGTAGACTTATTAAAGACAAGATAGTATGCATAAATAAAAAATTGACGCACGTAGTCTAACAAAAAATAACGAAAACCCATAACTACATATAATTCAAGCTGTCAAATAAATGTTTTCGAAATTTAATGGAGGTTCCAAAATAACCAATATTTCTGGTAAGTTCTTGAAAATAATGACATTTTATGAATGTTATTCTTAAAAAGTGTGAACTACTAAAAAGTATCAACAATATTAGGCATAAAATATCCCTACTAGGAGGGTTACCATATGGACCATGGTTCGAAAACATTTACTTGACAAACTGTATGTAGGTATTAATAAACAATACTGGTAGACTAATGAATAATGAATAGGAAGAAGACATAAAACAAAACAGAGGTCCATAAGAAAAAAAAAACTTCCGAGAAATATATCAAAAAATTGCCTCTTAAACTTGACATTGTTGCAGTTGTATTAGGAGATTTTTCAAATTATTAGCTTGCGAAGGAGTGGCACAACCCACAGTAGCTGCAGCAACAAGTTTGGCAGCAATTTTGCGTTTCAAAGCAATGGCTTCCACTTTTTTCGAGAGCTGAAATGAAAAAAAAAAAAATAAAAATTATGATTATTGTAATAATTATTGTTGACCATTGGACTTTTATTATCTTCTTTTTAGTTTTGACCTCGAGCCAAACAAAACTAAAAAGAAGATAATAAAAAATTATGTCAAAAAAAAAAAGCGACAGCTATCCCAATAAAAATGCCACCCATATTGTATAAATAAATTTATTTACTTCATTTGTTAACCTATAGAGGACTTGAGAAAGGATTTCTTTAGAAGGGTGCTTCCAGAGACCCTTTCTCGAAGGGTGCTTCCAGAGACCCTTTCTCAAGAATGGGTGCTTCCAGAGACCTTTTCTGAAGCTTCTATAGCCCCTTCCTGAAAGAAAGGGTGCTTCTATAGAACCTTTTCTGGAAGAAAGGGTGCTTCTATAGAACCTTTCTGGAAGAAAGGGTGCTTCTATAGAACCTTTCTGGAAGAAAGGGTGCTTCTATAGAACCTTTCTGGAAGAAAGGGTACTTCTATAGACCCTTCCTGAAAGAAAGGGTACTTCTATAGACCCTTCTTGAAAGAAAGGGTACTTATACAGACCCTTCTTGAAAGAAAGGGTACTTATACAGACCCTTCTGTATAAGGTGCTTCTATAGAACCTTTCTGGAAGAAAGGGTGCTTCTGGAAGAAAGGGTGCTTCTATTGAACCTTTCTGGAAGAAAGGGTGCTTCTATAGAACCTTTCTGGAAGAAAGGGTGCTTCTATAGAACCTTTCTGGAAGAAAGTGTGCTTCTATAGACCCTTCTTGAAAGAAAAGGTGCTTCTATAGAACCTTTCTGGAAGAAAGGGTGCTTCTATAGAACCTTTCTGGAAGAAAGGGTGCTTCTATAGAACCTTTCTGCAAGAAAGGGTGCTTCTATAGAACCTTTCTGCAAGAAAAGGGTGCTTCTATAGAACCTTTCTGCAAGAAAGGGTGCTTCTATAGAACCTTTCTGCAAGAAAGGGTGCTTCTATAGAACCTTTCTGCAAGAAAGGGTGCTTCTATAGAACCTTTCTACAAGAAAGGGTGCTTCTATAGAACCTTTCTGCAAGAAAGGGTGCTTCTATAGAACCTATCTGCAAGAAAGGGTGCTTCTATAGAACCTTTCTGGAAGAAAGGGTGCTTCTATAGAACCTTTCTGGAAGAAACGGTGCTTCTATAGAACCTTTCTGGAAGAAAGGGTGCTTCTATAGAACCTTTCAGGAAGAAACGGTGCTTCTATAGAACCTTTCTGGAAGAAAGGGTGCTTCTATAGAACCTTTCTGGAAGAAAGGGTGCTTCTATAGAATCTTTCTGGAAGAAAGGGTGCTTCTATAGAACCTTTCTGGAAGAAAGGGTGCTTCTATAGAATCTTTCTGGAAGAAAGGGTGCTTCTATAGAACCTTTCTGGAAGAAAGGGTGCTTCTATAGAACCTTTCTGGAAGAAAGGGTGCTTCTATAGAACCTTTCTGGAAGAAAGGGTGCTTCTATAGAACCTTTCTGGAAGAAAGGGTGCTTCTATAGAACCTTTCTGGAAGAAAGGGTGCTTCTATAGAACCTTTCTGGAAGAAAGGGTGCTTCTATAGAACCTTTCTGGAAGAAAGGGTGCTTCTATAGAACCTTTCTGGAAGAAAGGGTACTTCTATAGACCCTTCCTGAAAGAAAGGTTACTTCTATAGACCCCTCTTGAAAGAAAGGGTACTTATACAGACCCTTCTTGAAAGAAAGGGTACTTATACAGACCCTTCTTGAAAGAAAGGGTACTTATACAGACCCTTCTTGAAAGAAAGGGTACTTATACAGACCCTTCTGTATAAGGTGCTTCTATAGAACCTTTCTGGAAGAAAGGGTGCTTCTGGAAGAAAGGGTGCTTCTATTGAACCTTTCTGGAAGAAAGGGTGCTTCTATAGAACCTTTCTGGAAGAAAGGGTGCTTCTATAGAACCTTTCTGGAAGAAAGGGTGCTTCTATAGAACCTTTCTGGAAGAAAGGGTGCTTCTATAGAACCTTTCTGGAAGAAAGGGTGCTTCTATAGAACCTTTCTGGAAGAAAGGGTGCTTCTATAGAACCTTTCTGGAAGAAAGGGTACTTCTATAGACCCTTCCTGAAAGAAAGGTTACTTCTATAGACCCTTCTTGAAAGAAAGGGTACTTATACAGCCCCTTCTTGAAAGAAAGGGTACTTATACAGACCCTTCTTGAAAGAAAGGGTACTTATACAGACCCTTCTGTATAAGGTGCTTCTATAGAACCTTTCTGGAAGAAAGGGTGCTTCTATTGAACCTTTCTGGAAGAAAGGGTGCTTCTATAGAACCTTTCTGGAAGAAAGGGTGCTTCTATAGAACCTTTCTGGAAGAAAGGGTGCTTCTATAGAACCTTTCTGGAAGAAAGGGTGCTTCTATAGAACCTTTCTGGAAGAAAGGGTGCTTCTATAGAACCTTTCTGGAAGAAAGGGTGCTTCTATAGAACCTTTCTGGAAGAAAGGGTGCTTCTATAGAACCTTTCTGAAAGAAAGGGTGCTTCTATAGAACCTTTCTGGAAGAAAGGGTGCTTCTATAGAACCTTTCTAGAAGAAAGGGTGCTTCTATAGAACCTTTTTGGAAGAAAGGATGCTTCTATAGAACCTTTCTGGAAGAAAGGGTGCTTCTATAGAACCTTTCTGGAGGAAAGGGTGCTTCTATAGAACCTTTCTGGAAGAAAGGGTGCTTCTATAGAACCTTTCTGCAAGAAAGGGTGCTTCTATAGAACCTTTCTGGAAGAAAGGGTGGTTCTATAGAACCTTCCTGAAAGAAAGGGTGGTTCTATAGAACCTTCCTGAAAGAAAGGGTGGTTCTATAGAACCTTCCTGAAAGAAAGGGTGCGTCCATAGACCCTTTCTGAAAGAAGGGTGCGTCCATAGACCCTTTCTGAAAGAAGGGTGCGTCCATAGACCCTTTCTGAAAGAAGGGTGCGTCCATAGACCCTTTCTGAAAGAAGGGTGCTTCCAGATTTTGCGTATAGACGCTTCCTGAGATATTTTCGGAAAGTGTGCTTCCAGAGACACTTCCTGAAAGAAAGGGTGCTTCCAGAGATGCTTTCTGAAAAAAGGATGCTTCCAGAGACCCTTCCTGAAAGAAATGGTGCCTCTATAGACCTTCCTGAAAGAAAGGGTGCTTCCATAGACCTTTCCTGAAAGAAAGGGTGCTTCCATAGACCTTCCTGAAAGAAAGGGTGCTTACATAGACCCTTCCTGAAAGAAAGGCTGCTTATATAGACCATTCCTGAAAAAGAGGGTGCTGAGGAAAGGACCACAGGAAAACGTGGATTTTTTAAAGATTTTTAGGAGCACCCATGGACCACAGAAAGCGTGGATTTTTTAAAGATTTTTAGGAGCACCCATGGACCACAGAAAACGTGGATTTTTTAAAGATTTTTAGCAGCACCCACGGACCACAGAAAACGTGGATTTTTTTAAAGATTTTTAGCAGCACCCATGGACCACAGAAAACGTGGATTTTTTAAAGATTTTTAGGAGCACCCATGGACCACAGAAAGCGTGGATTTTTTAAAGATTTTTAGGAGCACCCATGGACCACAGAAAACGTGGATTTTTTAAAGATTTTTAGGAGCACCCATGGACCACAGAAAACGTGGATTTTTTAAAGATTTTTAGGAGCACCCATGGACCACAGAAAACGTGGATTTTTTAAAGATTTTTAGGAGCACCCATGGACCACAGAAAAGTGGATTTTTTAAAGATTTTTAGGAGCACCCATCGACCACAGAAAACGTGGATTTTTTAAAGATTTTTAGGAGCACCATGGACCACAGAAAACGTGGATTTTTTAAAGATTTTTAGGAGCACCCATGGACCACAGAAAACGTGAATTTTTTAAAGATTTTTAGGAGCACCATGGACCACAGAAAACGTGGATTTTTTAAAGATTTTTAGGAGCACCCATGAACCACAGAAATCGTGGATTTTTTTTAATAATTTTTAGGAGCACAGCCAAAACGACTGCGGACAGGGCTTTATAATAGTTTAAAACGGATTTCGTAGAAACAAATGTGGGGTCTAAAACCCTGACAGCCTTATGGCTAATGTTAAAAAAATACTTACCGCATATGCCCTCTTTATAATGCCATGCGGCATGCCAGCCAATTTTGCTGCATTAAAACCATAGGATTTGGGACAGGCCCCGGCAGTATATTTGTATAGGAACGTTACGGTTTCTTGGGTAGGATCTTCGGTGTCCTCATTTTCCACCATACAGGCCTAGGAAGAAAACAAAAATTGGGATTATAAATCTCCAAAATCCTTTCCCCCCAAAATACCCACCATATGACCCAAGGTAATCCTCTCATCATTATGGAAGAAATCAATTAGATTGTGATAATGTGTAGAGAAAAGGGTGCGACATTTGAGATCTGCCAAAAAGTTCACCACAGAGGCTGCAATAGCAGTGCCGTCATAAGTGGCGGTACCACGACCTAAAAGAGAAAAAATAGTAAACTTCGAATACAATGGACCAAACAATTTAAACTTACCCAATTCATCCAGCAAAACCAAACTATTAGCTGTGGCATGTTTCAAGATCAGCGACGTTTCATTTAACTCCACCAGGAATGTTGAATGCCCCGACAAGATGTCATCTTGGGCTCCCAAACGCGTAAAAATCCTATCGACCAAAGATAGGCGGCAACTTTGTGCCGGCACATGAGCCCCTATCTGAGCCATAACTGTGAGCAAACCAACTTGCCGCATTAGCGTACTTTTACCACCCATATTAGGCCCCGTGAGTAATGACAAAGCTGGTGTCTCATTACATCCCAAGGATAAACCATTTGGGATGTATGTATCCGAAGCCACACAAGGATGATAGCCTTCTTCAATTTCAATAAATGGTTCTTCACCTTCGTTAAGATTTACCAATTCTGGTATACACATTTCGGTCGATTGGGTGCGGGCATATTCTGCCAAGCCAGCCAGGACATCTATTTCGGCCACACAATCAACACACTGCTTCCATAGATCGTAGTGTTGGGAGAATTTTTCAAAGATGCGTCGTGATAAATCTCTGAGAATTGTGTTGCGTTCGTCTTCGGCAGCAATCATGCGTTTGAGGAAGGTCTGTAAAAAAAAAAAAAAAAAAAAAAAAACATTAAAATTTGGAGTTTAAAAAACTTATTGCTCCACATATTTACCCTTGTCTCCTCGGTGGTATAACGCCGAGAAGCTTTGGCACCCTTTTTCTGTCCCTCCAGCGAATATTTACTGTTGACCTTACGTGCATTTGACTCGGGTATCTCCAATTGATAACGTTTCTTTTCGGTACCAAAATAGGCCACCCGACATTCGAAAAACTTCTCTTGTTGAATGCGATATTCTTCTAATTCATCTTTAATTTCTCGAATTTTGGCTTCCACCCGATCATAGTCTTCATCAACACCATGTTCTGGGGCAATAACACCACTCTCAGAGGCTTTGTCGTGATCAAAGGCTTCCTGCAAAGGAATAATGTTAGCTTAAGGAGAAAAGGGAATTATGGTTGAAGGAAGTTCAGTTTAGGGGCTCCTACAAATATGTAAAAAATTCACGTTTTCTAGGGTCTTTGTGGCTCCAAAAAATGTTTAAAAATCCACGTTTTCTACGGTCTTTGGGGGGCTCCTAAAAATATTTAAAAAATCAACGTTTTCTACGGTCTTTGGGGGCTCCTAAAAATATTTAAAAACCCCACTTTTTCTACGGTCTTTGGGGGCTCCAAAAAGTTTTTAAAAAATCCACGTTTTCTAGGATGTTTGGGGCTTCTAAAAATGCCTAAAATATCTACGTTTTCTAGGGTCTTTGGGGGCTCCTAAATATATTTAAAAAATCCACTTTTTCTACGGTCTTTGGGGGCTCCAAAAAATGTTTAAAAAAAATCCACGTTTTCTAGAACGTGTGGGGCTTCTAAAAATGCCTAAAATATCTACGTTTTCTACGGTCTTTAGGGGCTCCAAAAAATATTTAAAAATCTAAAATTTTTTAAAAAAATCGACTTTGTCCAGTGTCTTTGGGTGCTCCTAAATATTTTAAAAATCCAAGGTTTTCTGCAGTCTTTGGCGGCCCCTAAAAATATTTAAAAAATCCACGTTTTCTACGGTATTTGGGGGCTCCTAAAAATATTTAAAAAAACCACGTTTTCTACGGTCTTTAGGGGCTCCAAATAATATTTAAAAATCCACGTTTTCTACGGTCTTTGGGTGCTCCTAAAAATATTTCAAAATTCAAGACATTGGGGGCTCCTAAAAAAGCCACGTTTTCTACGTTCTTTGGGTCCTCCTAAAAATCCACGTTTTCTACGGTCTTTGTCTTAAAAATCCACTTTTCGCTGTATATCTGAGGCAGGTCCTTAAACTGAACTCGTTTCAAAACCTTTTATACCTTGAAGAATGTCAATTGCTTGCTTAAATCTGGAAAGGCTCCGCCATTTTCTTTGTCCTGGGTTAGATGTTTCAACAGATCACAAGAGATTCCATCGAACATGTATGGTATTCTTTGCAAAGTCTCAAATCCTTTGAGAATGGCTATGAAGTTCTGCAAACAAAAACAAAAATAAATTTATATAGAATTTAAAACCCGATTTTTAATCATCTTCCTTACCTGTATCTTCTTTTTGTTATATTGTTTCTCTTCAAAGAGTATTGCTCTGCCATCGGGATGTTTCTCTTGTACCAGCTTGCTGCCAAAATGATGAAATTGGGCCAGGTATCTTTCAAAATCTGGCAAGGGAGCCATAAGGGCTCTTACCTCTTGCAGAAGGCTAGATTTTTCCAAAAACTCTGCAATTGCTTGCTGCCTATCTTTGATTATACCCAAATTACATGATGGAGCACACAGCCAATGATGTAAAAGACGTTTACCAAACTTGGTACAACACTGATCCAATGTCGATTGCAAGGAATGCTCTTCGCCAGTTATACGCAAATTCATTAATGTGGTGGCATCCAAGACCATATGGGCCCTTTGCAGAGTAGACGATTTCTTGACTGGAGCTGTTGTGGTCGCCAACATATCTGGTGGTTCATATAAATGATATCTTGTCATGGGTATAACCTTCTCGGCCACTTTACATTTTTTCATGTAATTAATACACAGACCCAATGCCTTGAGGGCCAATCTTGCCTGGCGATGTGGTGTTAGACCCAAATGATCGCATTCATCCTGCATGGTGCGCAATACCACGGGCCAATTATCACCATTACATGCATAATAATTCTCTGCCAATTCTTTGAGGGTCTTTTCAGCTGTACTTTGTTGGCTCCCATTTGCCGGCATATATTCTTTTAAGGTTCCGCTTAATACTGTTCTCATAATGTCCTGGGTTTTTTCTCCAATATTCGACTTTTCCAAAACAACCAATACGGGCATGTGATGGGAGAGCAAAGTGTGTAACCGCGAACAGTTCTTATCATCCTCAAATTCACCCAAATAACAATCACCAATTGAGGTGTCTATAAAACAAACGCCATAGCAACTTGTACCTCCACCAGCACCTTGGGGTTTCTCCACAATGGCCAACATATAACTTGTTTGATGATTTTGTGTAATGCTGCATTGGGAACCAAACACCCTTGTGCCACGATTCATTACCTGACATATTTCACGTTTAACAACTTTATCAAATTTGGTGGCCTTAATACGTTTGCATCTCTCTGTCATCATGTCAGGAGTTTCGGTTTGTTCTACACGGGCAACTTTATAACCCCTTTCCACCAGCACTGAGGCCATTTTGTCAAAAGATACTTCTGGGAATCCGGAGTGTGCAAACTCCCCCCGCATATAGGTAAATCCCAGCTCATTGACACCCACATCGGCGTCCATGTGGTACAATTCATAGAATTTACCAACTTTAAAGAACAAAACGCAGTCATAGTTATCCGATTTCAACACCCACCATTGACGTACACCCTAAGGAGATAAACAGAATTTGTATTCCATGACTTGTTTCTTGTATTGTTCACAAAAACTCTTACCGGTGACAGAGAATCCAAAAATTTCTCCGGCACATGTAGTGTGGAACCATCATAGTCTGGATGATCTGGTCTACGTCCATGCTTGTCTTTAATTTTGTCTGGTTTTAAAAATTCCAATTTTTGATGTGGCCAAATGACCGGCTCGTCGAGGGTAGAAGTTGTTACAATTTCCTCACACTTCGCTTCCTGTTTCTTTGATGTCTTGCAATCATCTGAGGACTGTAACTGTTTTAATTTCTCCGCAAATGTTCCCGAAACCAAGGAGGCATCCAGTTTAACCTTTTTGGATTTTGGTTCATCTTGGTTTTTGGTCTAAAAGAAAGGAAAGAATAAAAAAATTACATGTTTATGTATTGATTTTCCATTCCCCCGTCATTTAGGGATACATACATTTTTCTTCTTGGGCGTTGGAGAACAACCTGATGCAGACGACGAACCGTCATCACTTTCTTCGTCTGAGCCATGAAACGAGGAATCATCTTTGCTTTTCTTGCCTTTTTTCTTTTTTGCCTCGGGAGAATAATCTTTGCCCTTTTCGTCCTCATCGGAATCGGAATCAACTAACATTAAACGTTTTCTCTTCTGCTTATGTCCAACAACTTCCTCGTCATCAGACATATCCATTTTTTGCTGTTTCTTCTCATCCTCCTTAACGTTTCCATTTTGCGTCTTAATATTTTCCTTTATTTCTTCATTGTTATTGTTGTTCGTGGTTTTTAGTATTTTCTTTTGACTCGCTGGAGAACTAAAGTACTTGAACAGTGTATTTTTCGGAGAACCCACATCCTTTGATAAACTTGAATTTAATTTTTTCGACATAATTTATCCTTTGCCACGAAATTTGAAACCAACACGCGCAAAAACTCCTCGCAAAATGATGCAAAAGTTGTTTTTCGCGCCCACAACAAGTTTGACAAATTTAAAAATAGCAATGTTGCGCAATTGTCAAAGAAGAATGGTATACAATGACAGGGTGGCACAGAGGAAATTTAAGTTGCCATCAGACCATCTGCTTTTTTCGTACATACATGGTCTGTTCCTTTACTTTTAAAAGTGGTAACAGTGGCAGAAAATGGTAAAAGTGGTGAACTGTTCTCATATAAAGTGTATGCTTTTAAAAGTAAGGGAACACTTTGCGGGTAAAAAGTGGTAAAAAATGGTAACCTCTGGCACGTAACCCTGCGTTTACAAATGACAGGACAGTTGACTTCATGTATTGATTGTCAAAATCCCACAACTTGCCTGTGTGACGTAGGCGTCCCGATAACAGCAAAAACAGTTGTAAAATTTTTAATGATAATCATCGACTTCTTTTCGTTTTCCGTTCACATATTTTGTTTTTGTTCATGTTCTTTTGTTTTTAACACATTTCAATCATTATCTCACTTATTTTTACAAAAATGCCAAAAGTGTGTCTTCCTTACTGTCTGTGAAAAAATGATGGACAGCTGGGAGACAAACGACAAATATTTGTATGTGTTAGTAAATCAGAGTTGTATTTGAAGACAAACTGTCTGGTGTAAACGCCTAGTAAAGGAACACGACTACAGTATGCAAAACTCAAATTCGAACATCCGTCAAGAATGAGTTATTTATTATGATTATGGCAGATATGGTAGAAACAAGCGCTTATCAAACCAAGTGTTTACCAAATAACTTGATTTAAATCAAAATTAAATAATATAACATTTGCATGGTTTTTAACCATTTTTTACACTTTTGTCCTAGTTTTTCTACAACACACACAAACAAACAAAGACATCATAAAACAGTTGCATTTTTTGGTAGTTTATGACGAACAAGCAGGGTTGCGTATAATAGTATGGTGTTTTCGTGCTTTGTTTAGAATAAATGACAAAGCTATCGTCATTTATTTTTGTAAAGTAAATGACGCAAAATGTTGCCTGTTTTAGCAAATAAATGACGAAACAGTCCTAAAATCTGTTTTTGGTGCTAATGTAAAAAAGCACATTAATTTATTGGAGTTGTATAGTTCATGAACGAACTAAGTTCAATAGAACGATTCATTAAAAACCCTAGTCTGGAGGAATGGGGCTAATACCAAAGGTTTACGTAACATATGGGCAGGGATATAACGCATTCAGCTATAATTATGAAACATGTTCCTATATTTGACTCCTATGTATGTATATCAGATCACCCATTGAAGTCTCTAGACTACAAATCAAGAGAGTACTTGCCGAAAAAATTCGACAAAAACCGAAATAGAGGCCTATTTTATGCCGATATTACTCGAAAGTGGTACCACGGAAATATCACCGGATTATACCAAAACACTCGTTAATTTATTGTTTGGAGGCTCGTAAATAAATAAGTTCAAAAGCAAAAATATCCATTCATTTTGTTAAAGAAATAAGAAAATTCTTGCGTTTGGCAAAAGTGTAAACTTTATTTTGACGCGTCAAATTTTGGGTTATTTTGGAAATCTTAATTTTTTCCCTAATGAAACGTGGGAAGGGCCTAATATTTTCTGGATTTTAATTTAGCACTAAATACTTAAAAAAAAGTTGCATATATATGTTACACGTATAATATCTCTATATTGGTGTAATAATGCAATCAAAAAAATGTTGAGAGGTGTAAAGTTTATTTTGACACTCACTGTATGTGTATTTATACATTTTATGGTTTCAGCGAATGTTTTTGGGTGTCCAAGATATATTTTAGAGATACAAAAATAGTTTTTGGGGGTTAAATGCCGTTATTTAAGGTAGGAATTCTTGTATTCCTCATCAAAGCTGACCCATGCTTAATTCTTTGCATTTTTAGGTATTGTACTTTATAAAAAGCACAAAATTAATGTCAGATGTCAAATATTGAGACCCTGGAAAGCTTTGACGTTGTTCTTGTTCATAATATTCCTTCCGTGACGTCGATAACGAACGTTTTTCCTTAGATTTCGCTGGAAATTAATAGATTCCGCATAATTCTTTGCACAAATTACAGAAGATCTTGAATTGCCTTGTAATATGTCTGATACAATCCTTGGACATCAGTTGAACCAGAATTGTGAAATATTCTGTTACAAACCTGCTCCCAAGGCTTCCATAGCATCAAAATATAAGCACTACAAAAAGAGCATGAAATTTATACCGTGAACAATGTCGTTTTTGTATTATGATCATTACCGTCACTATAGGGGCGAAAAGTTTCGGATAATTGTACATTTCTGAGTCAATTGATGTCCACGGATTGTATCAGACCATCTTACAAGGCACTTCAAGGCCTCCGGAAGTAATTTGCGCAAAGAATTCTTCGGAATCTATTAACTTCCAGCGAAATCTGAGGAGAAACGTGCATTATCGACCCTAAACACACAAATCCAACCGTAAAGCACCGAGGAGACTGTTATGGTATGGGGTTGTATGAGTGCTTCCGGTGTAGGAAATCGTGTCTTTATCGAAGGAATTAAGGATAAGATGTATTATTTAAACATTCTGAAAGGATAATTTGAAATTTAGGCGCTGAAAAAATGGGATTTGGGACAACATTCCAATTTTATGAATATATGAGCCCGAGCTCAAATCACCTACATATTTTTCCAAAATGGATGCTATGTAACTGTCCAAAAGTGATTCCAACACCTCCCCGATCCCCGGATTTAAATCTTATATGCAATTTATGGAGTATTTTGGGACAAACAGAAGTCAGAACATCTAAAGTATAGGAATCCTGAAAAATACCTTACAAGAAGAATGTGGAAAAATTCAGATATCTTGCACCGAACATTTTGTTAAATCTCATCGGAATCCACTAACATTCAACGTTTTCTCTTCTGCTTATGCCCAACAACAACTTATAGTGCGGTTACACTACAGTTTTTTGCCGGGTTAACCCACTTTATGAGGATTTATTGCTTAATCTGGTCAAATCTGACCAGATTTGCCATACAAAAATTAAATCCTCTCACGACTGGGTTTATTTTAAATCCGGCACAAATCCACCAAAAATACAGTTTGTATTCGGTATTTGTGCAAAAAAAATCCAACTCTACTCAAAAAGTACCAAAAGTTGCAACTGTTTTTGCAACAGAGTTAGTCGTGTTTTACACGTTTACGATTGGTCGCATGAGATTTTATGGAGTTAATAAATCTAAAGTTATTTGAAAATCATAAAATTATTTATTTTTTTTACTTTAGACACTTTTTTAAACAAAAAGTACGCTTGATACCATGATACAAAAATGTATCCCTGTGTGTAAAATATACCAATATGAGAAATTGTCATACGAGAAATTGCAAAAGTGTAAAACACGACTTTATTAGTTATTTTGTATGTATACGTAAACAAATATCAGCTGACAGTTTATATCCTCGAAAAGCTAAGTGTAACCAGCAAAGATTAACCCACTGGATCTATTAAACCCAGTGGGTTAACCTTCAATAGTGTAACCGGGGTATTACTCGTCGTCATTAGACATATCCATTTCTTGCTGTTTCTTCTCTTCCTACTAAACCAAATTTACAAAAACAAGTAGGAAAAACGTAACGTTGGGCCGAACTTTTTATACCCTCCACCACAAATTTAGCCATTTCGGTGGATTAATGTGGCCACATCCTTCAAAATACCGAAAATCGGAAGGTACCGTTGTATGGGGGCTATATGATGGCGTGGACCTATACCTACAAATGTCTGGGGGAAAGTTCTATACCCCCAACGAAGACTAAATACCAAATTTCAGCCATCTCGGTGTGATAATGAGGACAAACCCTTCAAAATACCGAAAATCGGGAGATATCGTCCTATGGGGGCTATATCAAAACGTGGACCTATATAAACATTTCATGGTAGAAATATTTCTTAGCCTCTGGAAACACAAGATACAAAGTTACAACCGATTCTGTTGTCAAATGGGACTACTAATCCATTCAAAATACATTAAAATGACGCGTACTTTATATGGGGCTATACCAAAACGTGGACCTATATAAACCAACTTTGGTAGGAATGTTTTTTGGCCTCTGGAGACACAAAATACAAAGTTACAACCAATTCGGTGGTAAAATGGGACAAATATCTTAAAAATTCCTTAAAACGACGACGCGTCACGCGTCATTTTGTATGGGGGCTATACGAAAGCGTGGACCTACATAGCCCGCTTTCAATACCAAATGTCCTACGTACAAATAATAGATTTTCCCAAAATTTCATCCACCTACGTCAATCCGTTCGGTGATTTCCACAGTATGCAAAGTCCAATTTACATACAGTGAGTGTCGAAAATATTCGGTTTTCAATTTCTCCAATAATAAAACCTCAGTATTTTAGAAGCCCATGACCAATATCCAAAAAATAAAACCAATACCTAAAAAAATGTTGGTCCTGTGGCAATTAAAAAGTGTACAGTTAGGCAAGAAAAGTATTGCAAAAACCAAAATTGTAGAAAATTTCATATTAATTGTTCGTTTATGGCAACAAATTATGTAAAAACTATACGGTTTTTTGTGCAAACCTCTTGGTATAGGTCCTTACAACAATATTCCATCAAAATATGCAAAGGTTATTTGCGATTTATAACAAATACGGTCAAAAATATTAATTAACTACTACTTGGGGGTGACAATAAAAGTATTGCAAAGGGAAAATCAGTACTATAAAACTATAACATTTTTGCAATTTTTTGGGGTAATTATGCATTTTTATGACTTTTGCGGCTAATAATAGACTAACAGTATTGAATGTAATAAAGTTCAGTGATAAAAAATGCGGTCTTGGAGGGTCATCAGGCAGGTAAAAAGCGCATGGGACCATATTAACAATAAACAATGACGAATCGGCCACAGGCAAGTATGCCAAGAATGAATATTTGACTCAATATGTATTGTAGGATAATGGAACAATGCAAAACAGTCCGATTTTGGCTTTGAGAACATCGAAATACCTTTGGAAAATATATGGAAAAAATTGACACCAGTGTAGTATTTTGAAACGACCTACGACAGAGCACTATTTCGTCTCTAAATGGTATTGATATGATTTAATTTTTACTAAGTGGATAGATATTATCCCCTGCTATAATAATAAATCCAAAAAATTGCGCCAAATTCAATAAAACCCATCAAATATGGAAATTAAGCCGCTACTGGAGAAGCTTAAATACCGAATATTTGGGTACTATATTCTTTACCATGGAAAATAGTATGTGAAATTGGGTTCACGGATATAATAATGATTGGGAAGACATCCCCACTGACATCATTAAGAAATTTGTATAAGCATTAGTCTGAAAGTCAGAAAAATCGATCCCGAAAGCTCAAACAAAGTCAACTACTACCATTCCAAAGACCAGATGATGACATGTTAATCTTATTTGTGTAAATTGCCGATGTAATATAACAACACAAAACTCTTAAATACATCGGGCCAACATCCTGATATCAACCCTCATAAAATTTTTGGGTCCAATTTAACAAAAAACTCCAAAAAGGTCCTCCAACGAAGGATCAAGATTTACTAAAAATTGGGGAACCAGTATCCTTAGAGTGGAACATACCCAGCCTTAATTTTTGGTTTAACTAAGATCATTAATGCTCTAATGAATGTCCAAAGTGGATAGACAACTCATTAAGGAACATACCTTTGGCAATTCTCGAAGAAACCATCGATTTGATAATTTTTGCAATACTTTTATTGTCACCCCCAAATAGTAGTTAATTCTTATTTTTGACCGTATTTGTTATAAATCGCAAATAACCTTTGCATATTTTGACGGAATATTATTGTAAGGACCTATAGCAAGATATTTGCACAAAAACCCGTATAGTTTATACATAATTTGTCGCCATAAACGACGTAATTTTGTTAAATATTTTGCCAAAAACCCGGCCATTATCGAACTTTTTCTGCAATATTAGTATACATTTTAATAATTGCGAACAGAATCTTTGTACCTGTGTGCAAACATTTTATATTTTATAGCAAATTGTTAAAATTTAGGGCTAAGGAAAAACGTTATCCCAGAAATGGGAAAATTGGTCATATTTCATTATAAAAACAGCAGAAATAAAAGGAAAAATTTGCTTATTTTTGAATATTTAGTCGAATATAGTTGAAATAATGTGCAAAAGTCACGAAAATATAGAAATAATCGATTTTGTGAAACACATAATCTAGGCAAAACGAAGAACAGGGAGAGAAGGTAGAGGAATCTCCTAACAAATTACGGCTAAACCGCCCTTAATTTTCATGAAGTTGGTCACTGAGTCCTAAATGACTCTCAGAAGATAGAAAATATGCACTTACATTCCAAAAAAATCGTAAGGATAAATTAAGGGAAAAATTTTCGTGTTTGACATATACCACCTTGTTGTTGCAGTAATTAGAAAATTCATAAGAGGACAATTACGTCAGGTTCTAATTACATTTGCCTTTAGTGAATCACAGTCAAAAGTATCCACTTTAATTTCTTTCATTAAAACTGCGATAGCTAAGAGTTAATTAATGATAGCGATTTCATTCTTTTTTATATTTTTACATTAGGGTCTTAACTTAAATATAATAAAATAAAATTGAAGAAATTCGGGTAAATTTGGATAAAAAGATAAAAACTGTTAAACAACATCGATTTCTACCTCATAGTGAAAAGTATCCACTCTAAAAGTTTTATGAAACAAAAAGGATTTCTTAGGGTTTTAGCACTTGGTATGACATCCTTTGTAGCTTTTAGCCCTTTTGGCAGAGGTTTAACTAAATTTTCGGTGCAAGATATCTGTATTTTTCCCCATTCTCCGTGCAAGACATTTTTCAGGGTTCCTATACTTGAGATGTTATGACTTCTTATATTTGTCTTCAAAATACTCCATAAATTGCCCATAGGATTCAAATCCGTGGATCGTGGAGGTGTTTGAATCACTTTTGGACAGTTATATGGCATCCATTCTCGAAAAATGTGTGATTTGTGCTTGGGGTCATATTTTGATAAACTTGGAATGTTGTGACAAATCCAATTTTTTCAAAGCTAAATTTCAAATTATCCTTCAGGATGTTTAAATAATATATCTTATCCTTATTTCCTTCAATAAAAACAAGATTCCCCACACCGGAAGCACTCATACAACCCCATACCATAACAGAGTCTACTCTGTGCTTTACGGTTGGAATTTTGTGTTTAGGGCAGCACAGCTGCATTGAATTCCCGTCTTTTGCGATTTAAAATTAAAAAAAATATATAATTTAAAATGGATGCACTTACGCGTACGGCAATACACGCAAACCTTTTGGTAATTGCGACCATGGAGGGCGATAGAGTTTACACCCAGGAGCAGATAAGACTCATAACAATTTTGGCTTTAAAGTCCAGGAGCGTTTATAGGATTGATGAGGAGGAGCTGGGAGCTCTGACTCCACCTGTGGAAGTGGTGGAGACTTGGTATCCTCGGCAGGCGGTCGGGTTCGCGGATTCCACAAGGAATAGTTTAATTAATTTTTTCCAAAATATGCCGCAAGCGCATCGAGCCTGTCATTTGGTATTTGATGCTTTAATGGTTGATGATGGCGTAATATCTAGCCAATATGGATTTTTATAAGTTGGTGCGATAGCGCCGTACACAATTTTTGTTGGGACGGAGGGCCATGCTAACTATCCATATGAATTAGTTGTTGAAATGGCTGTAAGGATGCTAGCCGAATGTGTCGCAATTGGGCGATTCAAACGGTCCGCATATTGAATTAGCGCAAGCAAGTCCAGAAGGCATTTTATCTTTTAATGGAACATCTTTCTTATTTGATTTCCACCATCTGATTGTTGTATTATCACAACAATTCCTTGCCAACAAGATTAAATATAGAAATTAGAAGATTTCATTTTGCTATGTGCAACACCGGTCCGACGCAGCTCATCGAACGAAAATTAACAAAACCTACTCATATGAAGAGCTCAAAATTGAAAAAAATGAAGTTTTGTGAACCACCCTATCATTTCAAATTGGAATATTGGAATATATATTTTGACATTTAGTTCTGTCGCCGGTATCTAAAATTAAAAAATTTCAATTTGAAGAATTTCAATTCGTGAAATTTGTGAGAAGAATAAAAACTTTAAATAAAATTAATAAAATTAAAAAATTTCAATTTCAAGAATTTCAAGAATAATCATGTAAGTAATACATATTTTAATATTTAGTATTTTCTATTAGTATTTATTATTTATTTATTAGTATTTAGTATTTCCTCGAGAATATTTCTTCGAGAATATTTCCTCGAGAATATTTCTTCGAGAATATTTCCTCGAGAATATTTCTTCGAGAATATTTCTTCGAGAATATTTCCTCGAGAATATTTCTTCGAGAATATTTCCTCGAGAATATTTCTTCGAGAATATTTCCTCGAGAATATTTCTTCGAGAATATTTCTTCGAGAATATTTCCTCAAGAATATTTCTTCGAGAATATTTCTTCGAGAATATTTCTTCGAGAATATTTCTTCGAGAATATTTCCTCGAGAATATTTCCTCGAGAATATTTCTTCGAGAATATTTCTTCGAGAATATTTCCTCGAGAATATTTCTTCGAGAATATTTTCTCGAGAATATTTCTTCGAGAATATTTCTTCGAGAATATTTCTTCGAGAATATTTCTTCGAGAATAATTCTTCGAGAATATTTCTTCGAGAATATTTTCTCGAGAGTATTTCCTCGAGAATATTTTATTCTATATATTTATCAAATATAATATTCTCAATTGCTTCACTTATATAAGAGAGATGAATCTTTTAACAATAATAAAAATAATATATAGTATAGATAATAATTAATTTATAGACGATGTATTTTTACATGCATCAAAATAATAAAGGTAATAAAGAGAAGTAACGATAAAAATCTTAAATACAGCATGTTTCCGATTTCGTAAATTACCTCTTCACTGCGGGTTTATTCTTCGCTTGGCGAATATAATAATTCGCAGCTCACGATCCACCTCCACATTTCAGGGTAACGCAATTGGGATTGCACGAATGGTTAATATAACGGGCCAAACCGCCACACAGTGTGGCATCAACGACGCGATCTTCGTCCGCGAAACAGTAAATGCCGCGATTCTGGGAAAAAAGTTAAGTAAATGTTTATATGGAATATAATTAATATAATGGTACCCTCGCTTCGTATTGCTTTTCACGAACTTCGGATACTTCTGAACGTATCACCTCACCGATGTCTTCGATTATCATTGTGTGTTTTTCCATATCACGGGCTGCACAGGCCCCTGCTATTTTTGATCTAGAAAAAGGATGGCAAAATTATTGCAAATCAAATGTGACCCTATGTAAATGAAGTTACCTGTTATTCGCCACTCCTGTTTCATTTTCTTGTACTGTGAACTTTTCGAGTGGACAAATTGCTACTGGCATGTAACCTCACCAGCTGCTGCTGTTGATGGAAGAGTTGCCTGATGACCTCCCAAGGAACTGATCGAACTGCATGTTCTCAATGTTCTCACGAGCTGCTCCGAAGGATTCAAGGCAAGTGGGCAGTAAGGGATTGCGGCCATATTTGAAACGATAGTTTGTCAATGTCTCAACTCCGGGAAGACTTTCGATAATGCCCCCCTGAGACACCAAATCAGGCCTTATCGATGGTATCGACGATGTGCCCTGGAACTGTACGAAACAAACTAAACAAACTTTATAGAAATGTCTTGGCTGTGTCGGATGCAGTAGTTTGGCATGCAACGTGTTCTTAAGGCACCTTCCCCTATAGAATACCTTGAATGTGAAGATTTCTTAATGCCATTTCACGATCACTTGCTGGCAGCGAAGATAATTTGTCCTCAAATCGGCATCTCCTTCATAGCAGAAGAAGTCGGTAAGATAGAATTACATTTTGGCTGTTTTCGATATTTTTTAAACTGAAGCGGAACAGAGATTGGAATATTGAAATAATTGGGAACGAATAAGTTCTTACTTAAAATTATATTTGACCGCCTCTGTGATCCAGTTCATCTGAGAAATCTTTTATAAACATGCCGCTGTCGGCTTCATTTTCCAGCGGTTTCAAGGGCGTCTTTTTCCGTTTGGTAACTAAAGCCATCGAGTTGACCGGTATAACTGGGGACATGCGTCCCATTCGCTGTTGCGAATTGCTCATTAAAATTAAACCCGGGAAGTTTCCTGCTGCAACATATTGAGTCGAATTGTCTTAACAGGATCAACGGGCATAAGATGCTGACGATTTCGGGTGTGTCACAGCTCGTTCGCGGTACGCGGTACGCTTGCTTTTACCCAGCTATTCAGTTTTTCTGGTTCGGATTTGTACGTAAAGGAGGAAAACTCCGATCGTAGTAATTATTTTGTATGGATGATGAAGTGTTGGCATCCTCGGCGCTTTACGTCCCCGAAATTTTTTCAAATCATAAAAAGGCACTTTGTTGGGTATGTAGGCAGCACCGAATTCACCTTCTAATTCTTGCTCGAAAAGGTTACCGCGTTCACTCTGTCGACTTTCTTTTTGAGGGGAATTGCTAGAGGAGCAATTCCGCCAACCGAACATATTGCACACCCCATAATTAACATTTAGCTGCGGTTCCAAGACTTGCATTGGTGGCATTTGACGTAAATGCAGCATCAAGTTTTCTATAAAAGAGTCGTAGTCCTCCTCTAGTTTAAGCGACATTTGCTGAAACATTGGCTGCAGAGCTGCCGCTGACGGGCGTTTCTTTGGCATTAGAAGTCGTCAGTTGCTTACGTTGTTTTTGTTGTTCACGCTTCCGTTTCTTTTTTTTACGATTATCACTGTCTTTTGTGACGGGACTTGAACCTGATGTCACCGATGTAGGACTATGAGATTGGGCTTGTGCTTGGGCCTGCTACTGAAGCAATAATTGTTGTTTATTAATAATATTCACCGGGGGCTGATATTCCCTGTCGGAGTGGATGCAACTGAGTTTGTGGGTGTAGTCGATACAGGACTCGGCGTAGTATTTTGCTGTTGATGTTGCGTTTGGCTTGTATGTTGGTGATGTATTGTATACTGTTGTAGGGTTGTGTTTTGTTCGTCTTGTTCTGTATTTGTTGTGGAGGTACCGACCTTTGAACAATCCTGCTGCTGGACATTTTGTGATTGGGCTATATTTTGATTGGAAACTTGTTGTTGTTGTTGTTGCAAAGATTGATCCATGCTTTTTTCAATCAAGCCTGTAAAGTAAATGTTAATGAATGTCTGTCACGTAATTTCATTGATTTTACTCACTTTTCTTCGTTGTTGGGGCCACTGGAAAAAGTTCTAGATATCGATAGAGTCGCTGCTGCTGTTGTTGTTGATGCTGCATGTCTCCTATCTTCCTAATATCCCGCATATACTTTGTAATTTTGGTAGTTGTTGGATTTTGCGGAGGATTGTGGATAGCTTGGATAGCTTTGAACGACGTCTGCTGGTCAATCGATTGTTGGTGCCGCTGAATTTGTTCAGTAGAAGACTTCCCAGAATTTTCAGAAGCTGTTTGCAAAGAAAATATCTCAATAAAATAATAAATAATAATAATAATAAAATAGGTAAATTGAGAATAGGGGGTAGGAAAAAGAAAAGTTGTTCGTTATATCCAGAGTTCGTTATAGACGTATTCGTCTGTAAAATTTTTATTAAAGCCTACTTTTAAATATCATCATATATTTAAATATTTAAAACAGTGCTTAAATTCGTCCCTATCCGCTTCTGCTTTAAAGCGGTAACAAATCGTAAAAAATTCTATTCGCGGGGTAACAGCTTTTGTTTGTTACGTGGTCGTTTTAAGAAGTTGAATTTGGAAACATAAAACTTTGTTCGCTATAAACATAAACGCAGTTTCTTATAACCGATGTTCGCTATATCCGAATTTTACGTTGCAATTCTTTGTTTTATCTTACTTTTGCATATAATGCAATAAAAATGTATAAAAAGCCACATATCCACCGCTATTAATTTTTGCCTCAAAAAACAGGCCAAATTACTATAGTGCCTTGTGGGATTTTTAAATTAATCGCGGTAAAAATTCACATTTTTAGGTGTTGGTGTTTTTTAGGTTTTCACGATTTTGCTTGGAAACCGCAAGTTCATATTCCATATTATATATTTTTTATTTGTGTTTTATATCCTTTCCACTTTGCTACTATAAGTGTTCAGTGTGGGTTAAAATTAAAAATAGAATATTCGGTACGGTCAGGGTTGGTTGTAGTGTATAGCCACGAAATGCATAATTGGTACTTAGTCTCCCTTGCGGGTAAAAAAACATTTGAGCAGAGAATTATTACGTAACTTCACGATTTTCAATATTTTGGAGTCTTTAGAGTCATTATTCCACCGAAAAGGCTACTTATGGGTATAAAAACCGATTTTTGGGGATTTTTTTCAACAGAAATGGATAGCAGTCCATTTGGTAAACCAAAATACTCATAAATAAAACGTCTAGTTTTTAGATATTCTCGCTTGAGACATAGGACATTGCCTAATAACACTGTGCAACATTTTTAGGTGATCTTGTGCAAACAATTCGAACTGAGGATTTTTTGAAAGTACAGACCCAAACGACAAGAAACCCTAGTTAAGAATAAAATATTTGGAGAAATAATGAACTCGAAAAGCTACATTTATTGCCTCAAATTTCAAAATATATGCAAAAATTCCACAATTTTTATACATTTCACACCGTATCTCCAAAACCATTAATTTTTTCTGAATATTTTCTTTTGCAAAAATATTCTCTGGAATGTAATACACAACTCTTCAGTTGTTGTTGTAAAATGCCTCTATGCCTCTATTTTTAGTACATTTTTCAACGACGATATAATAAAAATGTCAATAATGTAGTGAAATCCGAAATGCGAGAATAAACTGTTGGTGTGAACTGTGTTTGAAATGATATGAAACAAAATACCGCTGAAACAACATGAAGTAAGCAAGGCCAAATTCCTAATCGTTTCTGAGATAAAGGCCCGATAAATGCAAAAAAGTGTAATTTTAGCCCGGTTTAGATGAGGCCATAAAATCCGAACTGGATCTGGCAGGACAAAACCCTACTAGGATTTTTGTAGTCTAAATATGTACTTTCAAAAAATGCATACTATAAGTTGTTTGCATTTTCAGTGTTGCATAGTGTAATCCTTGTTAAGAATAAAATTCATAAAATGTCATGTTTTTTAACATTTACCGAAAACATGGGTATTTTGGAACCCTAATTTGGTTATTATTGGGTCTTAAATAAGTCGACCAATTAATTTTTGTAAAATCCCCGACATTTTTATCGCAACTATTTGTTATTTTTGAAGAAGTAGCTAATTTTGGAATTTGTGATATCAAAATGGAGTCCCATAGATCACGTTGTTAATCTACTTTCTAAGACGCTCAGAAAATATATATAAAAATGAAAAAAAAAAACAACAATTTTTTCAGTGTATCTTCGACTTTTTGATTTACGAAGTATGAATTTCAAAACAACATCAATATCTCAATCCTCCACTCCAACAGCACTCCTTATTCCAAATTTCAGGATTCCACATTCTTTCCTTGCAACATCTTTGAGTAACTGGCACTAACAGTTTCCGGCAATGCGATTTTAATGATTTTTTTATTACACCTTAGTCCATGAGTTGAAAAAAACAAATATTTAGAGATAGCAAAATTCAAATATTTCACAAAAACCGACGTTTTTTATTTTGCAGAGAATGGAGAGAATGGAAGTTGACGACATCGACACCATTTGGGCGCTGAAAACATACAAAGACCTTGGCCAATACCTCCTAGCCATTTCAGCGGCTAAGAAGAAGGCAGAGGAGGAGCGAGATGCCTTTGGAAAAAAGCTAATGGAGGTCCAAAAAGCAAAAAGGGAATTGGAGGCAAAGTTAGTGGAGGTCAGAAGATTGTTACAGGTCCCGGAGGTGAAAAGAAAGAAGCCTCGTCGCCTCCAACCGGTGCCTCCTCCGTCTCCAAGCTCCTACTCCTCCTCCTCTCCAACATTCTCCCCAATAAGGCCACGTGAGCACGGCAACAACAACAACTACAACGATAACAATGACAACTACTACAACAACAACAACGATAACAACAACTACTACAACTACAACAACGATAACGATAACAACAACGATAACAACAACGATAACAACTACAACAACGACGACAACGATAACAACAACAACGACGACAACGATAACAACAACAACGACGACAACGATAACAACAACAACGACGACAACGATAACAACAACGACGACAACGGTAACAACAACGACGACAACGATAACAACAACGACGACAACGATAACAACAACGATGACAACAACGACGACAACGATAACAACAACGATAACAACTACAACAACGATAACAACTACAACAACGATAACAACTACAACAACGATAACAACAACGGTAAATACATACTTACCTTCCTTATACTAATACTAACATTATTATAATAAGTATATAATTAAAATAAAAAATAATTTAAAAAGATTAAGTTTCAGTGTTTTATTTAGAAATGCACTTAAAACTAGGAAATAATTTGTCGCTTAGCTTCAATAAATATCTTTCTCATGGTGGAATCTCTCAAAGAATATATTTATTGAGGCTAAGCGACAAATTATTTCCTAGTTTTAAGTGCATTTCTAAATAAAACACTCACGGGTATGTGATGAAAACCGAATCGACTCGATTTGCAGAATCGGAATGGTATATAATCGGAATGCCGTTGATGATATATATAGTTTTGCTTCGCAAACGCCCCTTATTTGAATAATATTTTTAAAATCCATTTTCAATTTCATTAAAATATTCATCAAAATTGGAGATATACGATTTCGATTTATGTCAAAACGAGTCGAATCGTTTTCCATCACATACCTGTGAAACTTAATTTTTTTTAAATTATATTTTATTTTTAACTTTTTAGTAAATACATTTTCTGAACACTGAGAACAAAATTATAGTCAATTTAGATAAACACTTTAAAATGCCTGAAATCGTGTAGTATCTTTATATAAAGGCTATACCAAAACCAGGACTTATGTCCATAATTTTTTATGGGGAAGTGTCTGTACCATTGGGAACTCTAAATGCCAAGTTACAGTCAATTCTGGCTAAAAATGAAGATAAAATCCCTAAAAAACTTGAAATCAGGTAGTAGCATTATATGGGGGCTATAGGAAAAGATCGACCCATATTGATTTCGGTTTCATATTCACGTATTGTCATCCATATCTGAAAAGTTTTCAAAGTTTTAATCGATTGGTCAACTGCTGAAAAATGAGTTACCAGATTTGAACTAAACACACACCATCGAAGCAAGTTAAATAAAACACTGCAAAAAGACATTTTTATTTTAATGCATTTTAAGACAATTTTATTTATTAAACAAATCTGAAACACATTTTATAATAGAAATAAAATTAGAATAATAATTACTAATTTAATATATTAGTAAAAATTGCAAGTTTAGTCTTGGACAAATTAATTTACGACAGCTGATTGGTTTCAATTCATTGATATGTTTTTTATTAACGAATTATTCGAGAGGGAAGTCCATGTCATTTAAAAAAAGCTCATAGGCAAGGTCAAGTCTATTAGTGGTTTCAAGGCAAGCATCATATCTTGCCTTCGCATACATCATGGTAACATATGTTGGCGTGTTACCACATGTCCTCCTTCGTATTTGTGCGAAAAATCGCTCAAGAGTACGATGGGTACTTAAATGGAAAAGATCAAAATTTCCATGTACCCGGAGCAGCTCTTTCCATGCCGTTAGCGTTCCAGACAGAAGTAATCTGTTAGTATAACTTATTTTATCTAACATGTTGATATATTCTGTCAGAACGTTTACTTTGTCATCTCGGTCTCCTCCGACATTTAGTATTTGGAGGAATTGTGTTGTTAATGAGACGAACTTATACGTATTTTTCATATCAATGTTCCTTGGGTTTTCTCTACACATTGTTTCAAGTTGACCTACAACAATTGCGTTGAAAACGTCTTGATAGTAGCTCATTCTGAATCTTTCATAAAAATAAGAATTCTTGAAGTAACTTATATGATCTGCGTTGATGTGCAGATACGTGCTTATAATTCGACGCCGATCCTGGATGATCACTATTGTATTTGTTACAAAATGTGTCACTAGTGTCATAAACAAATGGATTATGTCGAATAAAAATATTTTGCCGCGATAGAGATAATCTGTCTCAGAATAAATCGGCACCAAAGACGTATGCTTACTATCCGCATCGCAAGAACTGGCCACTATGTTAATGCCTATATCTGCTGCTTCACGCAAAACAACTGACATCATGTTAGCCACTAACTGTCCGTCGTACTCTTCTTCACCTCGAGTTCCCATAAATAAAGTTCAATTCCAAAGCAAACCTCTTACTGAAAATGCATACTGTGAGGTTATATCGCCACTATTGACGTTCAGTGCGTCGAAATAGAGAACTGCTTTTTTCTGATCATCGCTTTTAGTTGCGAAATAATCCGTTAGCCTTGACTTCGTAGAAGGAGCAAAGCCCATTCCTTGCCTCGGGAACCAGGCTTCCACATCCGCTATTTGGGGGGTTTGGGTACCCAAAATTACTCTGTCGAACACGTATGCCTTCTTGGACAGAAGGGCTTTAATTGTTATCACCCTTACCTCTCCGGGAGTATAATTAGGATACACGGACTCTCGTTTAGCTACTTTGCAGTAGTTATTTTGGTTTTCCTCCCACCATTCTGCCCCTTCAGCAAGCACCGCAAGCACCATTATTAAAGAAATTATTATTATTATATTATAATTCATTATTTCGATTGCTTTTATTGCTTTTGTTATGAGTTTTATATAAAAACGAATGTTCTCCTTTGTTTCCTTTGTTTTCACCTTGACCTCAACACTGTTTTGTTTTTCGACTGGGGGATAGGCGACTTCGATTAATTGATTAGTCACTTTTTGCTTTTGTTATGAGTTTTATATAAAAACGAATGTTCTCCTTTGTTAGGCCATTGAGTCCACTATAAGAAAATAAAAATTTGATTACTAGAAATTTTGAAAAACGTTTTTCAAAATCGTTTTTACCTTCGTACGGATCTGTTATACAACTGTTATATTAGCTGTGTCCTTTTACGTGAAAATTTGTAATAATTATTACCAAATGTTACTAAATGCGATTCACGAATATTTATTGATTATTTTATTAATATATTAATTTTTTTATTTTGCTTTTTGCTTTTGTTATGAGTTTTATATAAAAACGAATGTTCTCCTTTGTTTCACCTTGACCCAACACTGTTTTGTTTTTCGACTGGGGGATAGGCAAGTCGGCTTCGATTAATTGATTAGTCACTTTTTGCTTTGAAAATTCTAAAAATCGAAGTCGACCATTGGTTAGTAAAATCGAAAATTCGACATTTTATCGATAGGCAAAACTATCTATCGATATTTAATTTTTAAAAAACAATCGATTTTATCGATAGTGCCATCGATTTTTTGTCAGCTCTACCACACACAAGTAATTAGATTTAATTTGTAATTAAACAAAGTAATTAATTGCTTGTTTTATTCCAGACAATGCCCCGTTCGTACCGCTCGTAAGTGCCGAACAATACGACGAAAGAATGCGGTTGGCCGTTGAGTTTGTTGTGGCAACCGACGTGAGCTGCTACAAAGCAGCTCTAAAATACGACGTGGCTCGCTCTACTTTATACACGCATGTTAAAGCCCACCGAAAAAACATCCCCCGGTGCTATAATCAACGTGTAGCACCATCCACCAACCCAAATGCATGGTGACGGAGAAGGAGGTACAACCAATTGTAGAGGGGATAATGTAGATTATTATTTATTATTATTTAATACTTTTCATTTCTAATTCCTAAGATTTAATTTATAATTCCTAACATTTCATTTGTAATTCCTAACATTCAATTTATAATTCCTATGATTTAATTTGTAATTCCTAACATTTCATTTGTAATTCCTAACATTCAATTTATAATTCCTATGATTTAATTTGTAATTCCTAACATTTCATTTGTAATTCCTAACATTCAATTTATAATCCCTAAGATTTAATTTATAATTCCTAACATTTCATTTGTAATTCCTAACATTCATTTGTAATTCCTAACATTCAATTAGCAACTATTAGTTTTATAATCAAGTTGAACTCATTACTTTTGTATTTTGTCTTAGGAAAAACTCCAAAAACACATAAACAAAATGCAATAAAGGAAAGCAGTTGATCAGGCGAATACCCTTTGTGGAACATATTTTAGAGGTAAGTCTCCTTTGTCAAATATGGGATGCTTAAACAATTATATACAAAAGTAATTTACATCTGTGAAAGCCCGTATACAAAAGCGACAAAAACGAGAAAAGCTTAAATTTTAACTTACGAATCGAATACATACAGAGAGGGACAAAAGTTTACATACACCCCCTAAATCTCGGGTTTTAAGGTAAGTAATGATTTTTATGAAATTCCAAATAGGCATACAAACCTGGCGTTGTGGTTGATGGTGTGGTGGATGGTTTAACACCGGGTTTACACGGCATACATGTCCACGAAAGTGGTGATGTTTCGGCTGGTTGTGCATCAGTTGGTGGCCATTATAATCCACGAGGTTCCCCACATGGCTCACCTGAAGATGATGCCAATAACCGGCATGCTGGAGATTTGGGAAATATCAGAGCTTCCTGTTTCTTTGATGTCTTGCAATCATCTGAGGACTGTAACTGTTTTAATTTCTCCGCAAATGTTCCCGAAACCAAGGAGGCATCCAGCTTAACCTTTTTGGATTTTGGTTCATCTTGGTTTTTGGTCTAAAAGGAAAGAATAAAAAAGAAAAACAATTACAACATTCCCTTCCCCATGTTAATGTATTGATTTTCCATTAGTTATTTAGTCCCGGTCCACACTGCCGTGAATTTCATTAACAAATTTCATGAAATTAGGTGTTCTTAAATCCAATTCCCCACTACAGCAATTTTATAATTTTACATTACTATGGATGTCGATCTAGAGACGCATAATTTCATGCAATTTTTTCAATGAAATCACTCTAGTGTGGACCGGGACTTATTATGTTTATGGCAGATATTGTAGAAACAAGCGCTTATCAAACCAAGTGTTTACCAAACAACAAGTGTTTACCAAATAACTTGATTTAAATCAAAATTAAATAATATAACATTTTCATGTTTTTTAACCATTTTTTACACTTTTGTCCTCGTTTTTCTACAACACACACAAACAAACTAAGACATCATAAAACAGTTGCATTTTTTGGTAGTTTATGGCGAACAAGCAGGGTTGCGTATAATAGTATGGTGTTTTCGTGCGTTGTTTAGAATAAATGACGAAGCTATCGTCATTTATTTTTGTAAAGTAAATGACGCAAAATGTTGCCTGTTTTAGCAAATAAATGACGAAACAGTCCTAAAATCTGTTTTTGGTGCTAATGTAAAAAGCACATTAATTTATTGCATGGTTTAATAAGAAAGGTTAGCCAAAGCTTTATGTCAATTTAAATTTTTTCATTCGAGTATGCCTAAAACTTCAAAACAATATAAACAAACTGTGTATGTGTGTGTGGTGTTTGAATAATATGCCAAACAATTTTAAAAACAATCGAATTCAATGTTTTTTAAAATTGTTTTTAGACCATTTGTATGGAAGAAATTGGTGAGAGTTGCATGGAAACAATCAGTTTATCATATTCAAAACTCGATTATGTAGAGAAAACTTAACTCTTCATTCATTTTTCGCGTTTTTTATAAAATGCTCAAAAATGCATTGTAAACAAACCCACTTGTTGCATTTACTTTGAAGTTTTAGGAATTCAAGAAAAACAAGGGTTCTATAGATTTTTTTCATTTAAATCTACCTCTTTACTTATACCATGATTTATTGGATAGAGGAAATTGAATAATTTACCTGAAAGAAAGTAGAGTTGTATAGTTCATGAACGAACTAAGTCCAATAGAACGATTCATTAAAAACCCTAGTCTGGAGGAATGGGGCTAATACCAAGGGTTTACGTAACATATGGGCAGGGATATAACGCATTCAGCTATAATTATGAAAAACATGTTCCTATATTTGACTCCTATGTATGTATCATGGTACAAATACACAGGTAGCCGCATCGGCAATTGTTGGTAACATAAGGTGTCAAAATTTGACATCAATTCAATGCAGTTGACACATTATGTTACAATCAGCTGGCTTGATAATGCTACCTGTATTATTGTACCATGGTATGTATGTATATCAGATCACCCATTGAAGTCTCTAGACTACAAATCAAGAGAGTACTTGCCGAAAAAATTCGACAAAAACCGTAATAGAGGCCTATTTTATGCCAATATTACTCGAAAGTGGTACCACGGAAATATCACCGGATTATACCAAAACACTCGTTAATTTATTGTTTGGAGGCTCGTAAATAAATAAGTTCAAAAGCAAAAATATCCATTCATTTTGTTAAAGAAATAAGAAAATTCTTGCGTTTGGCAAAAGTGTAAACTTTATTTTGACGCGTCAAATTTTGGGTTATTTTGGAAATCTTCATTTTATCTCTAATGAAACGTGGGAAGGGCCTAATATTTTCTGGATTTTAATTCAGCACTAAATACTTAAAAAAAGTTGCATTTATATGTTACACGTATAATATCTCTATGTCGGTGTAATAATGCAATCAAAAAAATGTTGAGAGGTGTAAAGTTTATTTTGACACTCACTGTATGTGTACTCCCCAAGAATTCATGGAATTGGCAGCAAAATTTATACATTTTATTGTTTCAGCGAATTTTTTTGGGTGCCCAAGATATATTTTAGAGATACAAAAATAGTTAATAGGGGTTAAATGCCGTTATTTAAGGTTGGAATTCTTGAATTCCTCATCAAAGCTGACCCATGCTTAATTCTTTGCATTTTTAGGTATTGTACTTTATACCCCGTTTATATATAACCGGATTTAACAAACCGACTGGGTTTTAAATGTCAATTCCATTACTTATATTTCAAACAAATCCTCATAAGGAAGGTTAACCCTGCAAAAAGCTCTAATATAAACAGCATATTAGTTTTAGAGTTTAGAGTTTACTTGGGGCAATTGTCATTTTGTGGGAGAGAGGGGTGAGGCATATGGTAACCTTTTGCCTCTCCGCACCCTCTCTTACCAACAAACTGACAATTGCCGCAAGTAAACTCGCCTAATGTAAATTGGGACTTATAAAAAGCACAAAATTAATGTCAGATGTCAAATATTGAGACCCTGGAAAGCTTTGACGTTGTTCTTGTTCATAATATTCCTTCCGTGACGTCGATAACGAACGTTTTTCCTTAGATTACGCTGGAAATTAATAGATTCCGCATAATTCTTTGCGCAAATTACAGAAGATCTTGAATTACCTTGTAATATGGTCTGATACAATCCTTGGACATCAGTTGAACCAGAATTGTGAAATATTCTGTTACAAACCTGCTCCCAAGGCTTCCATAGCATCAAAATATAAGCACTACAAAAAGAGCATGAAATTTATACCGTGAACAATGTCGTTTTTGTATTATGATCATTACCGTCACTATAGGGGCGAAAAGTTTCGGATAATTGTACATTTCTGAGTCAATTGATGTCCACGGATTGTATCGGACCATCTTACAAGGCACTTCAAGGCCTCCGGAAGTAATTTGCGCAAAGAATTCTTCGGAATCTATTAACTTCCAGCGAAATCTGAGGAGAAACGTGCATTATTGACCCCAAACACACAAATCCAACCGTAAAGCATCGAGGAGACTGTTATGAGTGCTTCCGGTATAGGAAATCGTGTCTTTATCGTAGGAATTAAGGATAAGATGTATTATTTAAACATTCTGAAAGGATAATTTGAAATTTAGGCGCTGAAAAAATGGGATTTGGGACAACATTCCAATTTTATGAATATATGAGCCCGAGCTCAAATCACCTACATATTTTTCCAAAATGGATGCTATGTAACTGTCCAAAAGTGATTCCAACACCTCCCCGATCCCCGGATTTAAATCTTATATGCAATTTATGGAGTATTTTGGGACAAACAGAAGTCAGAACATCTAAAGTATAGGAATCCTGAAAAATACCTTACAAGAAGAATGTGGAAAAATTCAGATATCTTGCACCGAACATTTTGTTAAATCTCATCGGAATCCACTAACATTCAACGTTTTCTCTTCTGCTTATGCCCAACAACAACTTCCTCGTCGTCATTAGACATATCCATTTCTTGCTGTTTCTTCTCTTTCTACTTAACCAAATTTACAAAAACAAGTAGGAAAAACGTAACGTTGGGCCGAACTTTTTATACCCTCCACCACAAATTTAGCCATTTCGGTGGATTAATGTGGCCACAACCTTCAAAATACCGAAAATCGGAAGGTACCGTTCTATGGGGGCTATATGATGGCGTGGACCTATACCTACAAATGTCTGGGGGAAAGTTCTATACCCCCAACGAAGACTAAATACCAAATTTCAGCCATCTCGGTGTGATAATGAGGACAAACCCTTCAAAATACCGAAAATCGGGAGATATCGTCCTATGGGGGCTACATCAAAACGTGGACCTATATAAACATTTTATGGTAGAAATATTTCTTAGCCTCTGGAAACACAAGATACAAAGTTACAACCGATTCTGTTGTCAAATGGGACTACTAATCCATTCAAAATATATTAAAATGACGCGTACTTTATATGGGGGCTATACCAAAACGTGGACCTATATAAACCAACTTTGGTAGGAATGTTTTTTGGCCTCTGGAGACACAAAATACAAAGTTACAACCAATTCGGTGGTAAAATGGGACAAATCGCGTCATTTTGTATTGGGGCTATACGAAAGCGTGGACCTACATAGCCCGCTTTCAATACCAAAAGTCCTACGTACAAATAATAGATTTTCCCACAATTTCATCCACCTACGTCAATCCGTTCGGACGCTAGAGTGATTTCCACAGTATGTAAAGTCCAATTTACATACAGTGAGTGTCGAAAATATTCGGTTTTCAATTTCACCAATAATACCACCTTAGTATTTTAGAAGCCCATGCCCAATATCAAAAAAAAAAAAAAACAAATACCTAAAAAAATGTTGGTCCTGTGGCAATTAAAAAGTGTATGTAACATGGATCCATGGCAACCCTTTAAGCGAGAATAACAAAGAAAACATTGTTAACCCTGTTTTCTACGCGTCAAAAATTCGGTTTTTGTAACTTTTGTTAAATATTTTGCCAAAAACCGGCCATTATCGAACTTTTTCAGCAATTTTAGTATACATTTTAATAACTGCGAACAGCATCTTTGTTCCTGTGTGCAAAAATATTATAATTTTATAGCAAATTATTAAAATTTAGGGCTAAGGAAAAACGCTATCCCAGAAATGGGAAAACTGGTCCATATTTCATTATAAAAACAGCAGAAATAAAAGGAAATTTTGCTTATTTTTGAATATTTAGTCAAATATAGTGGCAATAATGTGAAAAAGTCATGAAAATATAGAAATAATTGATTTCGTGAAACACATAATCTAGGCAAAACGAAGAACAGGGAGAGAAGGTAGAGGAATCTCCTAACAAATTACGGCTAAACCACCCTTAATTTTCATGAAGTTGGTCGCTGAGTCCTAAATGACTCTCAGAAGATAGAAAATATGCATTTACATTCCAAAAAAATCGTAGGGATAAATTAAGGGAAAAATGTTCGTGTTTGACATACATATCTATACCACCTTCTTGTTGCAGTAATTAGAAAATTCATAAGAGGACAATTACGTCAGGTTCTAATTACATGAATCACAGTCAAAAGTATCCACTTTAATTTCTTTCATTAAAACTGCGATAGCTAAGAGTTAATTAATGATAGCGATTTCATTCTTTTTTATATTTTTACATTAGGGTCTTAACTTAAATATAATAAAATAAAATTGAAGAAATTCGGGTAAATTTGGATAAAAAGATAAAAATTGTTAAACAACATCGATTTCTACCTCACAGTGAAAAGTATCCACTCTAAAAGTTTTAAGAAACAAAAAGGATTTCTTAGGGTTTTAGCACTTGGTATGACATCCTTTGTAGCTTTTAGCCCTTTTGGCAGAGATTTAACTAAATTTTCTGTGCAAGATATCTGTATTTTTCCCCATTCTCCGTGCAAAACATTTTTCAGGGTTCCTGTACTTGAGATGTTATGACTTCTTATATTTGTCTTCAAAATACTCCATAAATTGCCCATAGGATTCAAATCCGTGGATCGTGGAGGTGTTTGAATCACTTTTGGACAGTTATATGGCATCCATTCTCGAAAAATGTGTGATTTGTGCTTGGGGTAATATCTTGATAAAATTGGAATGTTGTTCCAAATCCCATTTTTTCAGCGCTACATTTCAAATTATCCTTCAGAATGTTTAAATAATATATCTTATCCTTATTTCCTTCAATAAAAACAAGATTCCCCACACCGGAAGCACTCATACAACCCCATACCATAACAGAGTCTACTCTGTGCTTTACGGTTGGAATTTTGTGTTTAGGGCAGCACAGCTGCATTGAATTCCCGTCTTTTGCAATTTAAAATTTAAAAAAAATATAATTTAAAATGGATGCACTTACGCGTACGGCAATACACGCAAACCTTTTGGTAATTGCGACCATGGAGCGCGATAGAGTTTACACCCAGGAGCAGATAAGACTCATAACAATTTTGGCTTTAAAGTCCAGGAGCGGTTATAGGATTGATGAGGATGAGCTGGGAGCTCTGACTCCACCTGTGGAAGTGGTGGAGACTTGGTATCCTCGGCAGGCGGTCGGGTTCGCGGATTCCACAAGGAATAGTTTAATTAATTTTTTCCAAAATATGCCGCAAGCGCATCGAGCCTGTCATTTGGTATTTGATGCTTTAATGGTTGATGATGGCGTAATATCTAGCCAATATGGATTTTTATTAGTTGGTTCGATAGCGCCGTACACAATTTTTGTTGGGACGGAGGGCCATGCTAACTATCCGTATGAATTAGTTGTTGAAATGGCTGTAAGGATGCTAGCCGAATGTGTCGCAATTGGGCGATTCAAACGATCATAGGCGATTCAAACGGTCCGCATATTGAATTAGCACAAGCAAGTCCAGAAGGCATTTTATCTTTGAATGGAACATCTTTCTTATTTGATTTCCACCATCTGATTGTTGTATTATCACAACAATTCCTTGCCAACAAGATTAAATATAGAAATGAGAAGATTTCATTTTGCTATGTGCAACACCGGTCCGACGTAGCTCATCAAACGAAAATTAACAAAACCTACTCATATGAAGAGTTCAAAATTGAAGTATTCAATCGTATTTACAATAATTCATTGTTTAATGAACTTCAAGAAGATCGCAGGAATGACCGGGGTAATGCTACATTAAATGTGACAGTGCGATTTGTTAGAATAATGACATTATTGCTGAGACTAGTGGAGAAGGTGGAACCGGATCAAGAGATGTCTGTTGCGGAGAAATTGGAAATATTAGAAGGATTAAAGAATTCTCTGAAAGCTGTGAATGTACGCAATCAACAATTTTATTCAGAATCGTCACAACATGCGCAACCCTACAAAGAATACTTTCAACGCATGGGAATTTAATCATAAATTTCGCAACATCGAATGCTACTATAGAACGTTTCTTTGCTCAAGTTAGAAGACGGGTACAAGGTAGAGTAACAGTTCAAGTTATGGAGTATGCAAAGGCTAGGTTTGATGCGGCATTAGAGACCACAACTGACAATGATGTTGCATATAAATTATTTTTAAGTGAATATAATTTTGTAGATGAAGATTCACTGTGAACATGAAATGTTTTGCTCATATAATTCGTATAAAAGAAATAATAATATATTAAAATATATATAATGTATTAAAACATATAATAATTATTATATATATTATATTATTAAAAGAAATATTAAAATAAAATGTACATATTTTTGATAAATAAATAAAGGATAATTAAAAAAAAATAAGTTTCATTGCTTTATTTATAAATGCACTTAAAGCTAGAAAATAATTGGTAGATTATTATAATTATGGGGGCTGTAGGAAAAATGGACCCATATTGATTTTGGTTTCATATTCACGTATTGACATCGAAATCTGAAAAGTGTGCAAAGTTTTACTTCGATTGGTCAACTGCAACCGTTTTAAAAATCAGTTACCAGGTTTGAAAAGGGGGTTAAGTTAGACATTGTAAGAACACTGTAACAATGGACCAATATTGGTTTTGATTTCATTTTCAGTGTTATCATCCATATCTGAAAAGTGTGCAAAGTTTTAGTTCGCTTGGTCAATTACAACCCGTGGTGTATATAGGAAAAAAATGGACCCCATATTGGATTTAGTTTCATATTTGTATTGTTATCCAAAGTGCAAAGTTGCAGTCCGATTGGTCAAGTGTATTGAAAAGTAACCAGATTTGAAAAGTATGTTAAATAAAACACAATTGGTTACAAATGGACCAATATTGGTTTATATTTCAGTTCATGTATTGTTCCCTTTAAAAAGGGTCTTCTATTGATAGACGTCGCTTTTCCTCTTTTCCATGTAATCAATACACTGTGCAACATTTTTACGGTGATCTTGTGCAAACAATTCGAACTGAGGATTTTTTGAAAGTACAGACCCCAACGACAAAAACCCCTAGTTGTGTTTTGTTGTGTCAAATCCAGCTCGGATTGTATGGGCCCATCTAAACATTGTTAAATATTGATTTTTTAAGGAAATTCGGGGCTATATCTCTGAAACCAATGCTAATATTCTTCTGTCCTCTGAAGCAAATTTGTAGATAAGGACAAGAAAAAAATATTTGGAGAAATGATGAACTCGAAAAACTGCATTTAGTCCCAATTTACATTGGGCGAGTTTACTTGCGGCAATTGTCATTTGTAGGAGAGAGAGGTGAGGCATATGGTAACCCTTTGCCTCTCAGCACCCTCGCTCACCTACAAACTGACAATTGCCGCAAGTAAAATTGGGACTTATTGCCTCAAATTTCACAATATACAGTGTTGGTCACAGTATTAGCACACCCCTTTGGGGCAAAATGATTTCAGTCAGCTAAGAGTTTTGATAGGGCAAATTGAAATATTTTCGGAAACAAAATCCTTTTCTATAATGAATTTAACAGATTTAATGATATAAGTGAATAGTATTATCCGTGGTTTTTTGAAAATAAAAGTTTTGTAAGACGCCCAAATTATCAAGGGGACATATAATTAGCACACCCTTAGATTTTTTAATTTAATTCAATTAATATACAAAAATTAATTTATATTGAAGTTAATTCATATTCAAAACGTACTGAACAAATCATTTTTTGAAAGAAAAAATAATTTATCACCCCGGAATCTCAAAATATATCCCAATAGCGGACCATTCTTCGTAAAGTACACTTAAACTTCAAAAAGTCGCCAAAACTTTAAAAACAAATGTACATTTGGATCTGAAATTATTGGAACTGTTAACCGATTACCGAGATTTAAATATAAAGTGCAAAAACTTATCAAAAAGTGTTTAAGGTCGATGATTCATTATACCCTCAGCCTTTAGGCTACGGAGGGTATATACACTTTGATACGATGAAAATGTGCCTTATCGAAATAATGGTTTTAAACCCCAAGTATGTTTGGACGAAATGTGTTTCAGACAATTTGGAGTCGATCTAGCCATGTCCGTCCGTCTGTCTGTCCTGCTGGCTGGAGCGCACCATAACTCTCGAACGGATGAACCGAATCGGTTCAAATTTTGGCTTTCGTGATATTTTGGCCAAACTTAGTTTAAGTTCGACTTTTGAGTTTTGTTGTAGTAACTTCTATTCACTGTCCTCTATACGGCAGTACAAGTTTCATCAGGGGCAAGTCCATACTTGCTGAGAAAACAGCCTGAAAGTTACGCCGTGTGTAGTGGTTGGAGCGCAAGATAACTCTTGAACGGATCTGCCGATTTGGTTCAAAATTTGGCTTTCGTAATATTTTGCCCAAACTTAGTTTAAGTACACCGGAAGCACTCATACAACCCCATACCATAACAGAGTCTACTCTGTGCTTTGCGGTTGGAATTTTGTGTTTAGGGCAGCACAGCTGCATTGAATTCCCGCCTTTTGCGATTTAAAATTAAAAAAAATATAATTTAAAATGGATGCACTTACGCGTACGGCAATACACGCAAACCTTTTGGAAATTGCGACCATGGAGGGCGATAGAGTTTACACCCAGGAGCAGATAAGACTCATAACAATTTTGGCTTTAAAGTCCAGGAGCGGTTATAGGATTGATGAGGAGGAGCTGGGAGCTCTGACTCCACCTGTGGAAGTGGTGGAGACTTGGTACCCTCGGCAGGCGGTCGGGTTCGAGGATTCCACAAGGAATAGTTTAATTATTTTTTTCCAAAATATGCCGCAAGCGCATCGAGCCTGTCATTTGGTATTTAATGCTTTAATGGTTGATGATGGCGTAATATCTAGCCAATATGGATTTTTATTAGTTGGTGCGATAGCGCCGTACACAATTTTTGTTGGGACGGAGGGCCATGCTAACTATCCGTATGAATTAGTTGTTGAAATGGCTGTTAAGGCCTGGGTACATAAGCTGCTTTGCCTGGTTGCCTTGCTTTCCTGCTTCATTTTTGGCATAATAAAAATAAAAGAATAAAGGAGGCCTAGAAAATTTCGAACTGGGTTGCCATTTTCTTTTTTATTCTTTTATCAGAAGCAAGTAAAGCAACCAGGCAAGGCAGCTTATGTACGTAGGCCTTAAGGATGCTAGCCGAATGTGTCGCAATTGGGCGATTCAAACGATCATGGGCGATTCAAACGATCATAGGCGATTAAACGGTCCGCATATTGAATTAGCGCAAGCAAGTCCAGAAGGCATTTTATCTTTGAATGGAACATATTTCTTATTTGATTTCCACCATCTGATTGTTGTATTATCACAACAATTCCTTGCCAACAAGATTAAATATAGAAATGAGAAGATTTCATTTTGCTATGTGCAACACCGGTCCGACGCAGCTCATCAAACGAAAATTAACAAAACCTACTCATATGAAGAGTTCAAAATTGAAGTATTCAATCGTATTTACAATAATTCATTGTTTAATGAACTTCAAGAAGATCGCAGGAATGACCGGGGTAATGCTACATTAAATGTGACAGTGCGATTTGTTAGAATAATGACATTATTGCTGAGACTAGTGGAGAAGGTGGAACCGGATCAAGAGATGTCTGTTGCGGAGAAATTGGAAATATTAAGAAGGATTAAAGAATTCTTTGAAAGCTGTGAATGTACGCAATCAACAATTTTATTCAGAATCGTCACAACATGCGCCACCCTACAAAGAATGCTTTCAACGCATGGGAATTTAATCATAAATTTCGCAACATCGCATGCTACTATAGAACATTTCTTTGCTCAAGTTAGAAGACGGGTACAAGGTAGAGTAACGATTCAAGTTATGGAGTATGCAAAGGTCAGGTTTGATGCGGCATTAGAGACCACAACTGACAATGATGTTGCATATAAATTATTTTTAAGTGAATATACAGTTAGTCAACTATATTATTGCAAACGATGAATTTTTAAAAATTTAGATGTTTAATTGGGAATTACTACAAGAAATTCTTTCAATAATGTTGGGCTTTTTCTAAATATCTGTTGATTTACTTGTTAATGACAATATCAAGCCAACAAATGCAGAAATCGGTCGGAAATAACAAAAACAACGGGCAAAAAAGATAGATACCTGGTTTTTGTGGTGTCAACTAAATAATTGCAAAATTAATGAATTTGCAATAATATCACGGGATTTTCCCACCATTTTTTGCAATTAAGGATTTTTATGACTTTTATGATATGTGGACATGTAAACCCATAATTTTTGATCATAAATTAATTGTTCTGTGTGTAACATAGGCGGTATATTCAGAAAAAGAGAAACTCAGGTAAACGAATTTCGGAAAATATGGTACATTTGGTCTATTCCAATTATTATAATGGTAAATCCGAATGAGAAATCCCTAAAATCACATTTCGTAAGCTGAGAAAGAAGCCAGGTTTAAACTGAGGGCGTTACATGGGAGGTCCAAATAAGTAACCTCACGAATTGACTGTAGTATGATTAAGGAAATAGCCCAAACCAGGATCAGAAAATAGCTTTTTCTAATTAAAAATGAATTTGGAGTAAGTGTGTCACATGGAAAAGTCAGAAAAGTTCTGCATAATAACAAGCACTCATTACGAGTGACTAGGTAAAAACCATTGCCCTCCCATCACAATATATAGAAACTATTCCGACTTGTTATAGACAACTTTTCACGCCATCTTTAGTATTGGGATGGCGTTATATTTTCTGATGAGAATAAAATTATGTTGTACTATCACAATGGACCTCAAAAAGTAATGGGAAAACCCTTGAAAGCCATGGAAAACAAAAATTTAATACATACCGTAAAGTTTGGAAAACCGTCACTTATGGTATGGGGTTGTATACCAAGCAGTGGCGTTGGTAAAATCCCGATTTTGGAAGAAACAATGACATAGGAAGTTTTTTTAGATGTTTTAAGAAAAGATTTAACCAAAAGCGTCAAGAAATTTAGGCCTATTGACCCTGAAAATTCAAACAAATTGCAATATAAGTATTACCAAGACAACGACCCTAACCCTGCGTTTACAAATGACAGGACAGTTGACTTCATGTATTGATTGTCAAAATACCAAAACTTGCCTGTGTGACGTAGGCGTCCAGACAACTGCAAAAACAGTTGTAAAATTATTAATGAAAATCATCGATTTCTTCTTGTTTTCCGTTCACATATTTTGTTTTCGTTCATGTTCTTTTGTTTTCAATATATTTCAAATATCATATCACTTCTTTTTTACGAACATGTCAAAAATTTGTTAACCCGCCTGTCTGTGAAAAAATGATGGACAGCTGGGAGACAAAAGACAAATGTATGTATGTGTTAGTAAATCAGAGTTGTATTTGCAGACAGTCTGTCTTGTGTAAACGCCTAGTAAGCATAAATCTAATTTATGTAAGACTTGGTTGTTATACAACTGTACCAAAGTCATTTACACCCCGTTCCAGTGACTAGATATTAAACCCATCGAAAATTCATAGGTACACCTGAAGAAAAAAGTCGGTAATAGGTAGCCACTAATCTGGGGGACTAAATAAAATGCAATAAAGAAGAATGGCTAAAAATACCATTGGAATATGACATTCCGATTAAATTCAGATACGTTTACAAGCTGTTTTTGATGCCAAATGTGGGCACACGAAATATTAGAATCAACTTTTCGAAAAATACCGTGAAAGACTGAAAAGTTGTGAATTTTGCAATTCTTTAGTTGACAGTGCAAATAATGAGTTGTACTAATTTTTGTTAATTTTAAGAAAATGTTTAGTGAAATTTAGCTACTTTTTATTTTATTATATTAATAAGCATGTCTAAGAATTGCATTGTTAACAAAAATATTAATAATTATATTTATTTATACCAATAAAATGATGTATTATTTAAAATTTTGTAATAATTTTGGTTTTGCAATAATTAAGTTGACTAACTGTAATTTTGTAGATGAAGATTCAGTATGAACATGAAATGTTTTGCTCATATAATTCGTATAAAAGAAATAATAATATATTAAAATATATATAATGTATTAAAATATATAATAATTATTATATATATTATATTATTAAAAATAAAGTATACATATTTTTGATAAATAAATAAAAGATAATTTAAAAAAAAATTAAGTTTCATTGCTTTATTTATGAATGCATTTAAAGCTAGAAAATAATTTGTCGATTATTATAATTATGGGGACTGTAGGAAAAATGGACCCATATTGATTTTGGTTTCATATTCACGTATTGTCATCTAAATCTGAAAAGTGCGCAAAGTTTTACTTCGATTGGTCAACTGCAACCGTTTTAAAAATCAGTTACCAGTAGTGGGATTCTGTAACTCATTTTTGCTGTTATCGATATTTGTCGGTAAAACTAAAATGCTTATAAATTCGGTAATTAACGAAATTTTTCGGTAAGTTAACGATGAATAAAAAGTAGTCGCTAGCCTCTACCGACACAAACAGTGATGCCAACTTTTCTTTATGTTTTTAGTCATAATTTTGCGATTTAATTTTACCGATTTTTGTCGGTAACAGCAAATATGGATTACAGAATCCCACTACAGATTTGAAAAGGGGGTTAAGTTAGACACCGTAAGAACACTGTAACAATGGACCAACATTGGTTTTGATTTCATATTCAGTGTTGTCATCCATATCTGAAAAGTGTGCAAAGTTTTAGTTCGCTTGGTCAATTACAACCCGTGGTGTATATAGGAAAAAATGGACCCCATATTGGATTTAGTTTCACATTTGTATTGTTATCCAAAGTGCAAAGTTGCAGTCCGATTGGTCAAGTGTATTGAAAAGTTGCCAGATTTGAAAAGCAAGTTAAATAAAACACCTTTAAAACACAAATGGTTACAAATGGACCAATATTGGTTTATATTTCAGTTCATGTATTGTCCCCTTTAAAAAGGGTCTTCTATTGATAGAAGTCGCTTTTCCTGTTTTCCATGTAATCAATACACTGTGCAACATTTTTAAGGTGATCTTGTGCAAACAATTCGAACTGAGGATTTTTTGAAAGTACAGACCCAAACGACAAAAACCCCTAGTTGTGTTTTGTTGTGCCAAATCCAGCTCGGATTGTATGGGCCCATCTAAACATGGTTAAATATTGATTTTTTAAAGAAATTCGGGGCTATATCTCTGAAACCAATGCGAATATTCTTCTGTCCTCTGAAGCAAATTTGTAGATAAGGACAAGAAAAAAATATTTGGAGAAATGATGAACTCGAAAAACTGCATTTATTGTCTCAAATTTCACAATATACAGTGTTGGTCACAGTATTAGCACACCCCTTTGGGGTAAAATGATTTCAGTCAGCTAATAGTTTTGATAGGGCAAATTGAAATATTTTCGGAAACAAATTCCTTTTCTATAATGAATTTAACAGATTTAATGATATAAGTGAATAGTATTATCCGTGGTTTTTTGAAAATAAAAGTTTTGTAAGACGCCCAAATTATCAAGGGGACATATAATTAGCACACCCTTAGATTTTTTAATTTAATTCAATTAATATACAAAAATATATTTATAATGAAGTTAATTCATATTCAAAACGTACTGAACAAATCATTATTTGAAAGAAAAAATAATTTATCACCCCGGAATCTCAAAATATATCCCAATAGCGGACCATTTTTCGTAAAGTACACTTAAAACTTCAAAAAGTCGCCAAAACTTTAAAAACAAATGTACAATTGGATCTGAAATTATTGGAATTGTTAACCGATTACCGAGATTTAAATATAAAGTGCATAAACTTATCAAAAAGTGTTTAAGGTCGATGATTCATTATACCCTCAGCCTTTAGGTTACGGAGGGTATATACACTTTGATACGATGAAAATGTGCCTCATCGAAATAATGGTTTTAGACCCCAGGTATTTTTGGACGAAATGTGTTTCAGACAATTTGGAGTCGATCTAGCCATGTCCGTCCTTCTGCCTGTCTGTCCTGCTGGCTGCAGCGCACGATAACTCTCGAACAGATGAACCGAATCGGTTCAAATTTTGGCTTTCGTAATATTTTGGCCAAACTTAGTTTAAGTTCGACTTTTGACTTTTGTTGTAGTAACTTCTATTCACTGTCCTCTATACGACAGTACAAGTTTCATCAGGGGCAAGTCCATACTTGCTGAGAAAATAGCCTGAAAGTTACGGAAAACTCCTATGACACCGTGTGTAGTGGTTGGAGGGCAAGATAACTCTTTAACGGATCTGCCGATTTGGTTCAAAATTTGGCTTTCGTAATATTTTGCCCAAACTTAGTTTAAGTTCGAAGATGAGCTACATCGGTCCACTCCTTCCGGTACCTCCCCCACAAAAGTTCAAAAATGTTCGGAAAAATTCTGCGCATGATAACTCTTGATGATAGAGATCGATTTGGTCCATGCTTTACCCACCCCAGTATATCTACCAAATATATATTGTCTCAAATTTCACAATATACAGTGTTGGTCACAGTATTAGCACACCCCTTTGGGGTAAAATGATTTCAGTCAGCTAATAGTTTTGATAGGGCAAATTGAAATATTTTCGGAAACAAATTCCTTTTCTATAATGAATTTAACAGATTTAATGATATAAGTGAATAGTATTATCCGTGGTTTTTTGAAAATAAAAGTTTTGTAAGACGCCCAAATTATCAAGGGCACATATAATTAGCACACCCTTAGATTTTTTAATTTAATTCAATTAATATACAAAAATATATTTATAATGAAGTTAATTCATATTCAAAACGTACTGAACAAATCATTATTTGAAAGAAAAAATAATTTATCACCCCGGAATCTCAAAATATATCCCAATAGCGGACCATTTTTCGTAAAGTACACTTAAAACTTCAAAAAGTCGCCAAAACTTTAAAAACAAATGTACAATTGGATCTGAAATTATTGGAATTGTTAACCGATTACCGAGATTTAAATATAAAGTGCATAAACTTATCAAAAAGTGTTTAAGGTCGATGATTCATTATACCCTCAGCCTTTAGGTTACGGAGGGTATATACACTTTGATACGATGAAAATGTGCCTCATCGAAATAATGGTTTTAGACCCCAGGTATTTTTGGACGAAATGTGTTTCAGACAATTTGGAGTCGATCTAGCCATGTCCGTCCTTCTGCCTGTCTGTCCTGCTGGCTGCAGCGCACGATAACTCTCGAACAGATGAACCGAATCGGTTCAAATTTTGGCTTTCGTAATATTTTGGCCAAACTTAGTTTAAGTTCGACTTTTGACTTTTGTTGTAGTAACTTCTATTCACTGTCCTCTATACGACAGTACAAGTTTCATCAGGGGCAAGTCCATACTTGCTGAGAAAATAGCCTGAAAGTTACGGAAAACTCCTATGACACCGTGTGTAGTGGTTGGAGGGCAAGATAACTCTTTAACGGATCTGCCGATTTGGTTCAAAATTTGGCTTTCGTAATATTTTGCCCAAACTTAGTTTAAGTTCGAAGATGAGCTACATCGGTCCACTCCTTCCGGTACCTCCCCCACAAAAGTTCAAAAATGTTCGGAAAAATTCTGCGCATGATAACTCTTGATGATAGAGATCGATTTGGTCCATGCTTTACCCACCCCAGTATATCTACCAAATATATATCCGGTTCGAATCTGGGCTACATTTGTCCACTCCTTCGGGTACCTCCCACACAAAATTTTGGATAAGTTCACTTTAAGAACTGCTCTGGAATCAATTTGATTTTGAACCTCTTGCCCATGAGACTCAGCATCAAAGGTCAAGCAGCACGTAGTGCCCTAAGGCTAAATGAACTGAATCGTTGGCGTGACAGCACCTTTGGTCATGCTTGCATTCTTCGGGAGCTAGGACCAAACCTCAGCAGGGGAAATTCAGCGACTACTTATCACCAATCCAAAGATTTGAAGATCTTGAGGACGTTATCCCTAGTAGAGATGACTGGATCCGTAGTAACCCTCCTCTGGACGGTCTGGCTTTCTACACAGACGGTTCCAAGATGGAAGAAGGTACCGGAGCTGGCGTCTACTGCGAAAAGCTTTGTCTCGAATACTCATATAGGTTGAACAGCGACTGTAGTGTTCTCCAAGCAGAAATCTTCGCGATCAAAATGGCCGCAGAGTTGATAAAAAGTCTTCGTTGATAGTCAACCGGCTCTTAAAGCCATCAAATCCTCCAATATAAAGTCTGAGGCCATTCTTGAGTGTAGAACTGCTTTGGCGAATCTCACTAACGCCGTCCGACTCTGCTGGGTACCGGGACACAATGTGGGAAACGAGAGGGCAGATGAACTTGCAAGACATGGAACCCAATCAACAAGTCTAGCAATCACTGATTCAATCAGACCACCCATATGTCACCTTTTTCGGAGAGTGGAGACGTTCTTTGAAGAACGAGCCAAGGAACTATGGCATAATGACCCAAGGTGCAACGTGTCAAGGGCCATTTGGCCGACTCTATCAACAAACAGAACAACTTCACTCTTAAATTTGAACAAGTCAGAAATCAGGGTATTGACGGGAGTCATTACCGATCACTGCAACATCCGAGCTTTTATCGGCAAATGGCAGGATGATGGCGTGAACTATTGCAGGCTCTGTGAAGACGAGGAGGAAACGGAGACTATTGAGCATATTTTATGTCGCTGCCCGAGGTTAACTCGAAAGCGATATAGATAAACAGGAGTATGCTTTCCTCCAAGCTTAACCTTCTACTCAAACATGGAACCAAGAATCATAAACAACGTCATCAAAAATTTGAATTGGCTGGGACGTCGCGACCCATAAACGTAACCATTTCTCTGACAGTTTTCTACCATCACCAAATAAACCATCCTCCTTTCTTTATTACATCTTCATCTTCAATAATCCTTTTATTATTACTTTCCCAACCCCACCCTCATTTTCTTTACTTTTCTCTTCTTTTGTCTTTTCAGGTAATTCTGAGTCTCCCTTTTCTGATTATGGATGATCACAATGGACCGAAAGGTCTCCGAGTGGCGTAGTCAGTATATATCGACTACACATCCCCAAACCTAACCTAAATGACGACCCAGTCTTTTATACTGAAGAACATAAAGGTTAGTTCATGGTATTGGTAGATGTGAACGAGACAGAGACGATAAAAAATAAACGCATTAAAAATGGCTTGTTTTTTTATGGAAAAAAATTAAAGATATCAAAGCGAAGGAGCTGGAAAAGATTGTAAGAGTGGATGCGATTGGAGTTACATTGTACAGGATCACGTTTGAAGATTATCTTTCGGCGAATGCGTTCCTTAAGAATGAAGACATCAAGGAAAAAAAGTTAATGGCCTTTGTGCCGAGAAATTTCCCTCAGTGCATTAAAATAGCGGATGTTTTCATATCAGATTATCTTATCAATTATCTGTCAATTTAAACCCGTTTACCAAATAACATTTCGTCGTCCGCGGAATTATTTATATGCTTTTATTGGTGAAAAATTATTAGAAAGCCCCGCTTTATCGACTGAAAGAAAATTCGGCGTTAATATCTCCACAATTCGCGAAAATAAAATGACTGTTCTATCCTGATGACCGAAAATAAATGCCTATTTTTCATAGTACTATCGGAAAAATGATCAGAAAATCATTTCGCGAAAAGCTAGAAACATAATTTTTTCTGTGATTGATACGAAACATCATAGGCTTTAAATGTTCTATTCTACTAACGTGGAGTGTATATAAACGTACTATTACCCCCTGTTAAGCGATGAAAAAGATTAAGGACAGGGTCCTTAATAACTGGAATGATGAATTTTTTGAGTTATCAATGGATAAAGGGCGACACTTCTTTTTAATTATGGACAATGTTTTGGAAAAGCCTTGGTTCAAAAATAGTGAACTGAGCTCTGCTGCGACGAAGCTGATTAATAGGCTAATAATTGGTCAAAAATATGACAAGGTGTTCCTGCACCGGATTGGAGCTTGCGAGACCGATATATGCGAGGTATGTGATGTCCATGGCAGAACTACCAGGTAGTGGTATTACACCAGCTAATCGAATATGAAAAGTCACATCCCTTTATAAAAAAATTATTTTTGTTGTAATTTCCCCAACAACATAAAGAAAGTTTTGACATAACATATTCAAAATTTTACGATGCCACTACCTGGGTAATTGTGCCATGGTGATGTCCAAGAAAGTGCTCAACACATTATCTTTGATTGCCCCAAATTTTCTGCTACACGTACACAATTTCATCAACTATTTTCCCAATACCATGAACTTATTTCTCTCCTACGCTCTAAAAACACACACTTCTACAAACTTCTTACTGACTTCATAATTTCTTCCAATATACACCAGTGATCCCATATATTTTACACTGTGATTTTAATCTGTGATATTTTTCCTAAGATGTTATGCTATAATAAGATTGACCTAGTGAATATTCCCGATCCCCTTCCCGGGTCGAAAACGGCCATGTTACTTACACCAAGGATTTTGCCTGGTTGATCGTTGCCAATGTGTTAAAAATAGTAAAACACTTATATGTGGCAATGTTTTTACGAAATCATGAATGAAAATCACCAATGTTACCACATGTTTTCAAAATTTACACGCCTCGGTAAATGGCACGTAGAAATTATCAAACGCGTAGGTAAAGATAACTAATAGGTAGCTACCTACCCGGTTACCTAGGGCTAGAAATTACGGGCATAAAAGGGTGAGTAACTGTGGTATTTCTAGGAAGAGAAAGCTTAAAATGGCTTCAAATTTATGGTTAATATTATAAAAACTTTTTAGGAGTTTCCCAATGTAACGAAATTAGTCTCTTCACTCTTATGTATACCATCAACGAGCGCATCCCTTTGACGATAAACAGGGTGCTATTCACACACGACAACTACGATATATCTAATAGTTTAATATAAAAAAAATACCTTTTTATGTGTAATTTTAATTCCAAATCCTTTGGCCATGTTTATGTTATAGCCTTTTGCAGGGTTACCTTCTTTATAAGGATTTATTTGAAATACAAGCAATGGAATTGACATTTGAAACCCAGTGGTTTTATTAAATCTGGTTATACCTATATAAACGTACTATTAAATTACAGAAAATATGAATTTCTTTGTTTTATAAACAAACATTTTTTAAATAAAAATGTATTCAATATTTTGAATTGTTGTTTAAAACCCCTATGTAGGTACATATATATTTTTATTATTAAAAACGATGTAATGCAATACAAAAAAATTTTAAAAAACATCGGCTCACAGCCGACGAAATAATAATCAATTATTGAGTGATTAATATGTCGGTAAGTTAGGCCATGTTTATATTACAGGCTTTTGCATGGTTAACCTTCTTTTTGAGGATTTATTTGAAATATAAGCAATGGAATTGACATTTAAAACCCAGTGGGTTTGTTAAATCCGGTTATATATAAACGCACTATTAGTTTAAAATATATACATATACCGATAGCAAGAGTGTTGTCATCTTTTTGATCTGTCCAGAACTGCAAGAATCTACTAATTTTTACTATTTTTTCTGATAACATAAAGGAAAACATGTTATCGAAGTAAAAAATAGTAGCTCTTGCTGGTTCTGGGGAAAATAATGTCTGTATATGTTTTTAAAAAAAAATTAATAAAATTTTATATTTTTAGGGTGGAAATACTCATAATCACTACATAACAATTAACATAACACACTTCGGAGGAAGGACGGAGGATGCTGGTGAATTGGCCGGCCATATCTCCAACCCCCCCAATCGACAACGCTATCAGCCATATGATAAAAAACAAAAAAAAATAAATACAGAAAATATTGAAGAACAAACGAATGAAGATTCTTCAAATTCCGCCAGCGATGGGAAGCAACCACCAATCATCGATGGCAATAAAAACAAACAAATAAAAAAATAAACTGTTTAAGAAAATTTTTGTATATTTTATACAATTTTAAAGGCCATGTAATAAATAAACTTTAAAAAATAAAAAAGGCCATCACAATAAACTGAAAAATAAAAAAAAAATTGTTATTTCTGTTATTTTGTGTGGGAGGTACTCGAAGGAGTTTACCGATTGAGTCCATATTGGAACCACATTTATGTCTGGTAAAAATTTCACTATGTGGAAAGTATGGACCAAATCGGTTATCGTACGTACAAATTTTCCTAACATTGCCGATTTTTTTCAGAAAGGGATTATAGAAGCACCGTCTACAGAAGCGCCCTTTCTTTCAGAAATTGTCTACAGAAGCACCCTTTCTTTCAGAAATTGTCTACAGAAGCACCCTTTCTTTCAGAAATTGTCTACAGAAGCACCCTTTCTTTCAGAAAGGATCTATAAAAGCACCCTTTATATGAGAAAGGCTCTACAGAAGCACCCTTTCGTTGAGAAAGGGTCTATAGAAGCGCCCTTTCGTTGATAAAGGGTCTATAGAAGCGCCCTTTCTTTCAGAAATTGTCTACAGAAGCACCCTTTCTTTCAGAAAGGATCTATAAAAGCCCCTTTTCTTTCAGAAAGGGTCTAAAGAAATACCCTTTCTTTTAGAAAAGGTCAATAGAAGCACCCTTTCTTTTAGAAAAGGGCTATATAGAACAAGTAAAAAAGTATCAAAAGAAGAAAAATTCTACACAAAATTTCACTGTAAGTTTCAGAATAAACCATATATCTAGGTATACTATTTTCTTAAGAAAATTAGATAACAAATTTATATATTTTAGAATAAAATTATTTGTCGTAATTTTGGACTGCTGACATTTTTCAACATAAGCCGCCGCCGCCGACAAACTGTGCTCGGCGCAGGTCTCTGTAGCAATGTTGGGCAAGAAGAATGTCTTGTGCCAGACTATGAAAATTTTCATGAAAATGTTTTGAGCTTATGGGTAAGAAGGGAGAAAGGGAGCTCCTTCACCTCCGCTCTCTCCTAAAAGCTATAATATTTTCATGTATTATTTTTAGTGTCTGGCACAAGAGAAAAGTACACATTGACAGGGTGACACAGAGGAAATTTAAGGTGCCATCAGACCATCTGCTTTTTTCGTACATACAAGCTCTGTTCCTTTACGTGCAAGAATCTTCATGTTTTACCGCTTTTTACTCGAAAAGCGTTCCTTTCTCAGTAGTCACACGCGCAAAATTTGCTGTAAAGAAAATTGAGTTTTTGGGAGAGAGCGGAGAGGAAAGAGCCTCTATGTACTCGTTCGTCCCCGTCCTCACCCAAAAACTCAATTTTCTTTACCGCAAATTTTGCGCGTGTGACTACTGAGTTTACTTCAGACACTATAGAATTCATATGGGAGCAGTTTACAAATTTTGCCGTTTTTACCATTTTCAAAAGTATAGGAACAGAACAACAGTATGCAAAACTCAAATTCGAACACCCTTCAAAATTGAGTAAAATCATTATTTGTGACAGATATGGTAGAAACGACTGCTTTAATTTATGGGATAGAGAAAATTGAATAATTTACCTGAAAGAAAGATATACATATGTACATATTTGTACAAATTTACGGTAGTGGATTTAGCCACTGTCCGTTTTAACGGACACCCGACTCAGGAAAAACTATAAGTTTTAAGAGAAAAGGTTATTTCGAAGTTGGCGTTCCAGGAGAGGAAATTGGCGATCCAGAACGCAAAAGTGATGACGTTCCACGAGGGACAACAAATGATGACGTTCCAGGATTGATATTGAGTGGAGAGACAACTGATGATGACGTTCCAGGATTGATATTGAGTGGAGGGACAACTGATGATGACGTTCCAGGATTGATATTGAGTAGAGTGGAAATTGGCGTTCCACGAGAGGAAGTTGGCGTTCTACGAGAGGAAATTGGCGTTCCAGGACGCAAATGTGATGACGTTCCACGAGGGACAACAAATGATGACGTTCCAGGATTGATATTGAGTGGAGGGACAACTGATGATGACGTTCCAGGATTGACATTGAGTGGAGTGGAAATTGGCGTTCCAGGACGCAAAACTTTTGATGTTCCAGAATTGATATTGATTGATATTGCATTCATAATGTCTTCTTTTGTATTTGAAAAACGGAAATGAAAGATTTGAATTAATTACAAGCAAATAATATACTAATAATACTTGAAGAAATTAATTCATATGACTTAAACATAGTTTGGACAAGATATTATGAGATACCAACCCAGCATTTATTTAATATGGAAAATGTAACTCGTCCCAGAATATGCCATTGGCGTCTTCAATATTATTTGAATTTTCTACGCAGGCATCGAACCGTGCCTTCGCATATTCCATAGTAAAATTTGTCAGTTTGCCCTCAACCCGTGTTCTAATGTTGGAAAAAAACTTTTCAAGTGTTAGATGCGTGTTTATTTGTTCGAAGTTTAAGTTCCCATAAAGTTACCAACATTTCTTGCAATGTCTTCAGTGTCCGATTAAATAACCCGAGGTCACACCGCTTTAAATTTTTTTTCCAGTTTGCTAAGTATGTTTTGTTTCGGCGCCACAGATAGCTCAACTGTCAGCATTGCTAGAAATTCTGTCATCGCAAATACAAATTTCACAGTTTGCTTCAATGATTCATTGCCGCCGCTACGTTCATACTGGTCATGGAGTGCTTGTAGAACTCGGTTATTGAATATTTCATGGTAATATTCAATTTTGAATGTATCATAATATACTGATGTAATTTGACTGCAATGATGACAGTACTTCTGCACATACAGTGAATCACAGTCACAAGTATCCACTTCAATTTCTTTCATTAAAACTGCGATTGCTAAGATTTAATTGATGATAGCGATTTCATTCTTTTTTATATTTTTACATTAGGGTCTTAACATAAATATAATAAAATTGACGAAATTCGGGTAAATTTAGATAAAAAGATAAAAATTGTTAAACAACATCGATTTCTACCTCACAGTGAAAAGTATCCACTCTAAAAGTTCTATGAAACAAAAAGGATTTCTTAAGTACAGTACACATTGTCAGTTTTGAATGACGATATTTTGAATAAGTGTCCAACCGTCCAGCAACCACAAAATATTTTGTGGTTACATGATGAATGACAAACATGAACGGCCACACTAGCAAGCAACAACAAAGTGTACAGCAAATACGGCCTTTGACCCTAAACCATAGATGGGCAAAATTGCTCTTAAATAGAATTTAAGGGAAAATTAGAACGGGGTTTTTGTTAAAATGTCTTTGCTTTTTTTAATAATTTTTAAACACAGACGTTATCCTAACAAGTCCAAAAAACTATTATATTTAAAACAAATTTGTGAAATTACCGGTAAATGTTTATTTATGTTGTAACAACGTAAAAGAGAAACAAAACATAGCAACGCTGGCGTGCAAGAAAGCCCATCTATGCCCTAAACACACAATTCCAACCGTAAAGCACAGAGCAGACTCTATTATGGTATGGGGTTGTATGAGTGCTACCGGTGTGGGGAATCTTGTTTTTATCGAAGGAAATAAGAATAAGATATATTATTTAAACATTCTGAAGGATTTGCATCATATGGGCAATTTATGGAGTATTTTGAAGACAAATATAAGAAGACATAACATCTAAAGTATAGGAACCCTGAAAAATGTCTTGTAAGGAGAATGGGGAAAAATGCAGATATCTTGAACCGAAAGTTTAGTGAAATCTTTGCCAAAAGGGCTAAAAGCTATAAAGGATAACAAAGGATGTCATACCAAGTGGTAAAACCCTAAGAAATCCTTTTTGTTTCATAAAACTTTTAGAGTGGATACTTTTCACTGTGAGGTAGAAATCGATGTTTAACAATTTTTATCTTTTTATCCAAATTTACCCGAATTTCGTCAATTTTATTTTATTATATTTAAGTTAAGACCCTAATGTAAAAATATAAAAAAGAATGAAATCGGTATTATTAATTAACTCCTAGCAATCGCAGTTTTAATGAAAGAAATTGAAGTGGATACTTTTGACTGTGATTCACTGTAGGCAAATGTGATTATGCTCGTAATTTCTACGCGTAGTTATCTATGAGTTCATAGATATCCCCCGTGTAAGGAAAATTTCATAATTTCAATCCATAGGTAACGTTACCGGGTCGAAAACGGCCGTGTTACTTACACCAAGGATTTTGCCTGGTTATCGTTGCCAATGTGTTAAAAATTGTAAAACACTTATACGTGGCAATGTTTTTACGAAATAATGAATGAAAATCACCAATGTTACCACATGTTTTCAAAATTTACACGCCTCGGTAAATGGCACGTAGAAATTACCAAACGCGTAGGTAAAGATAACTAATAGGTAGCTACCTACCTAGTTACCTAGGGCTAGAAATTACGGGCATTAGAACCCGACGTAATTGTCCTCTTATGAATTTTCTAGCTACTGTAAAGGGGAGTACACACTATCATTCAAAACTGACAGTCAACGTACTTTTAGGACAATATTCGGGCAAATAACAACTTTTATTTAGCTAAAAACGTTTGAAATACAATATATACGGTGTTATTTAGAGATTACAAAAGAAATTTTTCAGTTAGGCTTTGATATTCACGAAATATACCTCGATGACTGTCAGTTTTGCTTGTCAATGTGTACTATACTTAACAAGAAGGTGGTATATGTCGAACACGAAAAATTTTCCGTAAAAACGCAAACAACCGTGATGGTACGTAGGGACGCTTCGATGGTTGCCGCTCCCATCGACCATCGATATGACCTTTGTGCCGACACTTTCTGCCTCATTAGTTATTTGTGTAAGCATCAGTTTCACGTAAACTGTTGAAAAATGTTTGCGGCACTCCGTCCCAATAAAAATGCTTCAATTTTTCACGGCGCCGTTTAATAGAAAAGCGTACTGGATGTCTAGAATGGGGTCACTTATGTTGATTGCATCAAATAGAACATAGCACATCCTGTCGCTTTCAGCATACTTGTGAAGAATTCTCTAATTTTGTTCCTTGTTGCATCGGTGAATCCCATTCTGCAGCGTGGAAACCAACCTTCAATCACCTCAGCAGTGGGAAAACTGGAGCGCTAGTACGTCATCGCATCAGCATCATCATCTATATATACATGCATAAGTATATTCATCATCGCCTTCTGGTGATGTTGAAATATAATTAAAATCTATATACGTGATGGGTTCTTTGTCATTACAACCATCAGCTGCTACTGAGTATCCAACTGTGGCACCTTCAATTTTATTCCGTCCTTTTATTTGCAGGATGTTTAATACGACGAGGAAATCTTCAAAATTACATGGTGTCAGCTCGCACCGGCCACAATAAATTACAGTCGGACCTCGATTATCCGTGATGGTCGGGACCGGAGGCATTACGGATAATCGATTTTCCCGGATAATGGAGGCAATGCTTTTATGCAGTTTTTTAACATATTTTTAAGTAAAAATGGCATAAAATTGTACAATAATATGAAAATCTGCAATTTTTATTAAATTTGTTACGGTAATCCACCAAATTTTAGAAGGATACATAATATCGTCATCATCAGATTCATTTGAATTGACTTTGTCTCTTGGTTTTTGTGATACTATAAATACACAAATTGTGTAATATGGGAGAATTTCCAGCTTTCGTTTGTTTACCTTTTATTTGCTTAATCAAAATAATTGGAAAGTGCGTTTTTACTCCCGGGTAATGAAGTTTATAACGATAAATAGAAGAAATAGAAAAAGTCCAACATTTCTTTTCTATCACGGATAATGGAGGTTCCCGGATAATCGATTCACGGATAATCGAGGTTCAACTACGAGGTTCTACGCCAGGGATTTGTATGCAATATTTATGCTGCTTATTCGCCAGCAGGGTCCAACAAAGGCCGCTATATTGTATAAGTATAAACCGATGGAATAGAATTGTCTGCTATCACCTCCACATTGCAGTCCAATTTATCCTTATATAGATCATTTAAAAGATCTTGAAAATGGTACTTTCGAAATACCGTCACCTGAATGTTGTTGTAATTATTTCTCAAATTTGTCTGTTATATTTTGGTATATTTTTGTCCAACGTGAACCAACGTGAATACCAATTGGTCTTCCAAAAAATAGCAATTTGATTTCAATTTCAATCTTTCAATTTTAGTTCACTTCCTCCATGTATGCTGGACGGGCGATTATATTTGCGACAAAAATATGAGATATTTTTGAAAGGCAATTAACGGCAAATGCCTATTTTTACAAAACGACGGCACAAACAATTGTAAAGGAAAATTAAAGTAAAATTTCATGGCATGCTTAATTTAATAAAATATGATAAAATATGATTTTAATTTCAATCAAGGCAGGTTTAAAGCAGACCAGCCGATTAACAAGATACATATACAAATAAATATTTATTTTCCACTTTTTTTTTAATTTTATAATTATTTAAATTTACGTCTGTTGATTTGTTGTTTTGTATGCATACACAAATAAAAATCAGCTGTCATTTATATCGTCACTTTCAGACATACTTGTGAAGAATTCTCTAATTTTGTTCTTTGTTGCATCGGTGAATCCCATTCTTCAGCGTGGAAACCAACCTTCAATGACCTCAGCAGTGGGAAAACTGGAGCGCTGGTACGTCATCGTATACGTCGTCCTATCCCTTAAGAATTGTTTTATTAGTTCACTCCGCTTTTCATCCGAATATGGTAATATCCCAGCAAAAAATTGTGGAAGTTGTGCAATTGGAGTTATGATTTCACAACATTTTTCGATGTACTCCAACAGAGTTACGAAAAATCCACTCCGTTCGATACATTTTATAAGCAGTTGCTGTTGAGAAAAAAACAGTTGGTTGATCCCCACACATTTCGTCAAAACATAAACGAGAGTGTATACATTTCGAAGAATTTGTTATAAAATAAAAAAATAACGACTTAAATTGCGAAAATTTTTGCGGTAATTCACGAGACGGAAATTTTTAATGGAGTAGAGTTGGAGTCCATGTCGAAAGCTGAACTTGTAACGGGAAGGCAACATAAAACAACTGTAGGATGATGAAAGATAATCAGATGCGCTTGGATTAAATCGAGAACTGTGGAAGTAAGCTCAATTGCGATTGAATTTAATGGAAACATTTTTTTCAATTTGTCTTTATAAAATAAAGTTCTTTGTGTTCTTGTTTTACACAAATAATAAATGCATTTTATTTATTTTAGGATATTTCGCAATGGCATTTTAATTGCATCTTTGAACTGATTAAAAATGCAATCCGACGAGTGCCTTTAAATTCAATCCAAAACACTACATCAAAAGCTGTGACTTGGATCGATAATGGAGTGCATCCTAGCTGTGTGCTGTGGAAGCAAAATGGAGTGCATCCTATCTGCGCGCTCTCTTGTAAAATTCATAAGTGAATTCATAGGAAACGATGTACTCCAACGGCAAATGTACCGTACACATGTAGTGATTCAACTGCATCCGCAAATGCAAACTTTTTGCTGGGTAACTTTGTCTAGGGTGTGCATCACATATGAGCAGTATCACATTAACCCCAATATCATCCGCTTCTTCACGAAGATTTATCAACATATTGCTAAGGATTTCAGCTGTGCAAGGTTTTGGTGTTACCTCAAAAACCCAGTAAAATAGGTTTATCGTAATTATAAATGTTCGTCAATAGATAGCCATATGCATTGCAAATTTCATTATTATGCATTACCTTTTTGTTCATCAACTTGTAATGCTTATAATCTTTCTTCCAAGTTTTTTTGGAAGAAATGTTCTTTAAGAATGCGCTTAGTTTCAGGGTCGAAAAGCAAAGCACATTTTGGATATGTATTTTCAATTTCATTTGATGTAGGTATGTCCCATTAATGTTTCTTCGCATCACGATCGTACCTAGCGGCGGAACCTAGCACATCTGTAATTTGTTCCTCGGGAGCTTGACATTTTGGATGCGTTGGTACAGGGAACCTCGGAGGGAGCTACATCGATATTATATGTTTGGTAATCCATGGACATATTTGACAAAGTTTCTACCGTTGGGGAATTATTGTCAATATTTGGCAAATATTCCACCATTACGGGATTGACATTATTAATATTACTACTATTATTAATACTACTACCAAAATTATTATTGATTGTACTACTACTAGTAATTGCGCCCAGTGTGGGATCAGCTTCGTTGTTATAAGTAGCACTTGATAGCTTGAGCAAAAGTAAGGCTTGTACCAACATAAGCTCAGCTTCATCGATTGTATTGGTCACTGCGGGATCTTCATTTACATTTAGACTACTACTACTGTTACTACTCATAGGGCGACATTCAGTGGTATGGAACACCACATTGGCCATTACGTGTGGAACACCCCCATTATTGGTAATTCGGCCATTACGCTATTCGTGTTGTCGTCATCTACTACAACACTAATATTATTAACATTGGCCATAGCGCCAGAAGTAGAGTTATGTGACACCACATTAGCCATCTCATCATGTGGATTACCTTCATTATTTCGTAGTTAGGTCATTACACAATACGTATGGTCATGCACTACACTACTATTATCTACACGGCGACATTCTGTATTATGAAACACCGCATTGGCCATTGGATTACCAACATTATTTGGTAGTTCGGCCATTACGCTATTCGTTTGGTCGTAATCTACTACTACATTAATATAAGTACTACTACTAAGTATATTATTATTTTCCGACCAATCGGGCAAATCTGGGATTGCGTTTTTGAATAGTCGTACAGAGCCAGAAGCAGTGACATGTACATACAGTGAATCGCAGTCAAAAGTATCCACTTAAGTTTCTTTCATTAAAACTGCGATTGCTAAGAATTGGTTAATGACAGCGATTTCATTCCTTTTTATATTTTTACATTAGTGTCGTAAGTTAAATATAATAAAATACAATCAACGAAATTCAGGTAAATTTAGATAAAAAAAAATAAAAATGGTTAAACAACATCGATTTCTACCTTTGCCAAAAAGGCTAAAAGCTGTAAAGGATAACAAAGGATGTCATACCAAGGGCTGAAAGCCTAAAAAATCCTTTTTGTTTCATGAAACTTTTAGAGTGCATACATTTCACTGTGAGGTAGAAATCGATGTTGTTTAACCATTTTTTATCTAAATTTACCTGAATTTCGTTAATTTTATTTTATTATATTTAAGTTAAGAGACAATATGAAAAACAATATAAAAAATAATGAAATCGCTATCATTAACTCTTAGCAATCGTAGTTTTAATGAAAGAAATGGAAGTGGATACTTTTGACTGTGATTCACTGTAACTGCACCGGTGTCAATCATGGCATCCACATTACCACAACAACAACTTATTTATTTATTCGGAGGGGGAAAAACCAACGTTTGAATAAGTGCTTGATTACAGCTTCTACGCCGTAATCAACAGGCTTACAGCCTGTAAGTGATGAGCTCGGAGCTTTATTTTCAACAGTTTGCATATCTCGTTTATTTTTAAGTTTCGACCTTATTGTCCCAGCAGGTACACAATATTCTTGCTCACACATGATGGAACTCATTTCCCGAGTCAAGCACTTTTCTATACATTTTTGCAGGTTTCTTTTGATTAACCCCCTCACCGTTTTTTACTGATATTTCGTTTTTTTTGTGCACTGTTATTAATATTTCGCTTGCCGACTTTTTGCGAATTTCGTTCAAAAAATTCATCCGTATCCGTATCACTTACGAAAATACTACGAGAGGAAGTTGGCGTTCCAGGAGGAGAGGAAATAGATGTTCCAGAACGCAAAAGTGATGACGTTCCACGAGGGACAACTGATGATGACCTTCCAGGATTGACATTAAGTGGAGTGGAAATTGGCGTTCCACGAGAGGAAGTTGGCGTTCCAGGAGAGGAAATTGGCGTTCCAGGAGAGAAAATTGGCGTTCCAGGACACAAAAGTGATGATGACGTTCCACGAGGGACAACAAATGATGACGTTCCAGGATTGATATTGCATTCATAATGTCCTCTTTTGTATCTGAAAAACGGAAATGAAAGATTTGAATTATTTACTAGTAAATAATATACTAATAATACTTGAAGAAATTAATTCATATGACTTAAAAATAGTTTGGACAAGATATTATCAGATACCAACCCAGCATTTATTTAATATGGATAATGTAACTCGTCCCAGAATAAGCCGTTGGCGTCTTTAATATTATTTGAATTTTCTAAGCAGGCATCGAAACGTGCCTTCGCATATTCCATAGTAACATTTGTCAGTTTGCCCTCAACCCGTGTTCTAATGTTGGAAAACAATTTTTAAAATGTTAGATGCGTACAATTTTTAAAATGTTAGATGCGTGTTTAATTTTTCGATGTTTAAGTTCCCATAAGTTATCAACATTTCTTGCAATGTCTTCAGTGTCCGATTAAATAATCCGAGGTCACATCGCTTTAAATTGTTTTCCAGTTTGCTTAGTATGTTTTGTTTCTGCGCCACAGATAGCTCAACTGTCAGCATTGCTAGAAATTTTGTCATCGCAGATACAAATTTCACAGTTTGCTTCAATGATTCATTGCCGCCGCTACGTTCATACTGGTCATGGAGTGCTTGCAGAACTCGGTTATTGAATATTTAATTTTGAATGTATCATAATAATATACTGATGTAATTTAACTGCAATGATGACAGTACTTCTGCACATACAGTGAATCACATTCAAAAGTATCCACTTCAATTTCTTTCATTAAAACTGCGATTGCTAAGATTTAACTAATGATAACGATATCATTCTTTTTTACTTTAGGGTCTTAACTTAAATATGATAAAATAAAAATGGTGAAATTTGTGTAAATTTAGATAAAAAGATAAAAATTGTTAAACAACATCGATTTGTAACTCACAGTGAAAAGTATCCACTCTAAAAGTTTTATGAAACAAAAAGGATTTCTTAGGGTTTTACCACTTGGTATGACATCCTTTATAGCTTTTAGCCCTTTTGGCAAAGATTTATTTGCGTACAGCAAATACGGCCTTTGACCCTAAACACACAATTCCAACCGAAAAGCACAGAGGAGACGCTGTTATGGTATGGGGTTGTATGAGTGCTTCCGGTGTGGGGAATCTTGTTTTTATCGAAGGAAATAAGGATAAGATATATTATTTAAACATCCTGAAGGATAATTTGAAATTTAGCTATGAAAAAATGGGATTTGGAGCAACACTCCAATTTGATCAAAATAAGACCACAAATCACACATTTTTCGAGAATGGATGCCATATAACTGTCCAAAAGTGATTCAAACACCTCCACGATCCACAGATTTGAATCCTATGGGCAATTTATAGAGTATTTTGAATACAAATATAAGAAGTCATAACATCTAAAGTATAGGAACTCTGAAAAATGTCTTGCAAGGAGAATAGGGAAAAATGCTGATATCTTGCACCGAAAATTTAGTTAAATCTTTGCCAAAAGGGCTAAAAGCTCAAAGGATGTCATACCAAGTGCTAAAACCCTAAGAAATCCTTTTTGTTTCATAAAACTTTTAGAGTGGATACTTTTCACTGTGAGGTAGTAATCGATGTTGCTTAACAGTTTTTATCTTTTTATCCAAATTTACCCGAATTTCGTCAATTTTAATAAAGTAAAGAGTAATAAAGTAATAAAGTAAAGACCCTAATGTAAAAAAGAATGAAATCGCTGTCATTAATTACATAACTCTTAGCTATCGCAGTTTTAATGAAAGAAATTGAAGTGGATACTTTCGACTGTGATTTACTGTAGGCAAATGTGATTAGAACCCGACGTAATTGTCCTCTTTCGAATTTTCTAGTTACTGCAACAAGGAGGTGGAATATGTCAAACACGAAAAAATTTCCGTAAAAACGCAAACAACCGTGATGGTACATAGGGACGCTTCGATGGTTGCCGCTCCCATCGCCGACGTACCCTATGACCTTTGCGCCGACACTTTCTGCCTCATTCGTTATTTGTGTAAGCATCTGTTTCACGTAAACTGCTGGAAAATGTTTGCAGTACTCCGTCCCAATAAAAATGCTCCAATTTTTCACGGCGCCGTTTAATAGAAAAGCGTACTGGATTTCTAGAATGGGGTCACTTATGTTGATTGCATCAAATAGAACATAGCACATCCTGTCACTTTCAGAAATACTTGTGAATAATTCTCTAATTTTGTTCTTTCTTGCATCGGTGAATCCCATTCTGCAGCGTGGAAACCAACCTTCAATCACCTCAGATGTGGGAAAACTGGAGCGCTGGTACGTCATCGCATCAGCAGCAGCATCATCATCTATATGTGCAGTGAATTACTGTCAAAAGTATCCGCTTCAGTGTCTTTCAATAAAACTGCGATTGCTACGAATTGGTTAATGCTAGAGATTTCATTCCTTTTTATATTTTTACATTAGTGTCTTAACTTAAATACAATAAAATAAAATTAACGAAATTTTGGTAAATTTAGATAAAAAAATAAAAATGGTTAAACAACATCGATTTGTACCTCACAGTGAAAAGTATCCACTCTAAAATTTTCATGAAACAAAAGTGATTTTAAGGTTTCAGCCCTAGGTATGACGTCCTTTACAGCTTTTATCCTTTTTGGCAAAAATTTAACTAAATTTTCGGTGCACGATATCTGAATTTTTCCCCATCCTTCCTGCAAGGCATTTTTCAGGGTTCCTATACTTTAGATGTTTAGATTTTTTATATTTGTCTCCAAAATATCCATTAAATTTTCTATAGGATTCTAATCCGGGGATCGGGGAGGTGTTTGAATATGGGATTTGAGACAACATTCCAATATATGACCCCGAACACAAATCACATATTTTTCCAAAATGTATGCTATATAACTGTCCAAAAGTGATTCAAACACCTCCCGGATCCCCGGATTTGAATCCTATAGAAAATTTATGGAGTATTTTGGAGACGAATATAAAAAATCGTAACATCTAAAGTATAGGAACCCTGAAATATGCCTTGCAAGAAGAATGGCAAAAAATGCTGATATCTTGCCCCGAGAACTTAGTCAAATCTTTGCCAAAAAGGCTAAAAGCTGTAAAGGATAACAAAGAATGTCATACCAAGTGCTAAACTCTTAAGGAATCCTTTTGGTTTGATAAAACTTTTAGAGTGGATACTTTTCACTGTGAGGTAGAAATCGATGTTGTTTAACAATTTTTATTTTTTTATCTAAACTTACCTGATTTTTTTTAATTTTATTTTATATTTAAGTTAAGACACTAATGTAACAACGAAAAACCGTTCTATGGTGGAGTGTGTTGTACATTTTGCATGTGAGATATTAGGGAATTTATGCAATAAAATTTGGCACCCTTTTATTGATGCGACAAAAAATTCTTTGCTGTAAAAATCAACCGTTTGACAGACACATATTTGCCTCATTTTTTAGTAACTGTACAAATGGTTTTACACTCGATACCACAAGCTTTGTCGCCTCCAAACCGACCTCTTGCTTCAATTTCAAAAGTTCATCCAACACAAAGACGCTGAACAATTCGCAGTATTCGTCGATTTTGAAGGTGTCATAAAAATATCCCATTTTCTTCTCATGTTTCTTGTTATATTTTTGGACGAAATTGTATTTAACCGCCACTCGATAAACCCGGTCTACAATGCACGCCTTTACTAGGTTGCATGTTAAATGTATAATATCCAGGTCCCACAGCAACTTTTCTCCTTGGACAACTTCAACATAGACATCATGTTGTTTCAACGGCGACATCTACGACGCCTGCAGCGCCTCTGCATCGCAGACGTTATATTCGATATCAAGTCCAATTTCACGTGCCGCCCTAAAAATAATTGCCAGCCAATTTTTCAAGTCGTCCACGGTATAACCTTCCCTGCCCACAACGCCGGCGACAATGCTCCATTCCGACAGAAGGCCGGTTAAATGAATGCAATGTGCTTATCTGATGTTGGCATTTCTGACAACGACACCATCAAAACATAATATGTATTTCCTTTCGTTGTCGATCATCTGCTGCACGATTTCCTTCAGTACAGCGCTTGTGCTGTCTGAAAAAGCCATGCGGCACTGTGGAAATACGGATTCCACATATTCAATGGGCGGCGACGAAAAACCCATCTCAATTCTCTCCCTTATGTATGCATCCCTGGAAATCAATACTTTTTTAACCAACACCTTTTGTTCCTTGACAGAATATGTTGATTTATATATACAGTTAGGCAAGAAAAGTATTGCAAAAACCAAAATTGTAGAAAATTTCATATTAATTGTTCGTTTATGGCAACAAATTATGTAAAAACTATACGGTTTTTTGTGCAAATATCTTGCTATAGGTCCTTACAACAATATTCCGTCAAAATATGCAAAGATTATTTGCGACTTATAACAAATACGGTCAAAAATAAGAATTAACTACTACTTGGGGGTGACAATAAAAGTATTGCAAAGGGAAAATCAGTACTATAAAACTATAAAATTTCTGCGGTCATTATACATTTTTATGACTTTTGCGGCTAATAGTAGAATAACGGTATTGAATGTAATAAAGTTCAGTGATAAAAAATGCCGTCCTGGAGGGTCTTCAGATAGGTAAAAAACGCATGGGACCATATTAACAATAAACCATGACGAATAGGCCACAGGCAAGTAGGCAAAGAATGAATATTTGACTCAATATGTATTGTAGGATAATGGAACAATGCAAAACAGTCCGATTTTGGCTTTGAGAAAATGGAAATACCTCTGGAAAGTATATGGAAAAAATGTACACCAGTGTAGTATTTTGGAACGACCTACGACAGAGCACTATTTCGTCTCCCAATGGTATTGATATGATTTAATTTTTGCTAAGTGGATAGATATTATCCTCTGCTATCATAATAAATCCAAAAATTTGCGCCAAATCCAATAAAACCCATCAAATATGGAAATTAAACCGTTACTGGAGAAGCTGGAATACCGAATATTTGCGTACTATATTCTTTAACATGGAAAATAGTATGCAAAATTGGGTTCACGGATATAATAATGATTGGGAAGGCATTCCTACTGACATTATTAAGAAATATTTAATAGTCATTAGTCTGAAAGTCAGAAAAATCGATCCCGAATGCTCAAACAAAGTCAACTACCACCATTGCAAAGACCAGATAATTACATGTTAATCTTATTTGTGTAAATTGCCGATGTAATATAACAACACAAAACTCTTAAATGCATCGGACCAACATCCTAATATCAACCCTCATAAAATGTTTGGGTCCAATTTAACAAAAGGCTCCAAAAACATCCTGCAACGAAGGATTAAGATTTACTAAAAATTGGGAACCAGTATCCTTAGAGTGGAACATACCGAGTCTTATTTTTTGGTTTAACTAAGCTCATTAATGCTCAAATGAATGTCCAAAGTGGATAGGCAACTTATTAAAGAACACATCTTTGGTAATTCTCGAAGAAACCATCGATTTGGTAATTTTTGCAATACTTTTATTGTCACCCCCAAATAGTAGTTAATTCTTATTTTTGACCGTATTTGTTATAAATCGCAAATAACCTTTGCATGTTTTGACAGAATATTGTTGTTAGGACCTATAGCAAGAAATTTGCACAAAAAACCGTATAGTTTTTACATAACTTGTTGCCATAAACGAACAAGAAATATGAAATTTTCTACAATTTTGGTTTTTGCAATACATTTCTTGCCTAACTGTATCTATTCATATTTTTCGCACCGTAGGTCCTCAGGCATTTCGTCATCGGATGCAGATGGGCGGAGTGAATCGCTGGCAGGTGGATCGTAGACTACGGATGCAGAGGGGCCAGGTGAATCGCTGGCAGATGGATCGTTACCTTTTTATTTTGAAACAAATATAGCACTTGAATGGTTTGTCATCCATGTGAGTGATTAGGTGGCGATTATACGTTGTGCGGTGTGTTGTGGTATATTGACAATGGGTGCAATCGAGACGCTTTGGCACAGTTGTCCGTTGTCTTCGTTTCTTTTGCAAGCAACTGTTCCCAGCTCGCTGTTCATCTCTTGATATTTGTTGTGTTTGCTGGGCAAATGTTGTTCAGCCTGCTGTTGTGGCAGTTTGCTTTTAGCCAAAAGAAAAGAGAAAAACAGAGAAATGCAAATAAATTCCGATTGGAAATACAATATTTGCACTACCAAGCACTTACCAAATTTGTCAATGATGTTCATTTTAAATGGAAACCCTACTCGCGAGTTCGCAGACCACGAAAAAATGGTAATAATCTACGAAGCTTTGCGTGGAAGGAGGAATTACACAACTGATCAAGAGATCAGAGGTTACGTTTCACCCCCAATCGACACTGTGGAACAGTGGTTCCCGAATCAGGCAATGGGATACGATCAGCCAACTGCAAACAAATTGAGGACATTGATTGCAACCATGGATGAAAACGATAGAGTATGCGCCTTACTTTTTGACACACTAAACATCAACGAACAAGTACAAAAGACGCACTACTCCTTTATTCTTAATGGCCTTACCAGAAACTGGAGCCCTCTAATTGGATGTGAGGGTCATCAATATTACTTGGCAGAGAACATACGGCATATGGTATTAAGGATACATCAGTCAGCAGAAAGCATTGGTCTAAGAGTGGTGTATAACTGCTGCGATGCCAATTCCGTTCACCGGCCATTATTACCTCTCTATAATGAAAACAATTTGAGGGTTGACGGAAAATTGTGGGCCTATGACATTTACCACATCCTTATTGCCGTAGTAGGAAGATTTAAAAAAGGACACCTGTATTACCGAGGACGTCGATCAGGATGTCATCTTGATTTCAACCACGTCAGCAGTTATTGTCCAGTTAGTCTGGATTCATTAACAAGACCGTATTGCTATGAAGAATTTAAAATAGAAACTTACATAGCAATGTTCAACGATGCAGTTCTGACGCGACTTCTGGAACTAACGGCAAACGAAAACGTGCCAACAAGTGTCTTGGCCAGAACAACAAAATTTGTATCAATAATGACAGGATTTCTTCACGTATTGACTGACCAAGTGGATTGTAGTTTAGCTGATAAACTTGAGGTAATAACGGAACTTAGGTTAGTTTTAAGTAGAATTGTCTGTGACAATATAGTTTTGTTTGATTGCGCATTGGCAGCCTGGGAGTTATTGCTGAATGAGTTCGGTAATTTTAACCTAAATCTGTTGACAACGCACGCTAGTGTGAAAGTTTTTTTTTCGATATCAGAAAAAGGGTTAAAGGTACTCCAACCGTAAGAACTATGGCATACGCGAAGGCAAGGTTCGATGCGGCTCTCAAGGTCACAGATAGTTTTGAACATGCAAATATATTATTTTGGTGTGATTTATGCTATGTTCCAGAACTAAAAAGTTTTTACAATTTTTACGACTTTTACACATTTTGCTCGAAAAAGCGTTCCCGTACACAAAAAAGTTGTAAAATGTTCACTTCTCTTTAAACAAAAATGACGCTGAATGACGCTCTCTTTAAAAACTTTTTACACGACAAATTTGGGCGAGTAAAAAAATAGTAACATTGTTGCCGGCGTCTGATTGGCTGATATGCCGACTTTGACATTTGTTCCAGTTTTTTTGACGTACATATTTTCCATTTTTCCGTTCCCGAACTATTTCAAAAAACTTGTGTGTGAAAACAAATTTTTTGCAGTTCTCTCTTTTACGAGTTTTACCATTAAAAAGTACGGGAACGAAGCTTTAGAATTTCGAGAATAAATTTCTATGTACAAATTTATATTTGCGTTATGACATACCTTAATTGGTCCATATGACCAAAACAGGTTAAAGTTGCCTTAATTGCTTTCATTGGCAGCCCGTTTTGGTCATATGGATGACACAGTATCGCATAAGTTTTACGCCGTCTTCTTCTACGCGTAACAAGTCAAAATTAAGACTGCACATTCTGTGCTTCGCACTTAGTTGCTCGAAAAACCTTCTTAATTTGATGGTTGTGCTTTATGCAAACCCCATTTCGCTGTTTAGGTACCAACTTTCTACTACATCGAATGGTGGGAAATTGGCACTTAAGAAGGATTGATCCACTATTTGTTATGGACTCCTTCCACCTAATGACCTAATAATTAAAAATTTTCTTTATTCTTCTGAGAACTCTTCTTGGCCTCTAATTATTGTGCCAAAACCATTATTCCGCGCGACATTTTTTAGCTTTTATTTGAACGTATATAAACTGAAAGAAAATATCCTGAAGTTTATTTGTTAATTATTCCTTCATATGAACTTATGAACTTTGGGCTTCTATTGATATTTGACATTTTGCTAGTAACAAATATTTTTTTTCTTCTTCTTCCATGTCCAAGAACACCATCAGAAAGTGATTTTCGTGGATTAACAGATAATGAAAATGATAGCGCGGGCAAAAAGAAAAAGCCCTACACGGAAGAAGAATATAGAATAGGTTTATACCTATGTCACACAGGCCAATGCGCATTTCAGACGTACTGAAAATTCCACGTAAGTCTCTTGTGTACCATTTATATAAGCTGGAGGATCCTACTCGAAGGCTAATTTAGTAGAAAACGCAAAAAGAGCAAAATACCGGAAATTTACGGAGAAAGACATAGAATTCGATGAAAATGACATTAAAGTCATCGTTGTGGAAAGAAGAGTAGAAATAATTCCTTTGATAAAGACACGATTTCCTACACCGGAAGCACTCATACAACGCCATACCACAACAGAGTCTCCTCTGTGCTTTACTTTTGAAATTGTGTGTTTGGGGTCCAAGGCGGTATTTGCCCTATGGCATACCTTAATTGGTCGATATGACCAAAACAGGTTAAAGTTGGCTTCATTGCTTTCATTGGCAGCCTGTTTTGGTCATATGAACCAATTAAGGTATGTCATAGGGCAAATACCGCCTTGGAACCCAAACACACAATTTCAAAAGTAAAGCACGGAGGAGACTCTGTTGTGGTATGACGTTGTATGAGTGATTCCGGTGTAGGAAATCGTGTCTTTATCGAAGGAATTATTTCTACTCTTCTTTCCACAACGATGACTCTAATGTCATTTTCATCGAATTCTATGTCTTTCTCCGTAAAGGATAATTTGAAATTTAGGCGCTGAAAAAATGGGATTTGGGACAACATTCCAATTTTATCAATATATGACCCCGAGCACAAATCACATATTTTTCCAAAATTGATGCTATGTTCAAGAGTGATTCAAACACCTCCCCGATCCCAGGATTTGAATCCTATAGATAAATTGTGGAGTATTTTGGAGACAAATATAAAAAATCGTTACATCTAAAGTATAGGAACCCTGAAAAATGCCTTGCACGAAGGATGGGGAAAAATTCAGATATTCGCCGAAAATTTAGTTAAATTTTTGTCAAAAAGGCTAAAAGCTGTAAAGGATAACCAAGGATGTCATACCAAGTGCTAAACTCCTAAGAATCCCTTTTTGTTTTATAAAACTTTTAGAGTGGATACTTTTCCCGGTGAGGTAGCAATCGATGTTTAACCATTTTTATTTTTTTGATTCATGATACACAGATGTATGTCAGTTCCTAGGGTTAATTACGATTGAGAGTATTAGTATGATATTATTTCAATACCAACCTATGATAAAGATGTAGCTAGAAACATGGTTTGAATCCATAATGATCCTTAAACCGAACTTATGGAAGGTAATAACAAAAGTTTACTTAGCCCTTATTTTGAAAGGGTAGGCGGTGCACCTGGAGTGGTGTGGAGAGAAATTCGTCGGGTAGTCCTTTCGGTCTTGATTCAAAAGATGTATAATCCCGAAATGCGCGAAATGTAATGTGACAAATTTGTCTCACACACAACACAGCGCAGAATTGTCAATGTATATAAATGTATATGTATCTGTTAATCGGCTGGACCGCTTTAAACCTGCCTTGATTGAAATTAAACAATCATATTTTAAGCATGCCATGAAATTTTACTTCAAGTTTCCAATTGTTTGTGCCGTCGTTTTGTAAAACTATGTACACAGTCTTACATAAGTATACGTACGCCCCATAAATCTCGGGTTTTAGAAAAAGTAATGATATTTATGAAATTCCAAGTACACAGGTTTATTTCGTCTCACTAATAAACAATATTTAATACAACAAAAGTATATTCCATAATATAAATAACGGTAAATTTTACAAAAACCAAAAAATGATACTTACAAAAGTATACATACGCCCCAAGGAAATATGAGTATTATCGTACAATTTATGGAATTAGCAGCAAAATTTATACATTTTATTGTTTTGGCGAATGTGTCTGGGTGTCCGAGATATATTTTAGAGAAAAAAAAATTATTTTTGGGTGTTAAGTGCCGTTTTTTTTTTGCCAAACTTCTTGTATAGCTCGTTAAAGCGGACCCTTGCTGATTTCTTTCCGTTTTAGGTATTTGAGTATACAAAAGCCACAATATTAGTGTCAGATTATAGATTTTGAGATCCCAGAAAGCTTTTTAGTTGACCTTGTGCATAACACACCTTCCTGGGTGTCGATAAATTCACATTTTTCCTGGGATATCTCAGGAAGTTAATAGATTCCTCGGAATTCTTGGCTCAAATTACATACAGAAGACCTTGAATTGTGTTTTAATATGGCGTTATATAATCCTTGGACACCAATTGAATCAGAAATGTACAATTATCCGATACTTTCCGACCCTATATTGACGGTAATGGTTATAATACGAAAACTACGTTGTTCACAGTGTAAATTTCATGCTTTTTGGTAGTGATTATATTTTGATTCTTTAGGAGCAGGTTTTTAACAGAATATTTCACATTTCTGATTCAATTGGTGTCCAAGGATTATATAACACCATATTAAAACACATTAAAACACTAAAACGGAAAGAAATCAGCAAGGGTCCGCTTTAACGAGCTATACAAGAAGTTTGGCATTAAATAACGGCACTTAACACCCAAAAATTATTTTTTTTTCTCTAAAATATATCTCGGACACCCAGACACATTCGCCAAAACAATAAAATGTATAAATTTTGCTGCTAATTCCATAAATTGTACGATAGTACTCATATTTCCTTGGGGCGTATGTATACTTTTGTAAGTATCATTTTTTGGTTTTTGTAAAATTTACCGTTATTTATATTATGGAATATACTTTTGTTGTATTAAATATTGTTTATTAGTGAGACGAAATAAACCTGTGTACTTGGAATTTCATAAATATCATTACTTTTTCTAAAACCCGAGATTTATGGGGCGTACGTATACTTATGTAAGACTGTGTACGTATTTGCCGTTATTTGCCTTTCAAAAATATCTCATATTTTTTGTCGCAAATATAATCGCCCATCCAGCATACAAGGAGGAAGTGAACTAAAATTTAAAAATTGAAATTGAAATCAAATTGCTATTTTTTTGGAAGACCAATAGGTATTCACGTTGGTTCACTATGGACAAAAATATACCTAAATATACCAGGGAGACAAATTAGAGAAATAATTACAGCAACATGCAGGTGACGGTATTTCGAAAGTACCATTTTCAAGATCTTTTAAAAGATCTATATAAGGATATATTGGACTGCAATGTAGAGGTGCAGAGCAGACAATTCTATTCCATCGCTTTATACTTATACAATATAGCGGCCTTTGTAGGACCCTGCTGGCGAATAAGCAGCATAATAGATATTGCATACAAATCCCTGGCGTAGATGGCCATATTCTACAGCTTTTAAAACAATAAATTTATTGTGGCCGGTGCGAGCCGACACCATGTAATTTTGAAGATTTCCTCTTCGTATTAAACATCCTACAAATAAAAGGAGGGTATAAAATTGAAGGTGCCACAGTTGGCAAAAACCCATCACATACAGTGGTACAGAAAAGTATACATACACCCTACAAAAATGCGGTTTTGGCTAAATCGTTTGGGTTTTTACAGCAACAACTGCACTGTGTGTCTCTTTGGTGACAAAATAACCACAATTACACAAATTTATTTTAATCTAATGCGTATATTTAATACAATTGAAGAAATTCAATTTTCACAACACAGAAAAGTATACATACACCCCAAGGAAATACGAGTATTGTCGTAAAATTTATGGAATTAGTAGCAAAGTTTATAAATTTTTTAGTTTTGGCGAATGTCTCTGGGTGTCTGAGATATATTTCAGAGAAAAGAAAATAATTTTGGGGGTCAAATGCCGTTATTTAAGGTCATATTTCTTATATACCTCGCTAAAGCTGACCCTTGATTAATTTTTTGCGTTTAGGTGTTGAACTTTTTAAAAAACACAAAATTCGTATCAGGTGGCAAATCTTGAGACCCTAGAAAGCTTTGAAGTTGTTTTTGTGCGTAATATACCTTCCTGAACGTCGATTAATGAACTTTTCCCCTCAGATTTCTCAGGAAGTGAATAGATTCCGCGGTATTCTTGATGCAAATTACATATAGATGGCCTTGAATTGACTTGTAATATTGTCGGATACAATCCTTGGGCATTAATTGAATCAGAAATGTGACATATTTTGTTACAAACCTGTTCCCAAAGCTTCTAAAGCAACAAAATATAAGCACTACCAAAAAAGCATAAAATTTGTACTGTGAACAACGTCGTTTTCGTATTATGATCATTACCGTTACTATAGGCGCGAAACGTTTCGTATAATTTCTGAGTCAATTGATGCCCAAGGATTGTATCCGACAATATTACAAGTCAATTCAAGGCCATCTATATGTAATTTGCACCAAGAATTCCGCGGAATCTATTCACTTCCTGAGAAATCTGAGGGAAAAAGTTCATTAATCGACGTTCAGGAAGGTATTTTACGCACAAAAACAACTTCAAAGCTTTCTAGGGTCTCAAGATTTGCCACCTGATACGAATTTTGTGCTTTTTAAAAAGTACAATACCTAAAAAACGCAAAAAATTAATCAAGGGTCAGCTTTAGCGAGGTATATAAGAAATTTGACCTTAAATAACGGCATTTGACCCCCAAAATTATTTTCTTTTCTCTGAAATACAGTCAGGGACAAAAGTTTACATACACCCCCTAAATCTCGGGTATTAGGGTTAGTAGTGATTTTTATGAAATTCCAAGTATGCAGTTTTATTTCGTTTCACTAACAAACAATATTTAATAGAACAAAAGTATATTAAATAATAAAAATAACGGTAAATTTTACAAAAACCTAAAAATGATGGAGACAAAAGTTTACATACACCCCAAGGAAATATGCGTATTGCCCTGCAATTTATGGAATTAACAGCAAAATTTATACATTTTATTGCTTTGGCGAATGCCTCTGGGTGTTTGATATATATTTTAGAGAAAAGAAAATAATTTTTGGGGATCAAATGCCGTTATTTAAGGTCAAACTTCTTGTATAGCTTGTTAAAGCCGACCCTTGCTTAATTATTTGCGTTTTTAGGTAATGCACTTTAAAAAAAACACAAAATTAGTGTCAGATTACAAATTTTGAGACCCTAGAAAGCGTTGGAGTTGTTCTTGTGCAAAATATTACTTCTGCTTGCTGCCCGCTTTTCATCAGATTTCTCAGGAAGTTAATAGATTCCGCGGAATTCTTGCTGCATATTACATATAGAAGGCCTTGAATTGCCTTGTAATATGGTCTGATACAATCCTCTGGCATCAATTGAATCAGAAATGTGAAATATTCTGTTACAAACCTGTTCCCGAAGCTTCCAAAGCATCAAAATGTAAGCACTACCAAAAAAGAATGAAATTTGTACTGTGAACAACGTCGTTTTCGTATTATGATCATTACCGTCACTATAGGGGCGAAAAGTTTCGTATAATTGTACATTTCTGAGTTAATTGATGCCAGAGGATTGTATCAGACCATATTACAAGGCAATTCAAGGCCTTCTATATGTAATTTGCACCAAGAATTCCGCGGAATTTATTAACTTCCTGAGAAATCTGATGAAAAGCGGGCATTTATCGACGTCCAAGAAGTAATATTTTGCACAAGAACAACTCCAACGCTTTCTAGGGTCTCAAAATTTGTAATCTGACACTAATTTTGTGGTTTTTTAAGTGCATTACCTAAAAACGCAATGAATTAAGCAAGGTTCAGCTTTAACAAGCTATACAAGAAGTTTGACCTTAAATAACGGCATTTGATTCCCAAAAATTATTTTCTTTTCTCTAAAATATATCTCAGACACCCAGAGGCATTCGCCAAAACAATAAAATGTATAAATTTTGCTGTTAATTCCATAAATTGCACGGCAATACGCATATTTCCTTGGGGTGTATGTAAACTTTTGTCCCCATCATTTTTAGGTTTTTGTAAAATGTACCGTTATTTGTATAATGGAATATACTTTTGTTCTATTAAATATTGTTTATTAGTGAGACGAAATAAAACTGCATACTTGGAATTTCATAAAAATCACTACTAACCCTAATACCCGGGATTTAGGGGGTGTATGTAAACTTTTGTCCCTGACTGTATATCTCAGACACCCAGAGACATTCGCCAAAACTAAAAAATTTATACATTTTGCTACTAATTCCATAAATTTTACGATAATACTCGTATTTCCTTGGGGTGTATGTATACTTTTCTGTGTTGTGAAAATTGAATTTCTTCAATTGTATTAAATATACGCATTAGATTAAAATAAATTTGTGTAATTATGGTTATTTTGTCACACAGTGCAGTTGTTGCTGTAAAAAACCCAACGATTTAGCCAAAACTGCATTTTTGTAGGGTGTATGTATACTTTTCTGTGTCACTGTATATAGGGTTTAATAATGATATTTCAACATCACCAGATGGCGATGATGAATATACTTATGTATATATAGATGATGATGCTGCTGCTGATGCCAAAAACTATGGCAATGAAAGTGAAGATAGCGATTTCGAGCATTTTCGAACATTATCTGAATTTGTTTTTGGAGCCATTGCAATATTTTCCTTTTTAGGTCATCAAAGAAATGTTCTATATTGTTATGGGTTGTAAGTTTCTTTAAGGAAATATCTCCATATTTTTCCCATATGTATAGCACTGTTTACAAACTCTTTGTAAAATACATCTTATAGTTTTAAAATTGACGTCTTTTTAACAATTGTATACATTCTGTTAAAATAGACTGTTTCTGATTTAAATTATATTCATGTTCATTTACAAACATTTGAATAAAAGGTGTAAAAAGAATTACAAACGCCTTTGTCGCGTTAAGTACTGAAGAATCATCATCTTTAGTGATCTTGTATTTGTCCCATGGTAGAACAAGAAAAGGTAGCAGCAATACCCAGCTGACTGAACTGGGTGGTAGTGTTAGTGTCAAATTCCATTCGACATTTTATGTATTTATTTCTATGTTCGATGTATATTAAGGATATATATTTTTAAAGAACAAATTTATTCATCAGAAAAAAAAACTATTTCCCATAAAGACGGCTTCATATCATTGACATGTAACCTCCTCCAGGTCCGAACGACATGCCGCACACTAAAACATCGCTTATAGAGGCGGTACAATATTTGTTAATATGTGTGGTATTTTGTTAAACTTGAAAAGAATAAAGCCCTAATTAACATGTGCTTTTTTGTTTTCAAAAGCAAATGATTGAAACATCTTCTCTTTTTTCAATGAATTACCAGCGACCCGAAACATTTTTGCAAGTATTCTACTTTCTGCGAGAAATTATGCATTTAGTGGAATGATATGGAAACATTCAAATTGAAAATCTAACGAGTTTTCATTCATGTTTTCCAAAATATTCAATCAAATGTGAAAAAATATTAGTTTTTTAAATTCCAATAATTTATAGACATTTCCTTGTTTTGTTTACATTTACGTTGACACTAAGGTTTACAAACAAAAACAAATTCCTTTGTGGTTGTTGTTCGAGTTGTATTTGTTGTAGTATTAACTTTACCTTGTATTTGTTCTACCATGTATTTGTCCAGTGAATCTTTAACGTGATCATTAAAATTTCTCAAAGATGCTTCATATCAAATAGCTCATATTGATATAGATTTTTTGTGACCTTGCAGAGACATGGTTTTTCACATACACATAGCCCAGAAAGTCTGCGTTCACCTTACTACTTTTCAAAAACGATGCTAAAACTTCAATAAATGGGTAAAAGAGATCAGTTTTTCTTTCAAAAATATGTTATTGGGACTCTTTACTACAAGAATATAAAGAAAAATTCCAGAAAATATATTATTATTACGAAGATAACGGTAAAAAGGTGTTACAACTGCTAAATTAGAGCCCCAAAAAGTCTGCGTTCACTTTGTATGTTGCAATAATACCGTTAGGTTTTTTGAATTTTTTTGCAGTTTTCTCCCATTTTTAATCAATATTGTCATAACTGGTCATTCTGTGAGGTCGTTTGCACACTTAACTTAAAAAAGTAAAGTATTTCAAGAATGGAAAACAAGGGCAACGAAATTAGCATTGATAAAAGGAAAATTCTAGGTATATAATGGAAAAAGCTATCGAAATATTGGCGAAACTGTTGGAAGAACATATTATTCTTTACATAGAGTGATAATTAACTATAAACAAATCGGAATTTTGAAGTCAAAGCTCAGTTTTAGACGGTCAAAAATATTATCAGAACGGGAGGAGCGTAACATAACTAATATAGTTAAAACAGACTGTCCGATAATTACTTCGAAAATTGTTGAAAATGTGAAAATGGCACCAAAAAAAAAAGTATTTGTGCACAAACCGCCAGAAAAATATTGCATAAAGCTGGATATCACGGTATAGTCGCACGGCGAAAACCGTACATTTCACTAGTGAACAAGCAGAAGCATATTGAATTTGCTAATGAATATGTACATAAACAAGCCTCCAGTATTCCGGAATCAAGTCATATTTTCGGACGAAAGCATGTTCTATATGTTTGCAATGAAAGGACTTCAAACTGTTTGGAGAAAGCTCGAACAGCGCTTGAAAAACAAAATCTTGTTTTACACTGTAATAAATGGCGAGGGTGCTGTTTTGGTTTGGGGGTGTGTAGAAGCTTCTGGAGTGGGCCAACTTGTATTTATTGAATCGACAAGTATGGTTACCTAAACATCATGAAGTGCAATTTGAACCAAAATGCAGAAGAACTTGGCTTAGCTACGAAATTTTGGTTGCAACAACATAACGTTTCAAAGCATACTGCTGAGATTGTAAGGTTTTGGCTCCTATATAATACCCTGATCTGGGTTTTGACGTTAATATTCCTGTTTGTTTATAGTTAATTATCACTCTATGTATAGACTAATATGTTCTACCTACAGTTTCGCCAATATTTCGATAGCTTTTTCCATAATTTACCTAGAATTTTCCTTTTATCGATGCCAATTTCTTTGCCCTTGTTTTCCATTCTTGAAATAACTTATGTCATGTTCATACCAGCATTTGAATCACGTCGTTCGTTCTCATAATTACGTACACGAATTAACCCGTTCATACGACATGGTACACAATTCATAGCAACATGATTCATATTTTCATGGTTTTTGTTTACTGATTTTAAAGAAAGTTTCAACCAAAATACGGGTAAACTTATTTTATATGAACTGAAAAAATATTTATCCCTCTTTCAGATATCTATTTTATATTAAATTCTATTATTTTCATTCATGTTTTCCAGTTTTTCTCACAATTTTGGTGTTTTCAGTATATTTTCAAATTTTTATATTTCAATAATTAACGAGAGAGAGACCTGCCAATATATCTTTTTGGTATACAGACATTACGGCAGGCATTTGATTTTTGTTTCTAAATTTGTACGCGAATTTGAAACGATGGACAAGAAATGCAACTGCAATGGAAGAGAAGACAAAATTTGCAATGATTTGCATGTATACTAGTCGTTAAACTGTTTACTTTTCATTCATATTTTGCAGTTTTTCTAAAAAGTTTTGGATTTTTAATACATTTTTATTTTTTTTATATTTCCTGTCATAATTAATTTATTTCGATAAATTCTCTCATTTGTTAGAGATGGGACATATTTTATCGTCGTTCTGAGAGTAATTTAAATTGAACAAAGTACAAAAATCGTTGTTCGTTCTCAAAGCTTTGTATGGGAAATGAAGTAATTGTATCGTAATTTGGGGTCGAACAACGAATAGAGAGCGAATTACCGCTAGTCTGAACATGGCATTACTTTATTAAGTTAAGTGTGCAAGCGACCTCACAGAATAACCAGTTGTGACAATATTGATTAAAAATGGGAGAAAACTTCAAAAAAATTAAAAAATCTAACGGTATTATTGCAACATACAAAGTGAACGCAGACTTTTTGGGGCTCTAATTTAGCAGTTGTAACACTTTTTTACCGTTAAATTCGCAATAATAATATATTTTCTGGAATTTTTCTTTTTATTCTGGTACTCAAGAGTGCCAATAGCATATTTATGAAAGAAAAACTGATCTCATTTACCTATTTATTAATGTTATAGCATCATTTTTGAAAAGTAGTAAGGTGAACGCAGACTTTCTGGGCTATGTGTATTTAAAAGAAAGCTTAGTAGTACCGTAAAATAATTCACCGGTAACGAAACTTGTCAATATGTTGTGTATGCAGTGATGTAGATTAAACGCACAATTTACTTCATACCCATGAACAACTTCAGCAGATGTGGAATCGGCCTGCATAAAGTTTGACATTACAGCGGTATTGACGTTTGATGCATCACATACATACATTTAAGACTATTTTTAAGTTTAGACGATCAGCGAAATCATAAACTGTTACCAACATGTCACGGATGTTGTTTGCTTTATATTTGTAGGTCATAGCCTTAAGGCCCATTAAAAGGCTCCAATCACTCCAAGACCGTGCAATTGGAAACCATATCCGTCACAATTACGATTACCGTTATACGTTATGTGGGCTGCATCACACTTTAATATACACAACCATGGTTTAATAAGAAAGGTTAGCCAAAGCTTTATGTCAATTTAAATTTTTTCATTCCAGTATTCCTAAAACTTCAAAACAAAATATACAAAATGTGTTTGTGTGTGTGGTGTTTGAATAATATGCCAAACAATTTTAAAAACAATCGAATTCAATGATTTTTTAAAATTGTTTTTAGGCCATTTGTATGGCAAAAATTCGTCAGATTTGCATTGAAACAATCATTTCATCATATTCACAACTCGATTATGTGGGGAAAACTTAACAGTTCATTCATTTTTATCGTTTTTTATAAAATGCTCAAAAAATGCATTGTAAACAAACCCACTTGTTGCTTTTTTAGGAATTCAGGAAAACAAGGGTTCTATAGATTTTTTTCATTTAAATCTACCTCTTTACTTATACCATGTACACAACCTTTCTTGTTCGGACATTGCAGTATAAGTTTTCTGTAAAACTGCAGTTGTTTCCTCATCAAAACCATGTTTCAAAAATACAGCTGATGAACCTTTCAAATAATGACTTTTTTGTAAATAGTCATATAAATATTCAGAAGCAAGTTGCACTTCTGTACATATTTTTAGATGTTCGGGAGAATATGGTTCAGAAATTGAACCAGAAATAATGTTACTGTACATAATGGACGAATGTGGTTCAGAATTGATAACTGTTGAAGAACTTTGTGTTTCATCTTCTAATATTTGAGGAAGATGGTGGCTAATATTATTATTACTAGTACTACTCATATTATCGATGCAGGCACGACAGGCACATTATTGACCTCGTTGACGACCACATCGGCAGAATTGTTTTGGACGAGCCTCTTTCTCGGGAATTTCTAGTGGTGGCGTTGGTTGTGGTTGTCGTGGTGGTGGTGGTGGTAACGGAGCCGTCTTCGTTTATTACTATTATAACCATTTTCTTTGATCCGCGTCCTTGTCGTGTATATCTATGCTTTGCCTGCAAAAAAATTAAATTAATTTTTCATTAAAACAAACTTACCATTTTGTTCTTTTCCCCTTCAATTTTTACAACGTAATGCCAAATGAACAAATGAAATGCAAAGCCTGCTTTATTTATTTCCCACATTTGCCGGTAGGTACTGGAAAACAATAATCGATTTTGGTCTAAAACAAATTGCAATTTTTCGATTATTACAATTGTGTTATGTCATGTTCATACCAGCATTTAAATAACGTTTGATGCATCACGTACATTCAAGACTATTTGTCCTCTTCCATACCGATCTCTTCCTCGGGAAGTACCGGTAGGTAATGGAAAACTATAATCGATTTTTCGATTTTGGTCTAAAACAAATTGCGATTTTTCGATTATAGGTGTGTTCGTTTACTCAACAATTTGTACAAGTTCAGTAACTTCTTGTAATCGGCTAAGCTCTTTTGCATGGTACTGTAGAGTAAACGAACAACATCCAGTAACAATTTGTACAAAATGTATGTAACCCTGCGTTTACACATGACAGGTCAGTTGAGTTCATGTATTAATTATCAAAAACCCAAAACTTGCCAGACAACTGCAAAAACGGTGGTAAAATTATGAATGAAAATCATCGATTTCTTTTCGTTTTCCATTCACATATTTTGTTTGTGTTCACGTTCTTTTGTTTTCAACATATTTCAATTATCATCTCACACATTTTTACAAAAAATTTCAAAAAATTGTTAACCCTACTGTCTGTGAATAACTGATGGACAACTGGAAGACAGACGACAAATGTATGCATGTGTTAGTAAATCAGAGTTGTATTTGAAGACAAACTGTCTGATGTAAACGCCTAGTAAACGAACACACATATTAGCCCTGTTCCTTTACGTGCAAGAATCTTCAAGTTTTGCCACTTTTTACTCGAAAAGCGTTCCTTTACTTCTGACACCACACAATTCATATGAGAGCAGTTCACAACTTTTGCTACTTTTGCCGGTTTTACCATTTACAAAAGTAAAGGAACAGACCAATTATTTCAGTTGTGTTCATACCAGCATTTAAATAACGTCGTTCGTTCTCATAATTACGTACACGAATTAACCGGTTCATATGACATGAACATGATTCATATTTTCATAGTTTTTGTTTATTGATTTTAAAGAAAGTTTCAGCCAAAATACGAGTAAAGTTATGATATGCACTGTAAAAATATTTGTCCTTCTTTCAGATATCTATTTTATATTAAATTATATTATTTTCATTCACGTTTTTTCATCATCCACTTTCAAATTGGCATAATCATCATCGTCCTTACTGCTATCTTCAAATAAGTTTATATTTTGATTGTTGACATTAACGTCTATTCTCACGCTATTCTTGCCTTTTTTCTTTTTTACCTCCGGAGAATAGTCTTTGCCCTTTTCTTCCTCGTCCACCAACATCAGATACATCCTTAACGTTTCCTTTTTGCGTCTTAATATTTTCCTTTATTTCATTGTTATTGTTAGTCGTGTTCCTTTTAGGGATACGTAAAATCGATTTCGGTTAATCGATTAATCGATTATTAGCCGCAAATTTTCTGAAAGTTGTAGTCGACTATTGACTGTGCGAAAACCGGATAATCGATTTTTCTTAATCGACTTTCGAAAGACGGAGTCAACTATTATTCGTAGTCGACCATTAGTCGTAGTCTATTATTATTCGTAGTCGACTGTTAATCGGGGACGACTATTAGTCGTAGTTGACTATTCGGTGTGCTAAAACCGCGTAGTGGACGGTACTTTTTTATACATTATATATCATGGATCGCATCAACTAAAATAGTCGATTATATTCGATTATAATCGGTTTTCGGCGGCTAACGAATAATCGAAAGTCGACTTTTAGTACACTCTCAAATAATCGACTAACCGAAAATCGAGTTTTAAATTTTTCACGAAAACCGTATAATCGAAAAACCGATTATTGCATTCCACCGCGTATCCCTAGTTCCTTTACGTGCCTGAGGTTACCAGTTTTTACCACTGTTTACCTGCAAAGTGTTCCCTTACTTTAAAGCCTTTACCTAATTAACTGCGTGTTGCGTGTGCGTTCAAAAAAACAAAAACAAAATACATGTATTTGTTTTTGTTGTCAATTTGAAATACATGTATTTTGTTTTTGTATTTTTGAACGCAACACGCAGTTAATTAGGTAAAGGCTTTAAAAGCATACAATTTATATGAGAGCAGTTCACCATTTTTTGCACTGTTACCATTTTTAACTAGGCGTTTACACCAGACAGTTCGTCTTCAAATACAACTCTGATTTACTAACACATACATAAGGTATGTTCGTTTACTCAATAATTTGTACAAATTTGTACAAGTCCAGTAAATTCTTGTAATCGACTAAGGTATTTTGTATGGTACTGTAGAGTAAACGAACAACATCCAGTAACATTTTGTACAAATTGTAAGTAAACGAACACACATATATGGCCTGTTCCCGTACTTTATAAAGTGGTAAAAGTCGTAAAAGTTGTAAAAGTCGTAAACGATTTTCATATAAATTTTGTGTACGGGAACGCAAAATGTGTAAAAGTGGTAAAAATTGTAAAAACTTTTTAGTTCTGGAACAGAGCTATACATTTATCGTTTGTCTCCCAGCTGTCCATCATTTTTTCAGAGACAGTAGAGAAGACAAACTTTTGGCATTTTTGTAAAAATAGGTGAGATAATAATTGAAATGTGTCGAAAACAAAAGAACATGAACAAAAACAAAATATGTGAATGGAAAACAAAAAGATGTCGATGATTTTCATTCAAAATTGTACAACTGTTTTTGCAGTTGTCGGGACGCCTACGTCACACAGGCGAAATCAATACATGAAGTCAACTGTCCTGTCATTTGTAAACGCAGGGTAAAAGTAAAGGAACAGACCAGTTGTTAGTAGTTTTTAGTATTTTCTTTTGACTTGGAGAACTAAAGTAGTAATTGAACAGCGTATTTTTGCGGGAATTTCCCATATCCTTGGATAAACTTCAATTTTAATTTTTTCGATGTCTTTTTATCCTTTGCGACGAAATTTTAATCCGACATGCGCAAAATCTGTTCTTGCTTTTGGCGCCCAAAACAAGTTTGAAAAGTTTTTTCGTACATACATGCTCTGTTCCGGAACATGCAAGAATCTGCACATTTATACTCCGATAACAATTTTTCGTTTTTGTTATCGAAAAAAATGTGTAGATTCTTGCAGTTCGGGAACACACCAACAGTATGCAAAACTCATATTCGAGCATCCTTCAAAAATTAGTAAAATCGTTATTTATTAATTTATTGGATAAAGAAAACTTAAGAATAATTTACCTGAAAGCAAGATATACAGTCGAAATCGCTTATAACGTCGGTCAAGGGACCGACCAAAATCGGACGCTATAAGCAATAGTCGTTATAAACGATATTAATGAAAGAGGTGAAATTATATTATGATAGTGACTGTTGGGTATAAATACATTGTTTTATTAAGTAGAAAAAAAGTCAATACATTTTTTTTTTTACTTTTTCATTCTATATACATTCGTAGAAAATACTTAAAAACAAAACAATAATAAACGATATGAAATTAATTCTTCAGCAGATATATTACATTAATATAGGATATGGTTCTATTTAAAATAGTCTGTTATTTTAGTTTGGGCTTTTGAATTCCAACATAAGTTTTAAACTTAACTCAGATCTTGGCTTGTAACATCTTCTGATTAATTACATTTTAAAGAGTTTCTACAGCTAGACACGCCTCTCACACTTCACCTAACAGTAACACCGCAGCCAACCCACTTAATTGCGTACATTGATCCTTTTCCATCCACTTGCCGATTCCGGCAATGGGATTTTAATTATATTATTGCATCTTGGTCCAAGGGTGGTAAAACAGATGTGACATTGGGTGGCAAAAAATCATACTTAATTGTGGATATGTTTGATATTTTGTAGCTGTTTCAGCTTGACAAAAATATACATACAAAAAATATTGAGAGAAGTTTTTCTTTTTCGTATGGTTCGACGTTATAACCGATAGCAAAATTCAAATACTTCACAAAAAACCGACGTTACAACCGATATGACGTTATAAGCGATATTTATTTATGTGAAATATAAAGAGAAGAAATTCGGGACTTTAGGATTTCGTCGTTATACGCGATATGACGTTATAAACGGCGACGTTATAAGCGATTTCGACTGTATTTTAATAATTTCCATTATTTACGGTAGATGACGTTCAGGGCCGAGAAAACAATCATATTCGAACACCTTAAGGTACTAAATTTTCCCTTTTTTTGAAGGATTTTTTTTTTGTTGGTGAAGTTTGACTTTTTTGTTCTTGAATATCCTTGCGGAGGCTTCTGATGTTCAGAAACATACAGTTTAGTGAAGTTATCGTTCGACATTTTACAAAAATTGAATTTATTAAAAATTTAGTAAATTTTCCACGACTCTGAACGCCATCTACCGTAAATGATGGAATTAATTAAAATAATACTTTGTTTCAGGTAAATTATTCTTAAATATTCTCTATCCAATAAATAAATGCACTTGTTTCTACCATATCTGCTATAAATAAGGGGGTGTTTACACTATCTATGAATGTCACATGAGATGTCAAATTTGCTACCTGTGAATGTCGTACACATAGTGTGACCACTATGAAAATTTTCATCTATCAAAATGGTGTGGCAACTCATATGTACATTTTTCACTTAGGGAGCGCTCTATTCGGCCATGTATTTTCGTATGCAGTTGAGAAATTAATTGTTAGAAGAAAACAATTTTACCAAAAAAGAAGGAAATAGGTAAAGAAAACGAAAATGTTAGTGCGATTAAAGTTTTTAACAATATAAATTGTGTTATTTGCGTGATTTATATTTTTGGTCATATGAAATTGTATGCTAGTGTGAACGCAAAAACTAAAAGTGGTATGGACTTTCACAAACATAGAGGATGTCGAATGGATAAAAGAAGTGACAGCTCATATGACATTGATAGATAGTGTAAACACCCCTTAACTAGGATACTCATTTTTGAAGGGTGTTCGAATGTGACTTCTGTATGTTATTTTTTGTGTCACCCTACTACCTCATGTTTTCTTCTTATTTTGTTTCTTGCCTAATTTGTTTTGTTTCCTGAACTTTATCTTCGTTTTCTTCTTTTTTTCTTCTATACAACTATCACGCCGCCAAATATTTTTTATACAGGCTTTGTGTTCCTCCTTGCATTCTATGAACTCTTTATTCACCAAAGTGAAGCAACGTAAGAAAAATTATTAAACGTTTTCTAGTCAAGGTTGGTTTCTCTTCCTTAAAAATGTCGTTTTTTCTAACAAATGTTTAATTCTATACCGGATTTCTCAGATTTCTTCCTCGCAATGTCTTTAGCTGATGAATTATTGGCCGATTTGGAAGATGATAATGATGTCGATGATGATTTGGCGGGAATGGACACGGCCACATCGGAGGAGGTCACGGAAGATATTGAGAAGTTTCTCAAACCAACTCCAAATCTAATGGATGTTGATGTTCAGGTCCATTCCATAAGGGAACTGTGTAAACTACGAGACTCGGAACGTTTACAGAATATCTTGCAGCAAATCGAAATGTATTCTCAGCGTCAACGAACTGCAAGTGAAATGTTGGGTAGTGTGGAATCAGATCCAGAATATAGATTGATTGTGGATGCAAATGCCTTGGCCGTTGATGTAGATAATGAGATATGTAAGTATTTTGGAACCTTTTTGGTATATGGAAATGTTGATCAATGTTTTCTTTTGCAGCTATTATCCACAAATTTGCCAAGGAGAAGTATCAAAAACGTTTTCCCGAACTGGAGTCATTGATTTTGGGAGAAATTGAATATCTTTTGGCGGTGAAGGAATTGGGCAATGATTTGGATCAGGTTAAGAATAATGAAAAGCTGCAGGCTATACTTACGCAGGCCACCATTATGATTGTTTCCGTGACAGCATCCACAACTCAGGGGTAAGTAATATGAATTAAATGTTTGAAAGGGGAAACTAGGGTTTTCTTTTCTTTGTAGCACCCTTTTAACTCCCTCGGAAAAAGCTCAAATTGATGAGGCCTGTGACATGGCCATTGAACTGAACAATATTAAAACCAAAATCTATGAATATGTGGAGAGTCGCATGACATTTATTGCCCCAAATCTGTCAATGATTGTGGGTAAGTACCTTGGTGATTTTTGGGAAGACATTAAATTCACAGAATTTTTCATTTTAGGTGCATCCACGGCCGCCAAATTATTGGGTATTGCTGGTGGTTTGACAAAACTTTCCAAAATGCCTGCCTGTAATGTTCAAGTTTTGGGTTCCCAAAAGAAAACCTTGGCCGGCTTTTCCAAAACACAAATGTTACCCCATACCGGTTATGTTTTCTTTTCACAAATTGTCCAAGACACTGCACCCGATTTGAGGCGTAAGGCAGCCCGTTTGGTGGCAGCCAAGGCGGTGTTGGCTGCACGAGTTGATGCCTGCCATGAAAGTGTTCATGGAGAAATTGGTTTGAAGTTTAAGGAGGATATTGAGAAGAAGTTGGACAAATTACAAGAACCACCTCCGGTAAAGTTTATAAAACCCCTACCCAAACCCATTGAGGGTAGTAAAAAGAAACGTGGCGGTAAGCGGGTAAGGAAAATGAAGGAACGTTATGCCTTGACAGAATTCCGCAAACATGCCAATCGCATGAACTTTGGTGATGTAGGTTTTTTTAATAGTCTCCATACTTCTTCCAAGATTTAACATTTATTTTCTCGCCTTTTTAGATTGAAGAAGATGCCTATCAAGATGATTTGGGTTATTCACGTGGCACCATTGGCAAGGCGGGAGCAGGCATACGTCTACCGCAAGTCGATGAAAAGACCAAAGTACGCATCAGTAAAACGCTACAAAAGAATTTACAAAAACAACAAGTGTATGGTGGCAGTACAACTGTCAAACGACAAATCATATCTGGTACTGCATCCAGTGTGGCGTTTACTCCCCTCCAAGGTTTGGAAATTGTCAATCCCCAGGCTGCCGAGAAATCACAAACCGAAATGAATGCCAAATATTTCTCCAATACCTCAGGATTTTTATCAGTTGGAAAACGTACTACATAAACAATAAAAACAACAACTATTTTGAACTTAAGTTCCAGTTTTTATTACAAAAACAAAGTACACATAAAATTACAAAAAATATCAGTTATAAAAAAGTGGAAACTTTTAAAAGGATTCTATAGACAAAAAGGACTTTTTGTACAAATAAAAAATAAAATTTCTGGAAATGATTTTTGTTCACTTTGAAAAGTCAAGTAAAAGTGCCATTGATTCGTAGAGAGGTCTTGAGAGATAGTGAAACTCATTAGGAATGGAAATAAAGGACCATAATCACAACTTGTTAACTTAATTTGCCAATTTCCAATTTGTTACGCAGCACCTCCCAGGAATTGCTGAGGAAAACAGCAAAAATTCCTGCCACTGTAAAAACACCACCAATAATTGAGCAGCAATTGGTGGCGAAGTGACCAAAGGATCTGTAAGGGGGATAAATAAAATTATAGAAATTAAAGCATACTTTTAGGAATTGCATAAAATAACAGTTACCTCTGGGTTTCTTCATATTTCACCATCAGTGGTGATAATTCATAGCTAAAGAAGATTCCAGGCATACCACGTTCCTTGCTGCTCAGATCCTTGCGATACCGGGTCACCGAAAATTGATTTGTATTGATGGGTGCTGCATTGGGTTTCACATATACCGTGGGTACAATTTTCAAATAGTAATTATACATTTCCGATTTGGCATCTGAAAAAAGGGGGAAGAGGAAAATTAGTCAAGAAGAAAAAACAATTGGATAAAGAAAGCATCTATAAACTATTTAGTAAAGAAAAGGTGCTTCCAAAGAGCCCTTCTGAAGGAAAGGTTGCTTCTTCTAAAGGGGGGCTTCTATAGACGCTTTCTAAAAGAAAGCTATCTTCTACAGACACTTTCTGAAAGAAAGCGGACTTCTATAGATCCTTGCTGAAAGAAAACGGGCTTTTATAGAGCCTTTCTAAAAGAATGCGGGATTCTATAGCAGGGACGAGCTTCTTTGCTTAGATCGTATAGTGAGGGCGCCCACTGAGTTGTTTTTGCATTTGCTTCTCTCTCTCACGTACAGTGTAAATGAATGAAAACAAACAAAAACATAATGTGGTTGTTGCTTTTTTCACTCATACGTTGTCTTGTGCCAGACTACGAAAATTTTCATGAAAATGTTTTGAGCTTATGGGTAAGAAGGGAGAAAGGGAGCCCCTTCACCGCCGCTCTCTCCTAAAAGCTAAAATATTTTCATGTGTTATTTTCAGTGTCTGGCACAAGAGGTTCATACATGTCTTCGCTTTGGTTGTATTTCTGTGGTCGTCGCTGTTCTATAGACACTTGCTGAAAGAAAGCGGGCTTCTATAGACCCTTTTTAAAAGAAAACAGGCCCCTATAGACCCTTTCTGAAATAAAGCGGGCTTCTATAGACCCTTTCTGAGAGAAAGCGGTCTCCTTTAAGGCATTTTTTACTTAAAACTTCCTGTTTTGTTTATTTTTAATTTAACTTCATTTCATAACGGTCCGTCATGAGAGAGTCAACAACACTCTGCATTACGCAGTCTGAGGCGCACTTAATCTTTTAACGCCGTCATTAATTTAAAATGCCGACAATGACACAATCGAGAGAAAACGGCATGGCAACCCTAAAAAATATGACATTTTAATAACATATGAGCACGTCTGAATTGCTCTAGAATATATTTTGCGGAGGATTTCATTAAATTTTACAGAAAACACTAAAAAAATCAAAATTTTTGGCATTATTTTTCTTGAAAAAAGAGTGCAAAGAACAAATCCAACAATATGCCTATGCCAAGCAGTGCATTTGGTCAACAAGGACCCTCTTGCTTCGATAAAATGAAAACTGGTTTCACAATTGGTTTTTGTGTGGGTATGGCCAGTGGAGCTTTGTTCGGCGGTTTCAGTGCATTGAGGTAAATGAAAAGTGAATGGAATTCAACTCAACTAACAATAAACAAATCAAATTGCGGACTTGGAATGCTCCATTTACTACCGGCATTACATAATGACGTAGTTTTGTTGTGACGTTATAACCCGACTGACTGACAGACATGTGTGATGATTCTTTCTAATGTTTTCTTTTTGTTTCTATTTGAAAACAGATACGGTTTACGAGGCCGTGAACTTATCAATAATGTGGGCAAAGTCATGATACAAGGTGGCGGTACTTTTGGTACATTCATGGCCATTGGAACTGGCATACGCTGTTGAGAAGAGTCTGGAGAAGTGTGGAGGAGAAGAAATTGTGGGTGGCGAATATAAGAAACTAATTTGAAGTTTAACTTATCTCAAAGAGTTTCTTAAATTACAATTAGATTTTCCATTCGTTTTGGTTACCAAGTAGTTTTTTTTAGTTATTTAACTTCTTGTGCTAAGTACTTGAAAATTTTAATAATACAAAATTCAATATAAATATAATATTTACTACATAAGGAAATGTAAAAAAAAAATATAAAACGGAAAATGTGCTATGAACTTACCTCCTTCTGGTTCTACTTTAAAACCATCCAGCGGATGCGTTGTGGCAAATTCAATTTTATCTCCAAACGATAAGTGATTAATGGTGTGCGCCAGCTTGACATTGGATATTTGAAAATCGTGTATGTGGAATTGTCGTATTGAAAATGAACTTCCGGGAGCTAAGTGAAATGAACCGGCCATCTGTAAGGTATTAGAAAAAAATGGAGAGGAATTCGAAAGATTAAACAAGTGGATCAATTTTTGAGAGGAGGCTTCCTTTGTATTGAATGTAAATAAATTGAAATTGAAAGTAATTATGGGTTGTGGTAGATGAGCAGGTGCTGTAAAAAATTGAAATGAAAAATAATTTCTTTACGATTTTTTCATTTGACAGTTTTTCCTTTATGTATATGTAAATGTTTTTATTTCACAATTTCATACAAACAGAATTGAGCTTCTGGATGGTACTTCTTGCCATTTACGCACAGTACATACGTTCCTCCTATCGCACAGAAGATGACCCTACCCTAGATCACCCTTCTGAGCATCTATGATACTGTAGAAGACTGTTATGGACCACTCTGGATGACTCTCCTGAGCATCTTTGGCACAGTAGACAAACCTTTCGGTCACCTACTGTTTAATATAGTACCATTCTGGTCACCTACAATACAGTAGATGGCTGTTCTGGACATCTACGGAACAGTACATGACCCTTCCGGCCTTCTTCGTTGCAGGAGAAATTGCTTCTTGCAATTTCTGGAACCCTAGACGACCCTGTTGGCCTTCTTAGCTGCAGTAGATGACCCTTCGGGTCATCGACGGATCTATATATGGTCATACTGGCCTTTGTCGGAGCAGTAGATGACACTTCTGGGCATCTAGGGAACAGTAGATGTCACTTCTGAGTATCAACGGTACAGTACATGACCCTTCTGGGCATCTGCGGTAAAGTCGGAAATCCTTCTGACCGTCTACGGAACAGTAGATGACCCTTCAGGCACTTTTTGGTGCAGTAGATGACACTTTTGGGCATCTATGACGGTTCGGTGCAGAATAATGATCTTCCGGTCTACGGAACAATATATGACCCTTCCGACCTACTTCGGTACAGTAAATGACACTTCTGAGCATCTACGGAACAGTAGATGAACCTTCTGGGCATCTACGGAATAGTAGATGACACTTCTGAGCATCTACGGAACAGTAGATGAACCTTGGGCATCTACGGAACAGTAGACGAAACCTCTATATACGGTACAGTAGATGATACTTCTGATCATCTACGGAACAGTATATTACCCTTCTGGTCTCCTTCGGTGCAGTAGAAGGGTCTTCCGGGCACCTACGGAAAAATAGAACCTTCTGAACTTCCTCGGTACAGCAGATGACCCTTCCGATCATCTACGAAACTGTTGATGACCATTCCGACCTTCTTCGGTATAGTAGATGACACTTCTGTGCATCTACACTTCTGGACATCTACGGGACTGTAGGTCACACCTCTGGACATCTACGGGACAGTAGATGACACTTCTGGGCATCTATCGTACGGTAGATGGCCTTTCAGGTCACCTATAGTACAGTAGAAGACCTTTATGGCCATCTACAGAATAGTACATGACCCTCCTGATCATCTGCGGTATATTTTGAAATACTTCTGTCAAATTAAGGCGTGCTCTTTAGTTACCTCAAATATTGTAAATAACCAACAGTAGCAGCTTGTCCAAATACGCCCCCATTTCTACACTACCTAACAACAAATACGATGTGTTACGTACCCGATTGACTTCCAAATGTCCCTGGATGCGACATCCCTCCTTAAAAGCATCAGCATCTGAGCGCTTATATTGATCTTTACATTGTTCAATTTTATCTAATGGGGCATTCCATTTCTTAAAACGATATGCTTCCAAAACAGCTTCGCAGGTATTACAGCAACTGGAAAACAAAAAAACCCAAATCAAAATTTTCCTCTCAAACCCCTCCAAAATACAACAACATGAGCTTACTGTGTACTATTAAATTCCGCCCCATAACAACTTCCACATGTAGTATTTTTATTCGACGGCGATACTGCGACAATTTCCTTTATCGGTTCAGTCTCTTTCAGGGGATTACCTTGTAAATCTAAACGATGCTTGAAGATATCATGATCAACACGTAAATGTTGATCACCCGAAGAATCCATTGCATCTAAAGAGACGTAACTACACGCCAAATTGTGGACTGTGATGTCTAAATTAATCTTTAACTTGTGTGTTCGTGTTGTGTCCACAAAGAGATCTTCAGTTAGATTAGGTGTCATATAGGCCATGAATTCTAAGAATATTAGAATTACAACTATAATTGTGCTTATCAATGTAACTGAAAATAGAATAAAAACAACAAAAACAGTGTTTTTATCATTATTTTTTTGTATTAAAGGCCAGCTCAGCTCATAGATTTCAAAGAGAGGTGGTGGTTTGGTTGTTACTTACTTATGGCTCCAGAAACACTTTGTACTCGAAAATCTTCTAATGTGCGGGGATAAGCATCGAGCCGTCTTAGTGCATCGGATAATTTCATAGTTGTGAGATTCTTTTTTTACTTATTTATCTTAAATTTAATATATTCTTTAATATTTATTGGAAAAACATTATATTCGCTTTGCTCTGTTTGCCGTGGATAGTCGGCTTTTTTTCTCATGCATCAACAGCTGATCAAATGTCAAAAATATTCAACGTATACAAGGTAGGGTTGCCAAGTTTGGAAAATTAATTTGTTACCATTACTCAAGCAGCGTTATGCCAAGTTTACACTTACGCTCCAAAATCCACTGGATTTCACGAAATCCTGAAATACACCCCGGTGTTTATACTTATTTTTTTGTTGATTTCAAACATATCACAATTATCAAGGTAGATGCATATGTATGTGCAGCTGATCGAACATGAATTTTCAAAACAAGCTTTTGTAAATTGAATTAGTCATCAACAAAATACGACAATATACAACTTTAAAGCTTTATTTCGAAAATTGTAGTAAAATTATCAATATATCGTATTAATTGAGTATTATACTAACAAATGAAAAAATAAGAAATGATTTTATCGTTGAGACATCATAATAAATTTTTGTATATAAAAGTTGTGTTCAGAACCTGCAAAATATTACCACTTGCTGTAGTTTTCCCGTTTAGTGCTACAAATGCGTTCCCGTACTCTGAAATTTACCAAGACTTGCACTTCTCTTTAAACGAAAATGGCGCTGCATAACAAACACCATCTGCTCCTGTTTTCTGCTACACAAATTTGGCATAGTAGAAAGCAGCAGCATGTTTATTAGCACCTGAATATGTTAGCTGATACGTTGATTTTGAAATTTCTGGAGTTATTGCAATTTCCGTCAGTTTTCCTTTCCCGTATTTTTTAAGAAATTTGTATAGGAAAACAATTTTTGACAATTCGCTCTTTGTCTAACATTACCGTTAAAAAAGTACTGGAACACAATGGAAAATATCATTGTAACAAAGTAACTTAATATTTTTTTCACATTGTTTGCACATTTTTATAATAACATTTTTTGTTACAGCAATTGACCATCTACCTTGTTTATTGTGATACGTGAAAAGTGTTGCAACTTTCGGTACTTTTTTAAGCAAAGACAGGGTTGTATATGATGAGTACTGTGATTTCGATGTTGATTTCGCTGAAATCACGAAATGAGATGATTTCATTTTTGTATGCGAAATCATGATAAATTTTGCTTGATTCCGCTCGAAATCACGAAACGCCTTCGAAATCACGAAACGACGCCGAATGTAAACCAAACATTAGGCAAGAGAGCGTTTCTCTCTCCACGCACAATTCAATCAAATGAAGCGATTTGATTTTAAATCGGCGGCGCGCTGCTTCGCCTGGTTGCCTTGCTTTCCTGCTTCATTTCTGACATAATAAAGTCTGCCTGGTTACTTTCCCAGCAAGAATTGTCCAGCACATGGCACAATTACCAGGTAGATGCATCAGCCAACAACTACAACAAAAACGAGTTCAGTACTGTGAAATGTCAAAAATGTTTTCCAAAAATAAAGCGATTCACAAAATTTTTTCAACAAAATTTTGTTAGGCAGTTATTAATAAACTCCCCAGCAAAATTTGACGGAATGGGTTCTTTGCGATGACGTGATTTCATGTCATCTTTTGCATTGGTTCAAAGCAAGTCGTGAAAGATCCGATCTTTTCATCAGCATTTGTACCCATTCCATCGCTCCAATAGAGATGATGTTTGTGTTTTTATTACACACCTGTTTATTTTCATTTTGGTATGTTCCAGTACTGCAAAAATCTACTAATTTTTACTATTTTTTCCGATAACATAAAGGAAAAATTGTTATCGTAGTAAAAATAAGTAGATTCTTGCAGTTTCTGGAACAGACCAAAGTTGTTAGAACTGTCGTCGTGATGTTGTCTTACATTTCTGGCATATCAAACAACTAAAACTTCTAAACAATTGGTATTATATGAAGTCCCAACCATCGAGCTAAAAATAGAATCGGACTGCACACATTGCTATTTTAAAAGTTCCCTTGTCTGTTCTAAATCTGACATAGAATGAAATCAATCAAATCTCGCTTCTTGGAATTTGAAACGAAACGAAAAGGAACAAGAATCTGAAAATAAAGAAGAAACTACTTTTGGAAAGAAACAACTAAAAATAAATTCCATAAAAAGTCTCTCCTCCCCGTTCGTTACATTTTGTTCTTAGAGATCCCTAAAGCAAGCCGGGTTGTAGATCCCTACATATTTCCGTCACTAAACAAAAGAGTATAAATTACCAAAATGTTGTTATAAAATAACAAAATTATAAAATAAAAGTAATTTACGAAATAAAAGTACTTAAAGGAGTGCATTTGGAGTCCATGTTGAAATCTGAACTGGTGATGGGAAGATAATTGAAAACACCTTTTGTAAGATGAAAGAATATCAGTTGCGGAGAACGGAGGAAGTAATCTTTTGCGTTGCAGCGGTGGTGATTACATTGCAATTTTGGATGTAAACTTTTGAAAAACTAAACTGATAAATTAATTGTAGTTATTTCATGAATTCGTTTGAATTAATAAAGAGTTTTATTTAATTAATTTGTTTGAGTTTTGTTTTTCATGAAAACCATATTTCAATACAGCATTTCCATTTTCCAAACAAGACATGAAAATTTCATGCCAAGGGTTTGGTGAAAATGACATGCCAAAGCATTGGTTAAAATGACATGTCAAAGCATGGGTGAAAATAACGTGTCAAAGCATTGGTGAAAATGACATGTCAAATCATTGGTGGAAATGACATGCCAAAGCATTGGTGGAAATGACATGTCAACGCATTGGTTAAAATGACATGCTTAGGATCCAGAAAAGAACGTCATCTTTTGGGGTCCACGCTCATATAAAATTCATCGATGAAGATGCTAAAAAGATGACATGCTAGATCACTTGCACCCATGATTGAATGTCATCTTTGGCATCGAACATTTTGCTGGGCTCATTATTACAAAAATCCGTCAAAAATTCACAGTTTTTCTTTTAAATTTTTGTTTTTTAATTTTGTGTTTTCAATTACAACAACTTTTTTGATAGTTCACAGTATATCAGCTGGGCTGATGCGGGTAACTGTATGATTGTGCCATGGTCCAGCAAGAACTTTCTCAGAGAGTAATGTTTGGTTTACATTCGACGTCGTTTAGTGATTTCGAAGGCGTTTCGTGATTTCGAGCGGAATCAAGCAAAATTTATCATGATTTCGCATACAAAAATGAAATCATCTCATTTCGTGATTTCAGCGAAATCAACATCGAAATCACAGTACTCATCATATACAACCCTGTCTTTGCTTAAAAAAGTACCAAAAGTTGCAACACTTTTCACGTATCACAATAAACAAGGTAGATGGTCAATTGCTGTAACAAAAAATGTTATTATAAAAATGTGTAAACAATGTGAAAAAAATATTAAGTTACTTTGTTACAATCCTGGTACAAATACACAGGTAGCCGCATCGGCAATTTTTGGTAACATAAGATGTCAAAATTTGACATCAATTCAATGCAATTGACACATTATGTTACCATCAGCTGGCTTGATAATGCTACCTGTATTATTGTACCATGGTTACAATGATATTTTCCATTGTGTTCCAGTACTTTTTTAACGGTAATGTTAGACAAAGAGCGAATTGTCAAAAATTGTTTTCCTATACAAATTTCTTAAAAAATACGGGAAAGGAAAACTGACGGAAATTGCAATAACTCCAGAAATTTCAAAATCAACGTATCAGCTAACATATTCAGGTGCTAATAAACATGCTGCAACTTTCTACTATGCCAAATTTGTTTAGCAGAAAACAGGAGCAGATGGTGTTTGTTAGGTTAGGCATGGTACAATAATACAGGTAGCATTATCATGCCAGCTGATGGTAACATAATGTGTCAACTGCATTGAATTGATGTCAAATTTTGACATCTTATGTTACCAAAAATTGCCGATGCGGCTACCTGTGTATTTGTACCATGAGGTTAGGTTAGGTTTAGGATGCGCAGCTGCCGTGCTGGCAGCCACTCCACTCGGAGACCTTGAGGTCCATTGTGATCATCCTGACTATTGAAGTATATGTGTTGTGTGTGATGATGTTGTTGTGATATGATGTGGGTTTAAGTCGGCTATTGATGAAGTGATTATAGATGCGGCTATATGGTGAAGTGTGAATGTAGATGGTGATGATGTGAAGTGTAAGTGTGATATGTTGTGTGTAATGGATGAGGTTGTATGATGTTACGTGTGGTGATGATGGTGTACAGGAGTCATGAGCTGTGATATATGTTCTGAATGTTGTCCTTTGTCTGCATATGATGATACAAGGCTATTGATGATGATGAAGTGTGCGGTTGTAGATTTTATGGATAGATGATGGATAGTGTTGAAAAGAAGATTCACAGTAGATGTGTGGCGGAAAGTGTGATGTGTTTCTTTCTATGTGCGGGCATGTATTATGTTGCGTAACTACAGATTGTGGTGATGTGTGACTGATGGGTATATGGTGATTTGTGCATACGGTATACGGTGGTGCGTGAGTGCTGATGGTGTAGTGTGTTTTTTGCTATGGGCGATGCTGTACGATGTTACGAGACTGCAGATTGTATTCTGAATGGTGCTGTGGGCCTGCAGATGATGATGATGATGATATGGTGAGCTAAGTGGAAGGAGAATGTGGATTAGGTTGGAAAGATGGAAAGGAGAAAGTGATAAGACAAAAGAGACAAGAATAAGAAGGATGAGTAATTGTGAAGGAGAGTAGCAGATTGTTTTAAGAAGAAAGAGATTATTTTTCTATACTATGCTAAGCCTGTTCTGACCCGCCCCAGAGCCACTTTAGACTCTTGCAGTAAACCACCAGGATAGTAGGGTCAATAGAGGAGAAGTAAGACAGAGAGTCAATCACGTGTACACCAAATAGTCTATGTCTTTTGATCATCAGTCTAGGACATCTACATAAAAGGTGCTCGATTGTCTCCGTTTCCTCCTCATCCTCACATAGCCTACAGTACTCAATGTTGTTATCATCCCACTTACAAGTCAAAGATCTTATTCTACAGTGGCCGGTTATGACCCCTGTAGCGATTCTGATTCCCGACTTGCAAAGTGAGAGAAGGGACGCAGTTCTACGCCCTGAGATTGCCGGCCAGATTGACTTCGACACCTTGCAACCAGGTGCGTCTTGCCAAATTTATACGGTTTTCTCTGCATAGAGCTGGCAGAGTTTGCCGAGGAAGTAGCAGAGCGGTGGCTTGACATAGTCCTCTACCATAAGGTCAGAGGACTGGGAGCCTCGCCTTGCTAATTCATCAAAAATCTCATTACCTTCAACATTGCAGTGCCCTGGAACCCAACAAAGGTTGACGCTTAAATTGCAAGTTTTTAAGGTGGACCTACATTTTTGAACGATCTTAGATTTAATAGTGTAGGATCCTAACGCCTTAAGGGCAGCCTGACTATCTACATAGACTGTAACTGTCCTGCCTGCGTTGTCCGTCATTCCTGCTACTAATTCTAAGGCCTTCAATACTGCGAAGACTTCAGCCTGGAAAACACTGCAATTTGCATTAAGCTTGAACGAGCGTTTAATGTTTAGTTCTTCGCAGTACACCCCCGCTCCAGTACCTACATCCATCTTCGAACCATCAGTAAAGATGGAAAGGCTATCGGGTAGTGGTCTGCCATGCTCCCATTCACTTCTATCAGGGATAATCACCTTCGCTACATCGAAATCCAGTGAAGGCGAAATGTAATCGGTTACACTCCCCCCAACCCTTAGTCCGATCTGACTGCTTAGCTGTTGTAAAATGCTAGCATGTCCAGACCCTGAAGAGCGCCACTGGTTAAGCTCCTTGAGCCTCAAGGCACTACGGGATGCTTGGTATTGAACAAGAATATCCAGAGGCTGGATGTTCAGCACTGCATTCAGTGCTGCCTGAGGGGTGCTCTTCACTGCTCCTGTAATTAGAATTGAAGCAGATCTTTGCACAGTAGTTAACCTAGACAAGTTTGGCTTGCTGTTCAGGGCCTGCCACCAAACAAGACATCCATAGGTCAAAATTGGGCAGACCACTGTCATAAACAACCAGTGAATCACATGCGGTCTCAAACCCCAACTTTTACCTATGGAGTTCTTACAGGAGTAGAGTGCAACTAGACCCCTCTTAGTGCGCTCCTCTGTGTTCCTTTTCCATCTGAGACGATGGTCAAGAATCACTCCCAGGTACTTCGCTTCCTTAGAGAGATTTAGCCGTACTCCATCCAGCGTTGGTGGTACGAACTCGGCGGTTTTCCTTTTTCGGGTAAAGAGCACCAGCTCTGTCTTAGCCGGATTCACACCAAGGCCATTGATGTGCGCCCAGCGTGAGAGTTTGGCAAGTGCTCCCTGCATTAGATCAGACAATGTAGACAAAAATTTCCCACTAATGAGGATGACTACATCATCCGCATAAGCAACTACCTTAGTTCCTAGTTTGTCGAAATCAGTGAGTATCCCATTTATCACCAGTAGCCAGAGTAAGGGAGACAGAACTCCCCCCTGAGGAGTGCCTCTGGTAACAGATCTCCTGATGGAGCTCTCCCCAATATTAGAATTGATTAGCCTGCTTCTAAGCATGCTATCGATCCAGTTTATTAGGATAGAGGGGACACCCAATGATTCTAGAGAAGAATGAATGGATTCGAGTTTCACATTATTAAAGGCGCCCTCTATATCCAGAAAGGCTGCCAGAGTGAAATTCGAATCATTCAGATTTTTCTCTATGTACCCTACGACACTATTACTGCGTCAAGTGTCTTATTGTCGTCCCCGCCCAGGGATTGGGTCGTACTAGCACGAGGTGCATCATTGTCCGGGTTATTTGCATTGGTCGATACCGAGGGTGAATTAGAATTGGGGGTTTAAAGTTTTTAAAATTGATGTCCATGAGAAAAAGGAGTAAATGGGGGAGATGAGGACGATCATGGCATAGCCCTCCACTACCATGACTAGAGCTGAACTACTCGCTGAGGTGCCCAGGTATCAGCGAGGCTCCGTTCTAATACAGTTGGTACCCTAACTGCAAACCTTTGGAACACCGATGAGCACGAGGTCGCATAACACCCCGGTGTTAGGGGATCTCACCATTATTTTGGTAGGAGATCGCTACCAAATATGTGTCACTCAGTCCAGAGATGCACTATGAATTTCTAGTGCATCGTGTTGGTGCGTGACAGAGAGTGGATAACCTTTGGTCAGTCACAACCTCCCAATTCAACACTACAAGAAGTTAAATGAGAGTGTTGTGTGGTGTTTGTTATGCAGCGCCATTTTCGTTTAAAGAGAAGTGCAAGTCTTGGTAAATTTCAGAGTACGGGAACGCATTTGTAGCACTAAACGGGAAAACTACAGCAAGTGGTAATATTTTGCAGGTTCTGAACACAATTTTTATATACAAAAATTTATTATTATGATGTCTCAACGATAAAATCATTTCTTATTTTTTCATTTGTTAGTATAATACTCAATTAATACGATATATTGATAATTTTACTACAATTTTCGAAATAAAGCTTTAAAGTTGTATATTGTCGTATTTTTTTGATGACTAATTCAATTTACAACAGCTTGTTTTGAAAATTCATGTTCGATCAGCTGCACATACATATGCATCTACCTTGATAATTGTGATATGTTTGAAATCAACAAAAAAGTCCCAATTTACATTGGGCGAGTTTACTTGCGGCAATTGTCATTTTGTAGGAGAGAGAGGTGAGGCATATGGTAACCCTTTGCCTCTCAGCACCCTCTCTCACCTACAAACTGACAATTGCCGCAAGTAAACTCGCCTAATGTAAATTGGGACAAAATAAGTAGCATAATGCTAATGCCAAGTTTACACTTGCGCTCTAAAATCCACTGGATTTCACGAAATCCTGAAATACACCCCGGTGTTTACACTTATTTTTTTGTTGATTTCAAGCATATCACAATAATCAAGGTAGATGCAAATGCGCAGCTGATCGAACATGAATTTTCGAAAAAAGTTGTTGTAAATTGAATTAATCATCAAAAATTTACGACAATATAGAACTTTACTGCATCATTTCGAAAATGATCGTAAAATTATCTATATATCGTATTAATTGTTTATAATACTAAGAAATTAAAAACTAAAAAATGATTTTATCGTTGAGAGATTATAATAATAAATTTTGATACATAAAAGTTGTGTTCAGAAACTGCAAAATATTACTACTTGCAGTATTTTCCCCGTTTAGTGCTAGAAATGCGTTACAGTACTCCGAAATCTAGCAAGACTTGCACTTGATTTTGAATAAAAGCCTCTTCTCCTGTTCTCTGCTATAAAAATTTGGCCAAGTAAAAACTAGCAGCATGTTTTTTGGAATCTGAACACGATGGCTGATACGCTGATTTTGGCATTTTTGCTGGAGTTTTTGCAATTTCCGTCATTTTTTCGTTCCCGTATTTTTTAAGAAATTTGTATGGGGAAGCAATTTTTGACAATTCGGTCTATTTTCTAACATTACCATTAAAAAAGTACGGGAACACAATGAAAAATAGCATTGTAACAATGTAATTTAATATTTTTTCACGTTGTCTACAAATTTTGATATTAACATATTTTGTTCCAGCAATTCGCACATCTACCTTGTTTATTGTGATACGTGAAAAGTGTTGCAACTTTTGGTACTTTTTAAGGCAAAAGCAAGGTTGTATATCATGTGTACTGTGATTTCGATGTTGATTTCGCTGAAATCACGAAATGAGATGATTTCATTTTTGTATGCGAAATCATGATAAATTTTGCATGATTCCGCGCGAAATCACGAAACGCCTTCGAAATCACGAAAAGACGCCGAATGTAAACCAAACATAAGTTTACATTTACGAAATCCACTCGATTTCAACTGTCAATTCCATAGCTCAAACGTCAAATGAAATCTCATCTGGATTTCATTTGACGTTTATCCTATGGATTTGACAGTTGAAATCGAGTGGATTTCGTAAATGTAAACCAAGCATTAGACTATGTTATTTCCACCATGGTACAAATACACAGGTAGCCGCATCGGCAATTGTTGGTATCATAAGATGTCAAAATTTGCAATCAATTGAATGCAATTGACACATTATGTTACCATCAGCTGGCATGATAATGCTACCTGTATTATTGTACCATGATTTCCACAATAAAATTGTTTTTAATAGGTCTGTACGATAACCCATAAGTTTGTACAAATTTGTAAAAACTTTTACAAAATGCTGTTCCATAACAAACTTGTAAAGTAGAAGAGAGCAAATTAGGAGACAATAGTGAGAGAATTTTGGAGAGTTTTCTTTACAAGTTTTTGCAAGGAAAATTTTTCTTGTAAGAACTTGCAAGTTTGATCAGCTGATTTAAATTCGAAATTTTTGTGGCGGACTTCTTGGCAAAAACATAAACAAACGTTTGGCTATTAAAATAAATAGAAATAAAAAAGGGAAAAATTATTAAATAAATTATGGAAAACGATAATGTAAATAAAATAACTTATGTCATGTTCACACGAGCGTTTCAATTACGTTGTTCGCCTGTCGAACTACGTACACGAATTAACCCGTTTCCACGACACCATTCGTAATTAACAGAAACATAAACAAAAGTTCCTTCATTTTTGTTTCCTTGTTTTCACGAAAATCTGAACCGAAAACACATAAAATATACGTTAAATGAATTGGAAAAGCAATAGACTTTCCATCAAATGTATCTTCTATATTTAACTACACACATTTCATTAATTTTTTCCATAAATTCTGAATAATTTTGTATTTTCAATATATTTTTATATGTTTCTATTTTAAAATTAAAGAGAGAGAGAGACATGTCAAAACAATGTTTGTGTATACAGACTTTCAGTTATTTGTTTCCTTTTTGTTTCTGATCTTTTACGCGATCTTGAACTAATGGACATGGAATGTGTGTGGAATTAAGAAGGAAACACAACCATCTTCCTTCTGCATCTGTATAAAATGTTTAGTTCATTAATTTTAATTCATCTTTTTCCTTTTTTCTAAAAATTTTTGTGTTTTCAACAAATTTTTCAATTTTGAATTTAGATATGTCATTACTTTTTGTAGTGACTACTTTTTTATTTTATTATGTATTTATTTAATCTTTTCCGCCAGCATCTTCTTCTTCTTTTCCAATCAACTGACTTCTTGCAAGTTTTTACAAATTGATGTTCGATAACAATCTGCAAATTTTTAGCTTCGAGAGAGAAAAATTGGTGGAGAGACGTTACTGAGAACTTGCTGAGAACATGCAAGTACTTTTCACTTGCGAAGTTATCGTACATACCTAATGTTCACAAACATAAATCAACAAAAAACTAAAAACGGCTGATTGATTGTTTTCAGGAAGAAGAAGAGCTTGCAAGTGCTTGCTAGAAGAAATTTGTCCAGCAAGAATTTGCAAGCTCTCAGTGAAAGAACTGTCAAAATAGGTCTGTACGATAACCCAAAAGTTTGTACAAATTTGCACAAACTTTTACAAAATGCTGTTCGATAACAAACTTGTTCAGTAAAAGTGAATAGAGAAGTCTTGCAAGTAGTTGCAAGAACTTGCAAAAACTTTTTACTTGCAAAGTTATCGAACAGGCATAATGTCTCTCTCGAATCGCTCTCTTTTGCTGGTTTTTTGTGTTAACAGACGACCTCCAGCAACAATTGGTACAAATTGTTACAAATTTTAGGGTAACCAGACACAGCTATAAAAATAAAAGAATAAAGAAGGCCGAGCAAATTTCGAACTGGGTTGCCCTTTTCTTTTTTATTCTTTTATCAGAAGCATGGTACAATTAGAAAGGTAGATGCCTCAGCCCAGCTGATCGAATCTAAAACGTCAAAAAACTATGAATTCGCCATGAAAAATCAAAACAAAAACTCATATGATTCGGTAAGTAAGAGATAGCATGTCTACACTTTATAGACAAACACAAGCGATAAAAAGAGACAACAAGAGAGCATTTGGCGAAAATTTTGACAGTTTACATTACAAAAAAAGTTGCTTTGTTGTAGCAATTCGCCGATGCATCTACCTTTCTTATTGTACCATGATCAGTAGTGGGATTCTGTAACTCATTTTTGCTGTTATCGATAATTGTCGGTAAAATTAAAATGCTTATAATTTCGATAATTAACGAAATTTTTCGGTAAGTTAACGATGAATAAAAAGTAGTCGGTAGCCTCGACACAAACAGTGATGCCAACTTTTCTTTATGTTTTTAGTCATAATTTTGCGATTTAATTTTACGATTTTTGTCGGTAACAGCAAAAATGAGTTACAGAATCCCACTACAGAAGTAAGCAAGTTAAGCAGGCCCTTTACATCGGCTCAAAACGGCTAAAATTCGCAGCCGGCAACTTGGCTGTAATGGCTAGAACAGAATCAATCGTCGCTTGCTTTAAAGGAATACCAGTAGTGGGATTCTCTAGTGCATTTTTTGGTTACCGTCAAAAATCGGTCAAATTAAAACGCAAAATTATGAATCAAAAGTTCAAATAAAAGTTGACATCACTGTTGCTATCGGTAGGACTTTCCGACTACTTTTTATTGATCGCTAACTTACCGAATAATATCGTTAATTACCGAAATTATAAGCATTTTAATTTTAACGATTTTTGTCGATAACCAAAAAATGCACTAGAGAATCCCACTACAGAGCCTGCTAGAGGGGAACGCTGGCGGATTTGCAAAGAGGCTCTGGCATTCCTTTATAATTTGAATTTTTTTAAGCAAGCAACGTTTGATTCTGTTCTGGCCTTAAAATTAAAAAGGCACAATTCGCCAATTTTTTAACAAGAAAAAAACTATTTTAATGGCGTTTTACATTTATACGATTGCTCGTACGAGATTTTGTCTCCTCATATTCGTAAATTTCAGACACAGTGTACATTGTGATCAAAAATCGTTACATGTAAAACACCACTTAAAATGATATGTTCAGTGCATGATACAATAATAATGCCAAGTTTACACTTGCGCTCTAAAATCCACTGGATTTCACGAAATCCTGAAATACATCCCGGTGTTTACACTTATTTTTTTGTTGATTTCATACATATCACAATTATCAAGGTAGACGCATATGCGCAGCTGATCGAACATGAATTTTCAAATCAAGATTTTGCAAATTAAATTAATCATCAAAAATATACGACAATATAGAATTTTACAACTTTCTTTGGAAAATTATAGTAAAATTATCGATATATCGTATTATTTGTGTATAGTACTAACAAATGAAAAAATAAAATAAAATGATTTTATCGTTGAGACATCGTTATAATAAATTTTGATAGATAAAAGTTGTGCTCAGATCCTGCACAATATTAGTACTTGCAGTAGTTTTCCCGTTTAGTGCTAAAAATGCGTTCCCGTAATCCGAAATCTAGTAATACTTGCACTTCTCTTCAAACAAAAATCCCTCTTCTCCTGTTTTCTGCCATACACTTTTGGCCTAGTAGAAACTAGCAGCAAGCATGTTCATTGGTATATATATGATTGCTGATACGTTGATTTGGACATTTATGATGGAGTTTTTGCAATTTCTGTCATTTTTCCGTTTCCGTATTTTTTAAGAAATTTGTATGGGGAAGCAATTTTTGACAATTCGCTCTTTTTTCTAACATTACCATTAAAAAAGTACGGGAGCACAATAAAAAATAGCATTGTAACAAAGTAATTTAATTTTTTTCACATTGTTTACAAATTTTGATACTAAAATTTTTTGTTGCATCAATTGACCATCTACCTTGTTTATTGTGATACGTGAAAAGTGTTGCAACTTTTGTTACTTTTTCAGGCAATAACAGGGTTGTATATCATGTGTACTGCGATTTCGATGTTGATTTCGCTGAAATCACGAAATGAGATGATTTCATTTTTGTATGCGAAATCATGATAATTTTTGCTTGATTCCGCGCGAAATCACGAAACGCCTTCGAAATCACAAAAAGACGCCGAATGTAAACCAAACATAAGAAGGTAGCATTAGCCCTTGATGATGAAGAAAATTTACAAGACATGGCATCTATTAGAAGAAATTTGAGGAACAAGTCGAAACCATTGGAATTGCCATCTGTACTGTAAGTTGAAGTATAATCAGTAAATTATTTTAGGTTTAGGGCGTATAAAAGATGCCGTAGTTTATATTGTGGAAACGTTAAACGATGACTTTTAAAATTGAGAGGGAAGTTTCCAAAAATCCCATGGAATGGTTGCAAACAACAATTGCATGGCTCAATCTACAATGTCGAACGTATCGTCCGCTTGATAGAGGATAAAATTGGATCGTTTCGAAGTTGATGAAGGAAGAAAAAAGACAAATAAAAATCATGTTTATTCAAAAACGAAATTCCTTGGCACATTGGATTTGCACTCAATTTTTTATTTATCAATTAATATTCCCAACTGTTGTTCCACCCTATTTTTGATACAGAAAATTAATTAATGAATGAATCAACAATTGTTAAGAAAATGTTTTTTTCGTTTCAATTTTATTTCTTGGTTCTTCGAAAATATTCACTGCAACTGAAAATAACTGGTTGCTGAAAAATAGGAGGCATCTTGATTTTACCAACAACGGGAACAAAATTTTCTTTAAAAATGTAAATTTTTCTTAAATTGCCGGCCTTCACCCGGGTATTTAAAACTTTCTCCTACGGACAGGAGCCAATCTCGGGAACGGGAACACAATTTTCTTTTAAATTAAAATTTTCCTCTAAATAGTCGGCCTTTAACAGGGGAATTTTCGCAATTTCGGAGGCCCATATCTCGGGGAAGTATGAACTTCCGCAACAAATGTTGTATATATTTGTGATCAGGGTGACCTCTGTGAAAAACATTTCATCCCGATACGAGCTTAGTTGGTAAACTCAACTTATGCCCAAAATAGCAGCTTTGTTAACTGAGATTCGCAACTTCATTTGAAGGTTGCCATTCATAAAGTAATTTTGACAACTCCACTACTCCACTCAACGATAATTGCTAACGATAATCGACCCCTTATTTTATTGAATAATAGAATCAACAAAGTGTATAGGAATAAAGTTAATAATCCTTCATATATTACATGAACATCACTTGGCTGATTTTTATTTTTGGAACTTTCGCGCCATTATCCAGGGAAGTATAAAGAATAAAGTTATTTCTTTATTATATAAATCACAGAGACAATCTGCTGTAAAAATCTGGACTTAACGGAAATTATAGCTCTGTTCCAGAACTAAAAAGTTTTTACAATTTTTACCACTTTTACACATTTTGCGTTCCCGTACACAAAATTTATATGAAAATCGTTTACGACTTTTACAACTTTTACGACTTTTACCACTTTGTAAAGTGCGGGAACAGGCCATATGTGTGTGTATTAAGAAGTGAGAAGAAATTTTATTTTTTTATTCATATGTCATTTTGTGGGTTAACAATATTATTTATAAAGAGTATATATAAATAATGAGAAGTGAGAAGAAATATTACAATTCCCTACGAGAGTTATTTTGCGGTTACATTAACTCTAAATTGACAAATGTGGGGTATAAAATCTTTGTTATGAAACACATTTCTGATCGTGAAAAAGTTTACATACCTACCATCGCTGTAGTCATAAGTAGGGAGGCTACAAATTTGTTACATATTTATTTTGAAATTCAGTACGCGATACGAAATATTCTTACTATCTTCACATCAATTTTACAAACAAAAGTACAAAAAGAGAACAAAAAATGCTTAAAAGATAACTTAATTATATTCAACTTGCATATAGATCTTTTATTCAGTTACCGCCACTTGAGAGTGATATCTTTCATCGAGTGTACCTTTCAAATTCCAGATGGTTGGCATTTAGTTATGACCACTATTAACAGCTTTACCCAAAACTTCAAGACACAATTTTGGTTCCATCTCTTGAAGTATTTTCCAATTTTCTGTTTTCATGACATCTTTAATGTTGGCTATGATGAATTCAATAACATTTTCCTTTAGACGTTTATTGGTAATACGTTCGGCCAATAGAAGAGTGTCGGCAATTGTATCTATTCTATTAGAATCTATTAAAATATCTTCGCACATTTCTTGTAGATCCATTACGGCATATTTATTCGCCACCACTAAGAGTTCCGAAGCCATTTCCTTGGGTATGTTGACATCGCCTGTGTAAAGATATTTCAACATTTCCTTCAGCACATTAGCATTGATATCATCTATTGTTATACGACTTGTTTGATTTTCCAAGAAATCATTGCGAAACATGGCAGCAAATACCTCACTACGTGTCCCCAATATAAGTTTATGGGCTTTCAATTCAGTTCCGCCATGGGCAACAAGTGTTATATCGCTATATTCTTCACTGGCCAAAACTTTGCCAAAATCATTGTTTATATTGGATATTTTTTGCGCTATTCTTTTCTTGCAAGGCGGCTCATGGAATTTGATTTCCCTTGGTTGCTTGATTTCATTTTTTACCTTAAACTCAAGTGAGAAATCCATTGAATCACATCCCACAATATCACATTTTCCTACATATATAAACTTTTTACATTCTTTTGATGTGATGTGCACATCAATGGAGGCATGATCTTCGCAAGATATTACAACTTGGAGTAGCAGACGATTTGTTGTGTTCACAGAGCACAAAACTATTTTCATTTCACGACTCTGCCAATTCAGAAATATTTGCCATGTCGAAGTAATACCACCATCATCATGTGCTATAATTTCTGGAGAATAAGAAACTATATCTCGTGTTATTTTCCAAAGACATCGATTTCCAGATATCATTTCAATTGTGGTATTGCCTTCTCGCTTTTTTGGAGGCATTTTTGTTGGTTTACAATAAAATCAATTTATAGTTGTTTATCTTTTTGTGCGCCAACAACGGTTTTTTTTGTTTGAATTCAAGAGCTAGCACACTCCTTGGTCCAATCGATAAAGGGCTGTTTACACCATCTATCAATGTCATATGAGCTGCCATTTCTTTCACCCATTCGACATTCTCTATGTTTGTCAAAATTGACGTCATCCATACAACTTTCAATTTGTGCGTTCATACCTGCAAGTGTTATTTTCGTATGACATAACCTAAAAATATAAAAACAGCTGTTTTTGTCATTATTTACATTTATTGTTGAGTTGCAATTTTGCGCAAATTTTAATTTTGGTTGAAGGAAACTGAATTGGTAGAATTGGTGTTTGGAGTTATAGAGGCATTCACGTTTTTGCCACCAAACAATCATTTCAAAGACTGCTTCTTTCGACCAATCGATCTGAAAATAACATTATAAACGCCATTTATTTACTTTACTGAATATTTAAATATACATACCTTTCCATTTTCTTTTTTAAAAGATTTTGTTTTTCATTTTTTGTTTGAGAATGTCAGAAAACAGCTGATAAATTTATGTTTACATACGAGAATGCCGTATCAAATAGAGCGCTCCCTAAATGAAAAATTTACATATGAGTTGCCAAATCATTTTGATAGATGAAAATTTTCATAGTGGTTACACTATGTGTACAACATTCGCAGGTAGAAAATTTGGCATTGACATTGATAGATGGTGTAAACAACCCTTAACATCGATATTTTTATTCTCCCAACTAGAACAGCTGTCCACAATAAAGCTTTTACCCAATTAACTGCGTGTTGCGTGTGCGTTCAAAAATATAAAAACAAAATACATGTATTGCTCTGTTCCAGAACCTGCAAAAAGCTACTACTTTTTACTACGATAACATTTTTTCCTTTATGTTATCGGAAAAAATAGTAAAAATTAGTAGATTCTTGCAGTACTGGAACATACCATATGTATTTCATATTGACAACAAAAACAAATACATTTATTTTGTTTTTTTTTTTTTTTTTTTTTTTTGAACGCACACGCAACACGCAGTTAATTAGGTAAAGGCTTAAAGGTCTGTTCGTTTACTCAATAATAGCTCTGTTCCTTTACGTTCAAGAATCTTCAAGTTTTACTCTTTTTTACTCGAAAAGCGTTCCCTTACTTCAGACACAACACAATTCATATGGGAGCAATTTACAACTTTTACTACTTTTGCCGGTTTTACCATTTTTAGAAGTAAAGGAACAGACCAAATTTGAACAAATTTGTATCCGACCATGGTGGAATAATAAAGTGGCCCATCAAAAAAGTTTGAAAGTAGTGCATTGCAGAGTTATGATTTCAATACATCTTTCGATGCAGTCCACACGGAATTATGAAAAATGCACTCCGCTCGATACATTTTAGAAGCACTCGCTTATTGATCCCTAGCCAAGCAAGCCAATTTTTTGATCCCTACAGTCGCAGTCTTTTTTTCTGAACACAAGAAAGAGTGTTTAAATTATAATAGGGCGTTTATACTATTGAAGGTTAACCCACTGGTGTTTACAGATCCAGTGAGTTTAACTTTGCCGTTTACATATTACCTTTGATGGGATTTAAGTGACAGCTGTTGTTTGTTTACGTATACATACATAACCGAAAAGAAAATAAATTAAATTTAAAATTATTGTTGTGAAAACGTAAAAATGCAGCGAATAGATATTGTTAAAGAAATATTTTTACAGTTCTGTGGTCATCTAGAAAGCAAAAAACATATGCTGCAATATATTAACGATGAGAAAAGAAAACAGTTGTTAAAAATAATAATTTTAATGAAAAAACGAAATGACCAAGAACGGAGTTTGAAAATGTCTGGCAGAATTTGGAAATTCGTAAGCTTTTTCTTTTTAATTACACCATTAGCTCCGCGTTTTCGTTTCAGCAAATTTTAATGTACGTATTTAATCCTGTTCGTCCGCCTCTATGTAACCAATTTCATCCATGCCTTGCAACCGGAGGAATATTTCTTTCAAACGTTTGGAGTTAATTTAGCCACGTCCGTCCATCTGTCTGGTTATTGCCCACGATAACTCTCGAAAGGACTGAGTGATTTGGCCCAAACTTGGACATTCCCCCCACAAATTAATCTGAATGACTATTCTGGGATAGGTTTGAAATATTTTCCTTGTGATCCTTATTACAACGATATTTTTTGTCGTGGGTACGTCCATACTTATTCAGATATTATCTCAGTTCTAAAAACCACAAGTTCACTATCCAAAAAGGGCTAGTGCACCCGATATTTCTCCGAGCGCGTGACCGATTTAGTTCAAACTTTGTACGTTGTAATATTTTTTCCAGCCAAGTTCGAAGATGGACAGTATCGGTACACTGCTTCAGGTTCACCCACCACAAACCTTTAACATTTTTTCGGTTATGTACATACGACATTTAATGTCTTCTTATTGATGATCTGCAAGATTTCTCTGATAAGGTTTTCCAATGAAGTCAAATAGGTACTTTCACAGAAGATAGAAATAACTTCTTAAGGTAAGAAGACTTGTATGACTTGCATAGAACACAAGTCTTCCTAGAACATATGGGTACTAGAATGCTAGAACCAGTATTCCAAAGTGTATAAAAAAATACACCATAAATGTTGGTGTGGGTATAGTAAGAATTCAATGCAGCTAGAAGCCGAAACTTTAAGGTGCAATTACAATTCTATTGTCATGGAACTTTGCTACACGTTTCTGTGCCATCAGCCTTAAGCATAGTACACACGGTCCAACAAAACTGACAGTCATCGAGGTCTATTTCGTTAATATCAAAGTCTAGCTGAATAATTACTTTCCTAATCACTAAATTATACCTTAAATGCTGTATTTCAATCATTTTTAGCTAACAAAAAGTTTTTATTTGCCAGAAAATTGCCGTAAAAGTGCGTTGACTGTCAGTTTTGTTGGACCGTGTGTACTATGCTTTAGGCTAACGAGCTAATGTCATACCACCGAACTCTTATGTTACACGCTAAAACTTTCATACGAAACTTTCCCATTATTTCGGCGTTCATAGATCGAGTTCCATACAAAAGTAATTTTATGAAATTACTGTAATGGGGAACTCGACCTAAGGACGCCAAAATAATGGGAAAGTTTCGTATGAAAGTTTCAGCGTGTAACATAAGAGGAAGTGTGCTTAATCGAAATAATGGTTTTAGACCCCAAGTATGCTTGGACAAAATGCCTTTTAGACAATTTTGAGTCGATTTATTTCTGTAGTTCATCTGTGTTTGAGTTTCGATCGAATATTTGGGCCCCTTTTCGGATAAGTTAAGTTTAAGGGGCAAGTGCATACTTGCTGATATAATGGCCATAAAACTCTAAGAAACACTTTGGGCATCAATTCGAATGATTGATGAGCATGAAAACTTAAGAATTAAGTGCACGACTTGGGCGATAAGTTTATATTGGAAAACAACTTCGGGTTCCTTCCTCACAAAAGTACAAACTTGTAGAGTACATATGTATGTATGTACAATTTAAGAATTGTTTGAGTTTGGTTTGGTAATTTCTACCGAGAGTATTCCTTGGCATCCTGTTCACGACTATATAATGTTTTTCGTTGGTACATGCTTCTTGATACAAACATTTTCTTTTGTCACTCACGAAAGTGCCATTTTTATGCTGCCATTAAGCTGAAAACACATCCAACGTTTGAGTAAAGTTTTGTGTCTATTCTCCTACCAGAAATGACACAAAACTTTACTGAAACATTGGATGTGTTTTCAGCTTTATATTATTGCGCATTAGTTTGGAACACATAGTTCCTGTTCCTCTTGATGCTATGCATAGATTTACTTACTGAGTCAATTTAGAATGGGTTAAGATTTCGATGTAGCTCACATATTTATTTTAGGTTTTGGTGCAGCAACCACGGTATGTATATTCAATTTTGACGAACTTTTAAACCGAGGAAGGTACCCGAAGGAATAGACCGATTCGGACGTAAGCCAAGTTTGTAAGAAATAATACGATGCGCATAGTTTAAAACAAATCGGTTACTCCTATCGAAAGTTATCTTGCGCACAAGCCAGTTACCGCCGCCTTGCACTCAGAAGTTCAGCGATTCGAATCCCAGGCCAAGCAACATCAACTTTTCAACGGTTGCAAAATTCCCCCTCAGTAATGCTGGCTATATTTTCTGAGTTTTTAAGCCATCAAAAACTTCTCTACAAGTGGTGTCGAAGGACAGGCCGTTCGAACTCGGCAATAAAAAGAAGGTCCCATATCATTGAGCCAATATGAGCCGGAATGCATCATTGATATGAGAGAAGTCTCCCTTTTCCCTTCGGGGATGTTGTGGGAACAAATGTATGTATGGACTTGCGCATGAAAAAAATTGCACCGTCGTATCAGGGGCCTTAGCGATAACCTGTTGCGAGAAAAATCAGAAGCATAAACTATACATTTTCTAAATTTTGTGTGGTAGGTACCCAAATTCGCGAATCAATCCATATTGCAACTTCATCTAGGTCTGAAAGTAATATTAACCAATTCCGTTATTCCCTTCTAGAGTTATCGTGCGCAATATCTCAGCGAAAAGTTTGAACCTTTCTGGGGCGGTACAAGAAGAAGTGGGCCGATATAGCCTATCTTCGACCCAAAATTTAAACCAAATCGGTTGATCCGTTCGAGAGTTATCGTGCGCACCAACCATCGAGCCAGACAGACGGACATACATGACAGAATCGACTCCAACCGATTTCGTTCAAAACAATTATTTCGATGAGGCACAATTTTGGTCGTATCAAAGTGTACATGCCCTCTTTAGCCTCAAGGCTAAGGGTATACAAATTACAAATGCCAAAATTATTCATATTATGAAATATGTTGGGGATAGGACGCCTACGACAGTATGGAGGTGGGTTAATGAGAGAAATTTGTCAGTTTTAACTTAAATTGTATATATTGTACTAAACGTATCTTATTGTTGTAATATTATGTTTTTTGTGCCTAATTCTACATACCAAATTCAATAAAACTCTAGGATCTGTTTATTTTTAAAAACGTTAGTATAATATAAGTACCCATGTCGGTTTACCAAAAATAATATTTAAAAAAAAAAAAAACGTTAACGATGCTGAAATGAGAACATTTTGAACAAAAACGTGGAGAAGTCGCCCCATGTTACAATATATGACCGAAAACCGACTGCTTTTAAATCGATGATTAACATTTGATTATTGCAGGAAAGGCAAGGGAAATTCTGGGAATTAGACATTCCCAGATGTTCAGAGAGCTTTTTTAAAGAAAGCTTTAGAATGACCCGGAAATGTTTTGACATCTTATGCCAACTACTCCTTTGTTTAGAGAAACAAGACACGTCTTTCAGAAAATGCATTCCTTTAGACAAAAGGTTAGCAATTTCCCTATACACCCTACGGTCGTCAGCGGAATATGCCACTGTAGGACGGCTTTTTGGCGTATCAAAATCCACCGTATGCGTCATTTTTAATGAGTTTTGCGTCATGGTATGGGAAGTATTGTCGGGAGAATACCTTCCTGGCAATATTTCGACGCCAGAAAATGTTGAACAAGTTGTAAAGGGATTCGACAGCATTGGGTTTCCCCAATGCTTTGGGGCAATTGGTAAGTTACACTAATTTTACGTTTACGAAATCCACTCGATTTCAACTGTCAATTCTATTGCATAAACGTTAAATGAAATCCAATGGATTTCATATGAGTTTTCATTTGACGTATACGCAAAAGAATTGACAGTTGAAATCGAGTGTATTTCGTAAATGTAAAGCAAGTATTATTTAATAAAGCATACCATTCTAAAGAATTTTACATAATATTTATATTAGATGGATGCCATATTGAAGTTCAGGCCCCAAAGGAAGAGGCATACGACCACTACAATTACAAGGGCTGGCACTCCATGGTACTGCTGGCCCTTGTAGATTATAGGTAATGATAAATTAACGCAAACTAAATTTCTTATTAAAATTATTTTTCTTTCCAGATATCGCTTTATATATATTAATGTCGGTGCACCTGGTCGGTGCAACGACTCATATATTTATGAAAACAGCCGACTGAGACAATTGATTAAAAGCCCAGTTTTTAAAAATAAAGTCAAGACCATAAACGGGGTTGATGTTCCAGTGTTTATTATTGGTGACTCTGCATTCCAGTTAAGCGAAGAGCTGATGAAACCATTTCCTTTTTCAGTTACTTCTTCGGAAAAGGAGAAATTGTTCAACTACCGGCTCTCAAAAGCCAGAAGGGTAGTGGAGAATGCTTTCGGTCACTTAAAAGCAAGATTTCGTAGGATAGGAAGGGGAATAGAGAACGATATAAAAAATGCAAAAAATATCATAAAATGTTGTTGTGTTTTACACAATTTTCTTAATGCGCATAATGACCAAATATGCCAAAATTGGATGGAAGACGTTGGGGGTACAAGAGACGACATTCCCCAAGTACCTAGAAGCGGAAATTATGGTCATGCAGCGGAAATAAGAAATGTCCTCGCCGATTATTTCTGGGAAAAAGGTTTGTTAAAATTAATAAATGTTATCTTGAGTATTTAATAACACACCTTCGTTTCAGAGCACGAAGAAAATGCCCAAGCTGTTCAATATGAATGATTGGATTAAGATCACAACATTACTCTTAAAACATACACACACACATTTTTGAGATGTTATGTAATACACAACAACATTCAAACTTTTTTTGCTTTTTTAATCATTCTCTACGTCTTTCCTGCCCTACGAAAACTTGTGTTTAAGTGACTGAAGCCATTTTCATAAGCTTTCTGGCTTTTAAAAACCAGTAGTTCAACAATTTCCGAAGAAGTAACTGGAAAAGAAAATGGTTTCATCAGACCTCACCTAAAGGCAAAGTCACCAACTATAAAACGGGAGCTTTTTAAACATTTGTATATTTGAAATTGTTGTAAGCAACTGCTGTTTTCATAGATATATTTGTCGCTGCACCGAACAATAGGGCGATTATGTAACTTATTTTTGCCGTTACTAGCAAAAATCGGTATCATTAAAATGGTAATAATGTCGGTAATTAACGATTTTTATTGGTAAGTTACCGATGAGTAAAAAGAATTCGCTAACCTTATTTTAGATGTAGTTTAGACGAGCCTCAATGTGACATTAGGGCGGTTTTAACTCAAAGGGAAAAAATCTATGTCCGATTTTGTTTGGCGGCACCCCATAAAATGATGTATCCTCTTAGATTTTAAGATTACCAAAGATTAAGATTACTCTATGCATGATTTCACAAAACCCTGATATAAATAATCTCTATACTTGTTACATATAAATTAAGTATATAATTTATTACAATTAAATTTTTTGTACAGAGTGTTCATATTGTATAAAATACATAAAGATCATTAAATATTCATGTTGTGTGTTTATTCAGAGTATTTTTATAAAGGTAAATTTTGCTGATTTCAGTAAACTAATTATTTCGCCTGTTTTCTTGAATTAGGCAGAAGAAATCATGAAAAATTCGATAAGGAAATGTTACACTACTTGTTGCATTCATTAAAACTGTGTAGGAATTCAGTAACTTTTTAACTAATTTACTCAATGTTTGTATTACAACAATTTCAAAACTTATCAATCGATAAAACTTACTGAATTTCTACACTGAACAAGATGACTTAATAATATAAATATAATAAACTAGCAATAACAAAGAAAGATCACATTTATAAATTCAAGTTTCGTAAATTAACAACTATATTATTTAAATAGGATTTTAATAATTTGTATTACACAATACAATTGCAAGGAACAAAAATAAATATAAAGTAAAGTAAGAAGACAATGAAATAATCTTTGTACCTCAAAAATTATGTATTTTTTACGTTATTGTTTTTCATAACGTCTAAAAATCCCCTAAGAATTTCATTTCGTTCCTTTTCCATATCAACAATTACTTCTTGTAATTGGAGTCCTTTTTCACTTAAGTTATTCATTTTCTTAATACCCTCCACTAATTCCATATTAGTAGCCTCTATATTTTTTTGAATTGACTTTTTATTTTCTTTGTCGATCTTATACCCCGGTTACACTATTGAAGGTTAACCCACTGGGTTTAATAGATCCAGTGGGTTAATCTTTGCTGGTTACACTTAGCTTTTCGAGGATATAAACTGTCAGCTGATGTTTGTTTACGTATACATACAAAATAACTAATAAAGTCGTGTTTTACACTTTTACAATTTCTCGTATGAGATATCGTCCCCTCTTTGCTAATATTGGTATATTTTACACACAGGGATACATTTTTGTATCATGGTATCAAGCGTACTTTTTGTTAAAAAAGTGTCTAATGTAAAAAACTAAATAATTTTATGATTTTCAAATAACTTTAGATTTATTAACTCCATAAAATCTCATGCGACCAATCGTAAACGTGTAAAACACGACTAACTCTGTTGCAAAGACAGTTGCAACTTTTGGTACTTTTTGAGTAGAGTTGGATTTTTTTGCACAAATATCGAATACAACACTGTATTTTTGGTGGATTTGTGTCGGATTTAAAATAAACCCAGTCGTGAGAGGATTTAATTTTTGTATGGCAAATCTGGTCAGATTTGACCAGATTAAGCAATAAATCCTCATGAAGTGGGTTAACCCGGCAAAAACATGGTAGAACAAATACAAGGTAAAGTTAATACTACAACAAATACAACTCAACAACAACCACATTGAAATTTGTTTTTGTTTGTAAACCTTAGTGTCAACGTAAATGTAAACAAAACAAGGAAATGTCTATAAATTATTGGAATTTAAAAAACAAATAATTTTTCACATTTGATTGAATATTTTGGAAAACATGAATGAAAACTCGTTAGATTTTCAATTTGAATGTTTCCATATCATTCCACTAAATGCATAATTTCTCGCAGAAAGTAGAATACTTGCAAAAATGTTTCGGGTCGCTGGTAATTCATTGAAAAAAGAGAAGCTGTTTCAATCATTTGCTTTTGAAAACAAAAAAGCACATGTTTATTAGGGCTTTATTCTTTTCAAGTTTAACAAAATACCACACATATTAACAAATATTGTACCGCCTCTATAAGCGGTGTTTTAGTGTGTGGCATGTCGTTCGGACCTGGAGGAGGTTACATGTCAATGATATGAAGGAGTCTTTATGGGAAATAGTTTTTTTCTGATGAATAAATTTGTTCTTCATAAAATATATATCCCTAATATACATCGAACATAGAAATAAATATACAAAATGTCGTATGGAATTTGACACTAACACTACAACCCAGTTCAGTCAGCTGGGTATTGCTGCTACCTTTTCTTGTTCTACCATGCGGCAAAAAGCTGTAGTGTAACCGTGCTATTAACTTTTTTTGGCTTTGATGGTGCAGTACTTTCTTTGAAAGGAACATCTACAAATTCAATATCACTGGATAACATTTCTTCAAATGTCGAATTGCTTTGGGTTTCATCGAATTCGGACACATTGACATCTTCGAGGTATTCTTCCAAAGGCATATCTAAAAAACAATTTTTCAAAATTGATCGTAATATAATTAATTTATTACAAGAACATAATAAAAAACAACTTAAAAAATTAAGTTTCAGTGTTTTATTTATAAACGCACTTAGGTCATGTTTATATTATAGCCTTTTGCAGGGTTAATCTTCTTTATGAGGATTTATTTGAAATATAAGCAATGGAATTGATATTTGAAACCCAGTGGGTTTGTTAAATCTTGTACCAAAACTTTTTTTAAATGCGGTCGAATTTTTGGAATATCTTACTATATGCGTACGGGCAGTACTTAATTGACATAAAATATAACTTAAAAGAGGTATTAGTACAATCACTGTCAAATTATTAATTAAATTAGTTAATTGTGTACTGATTTAATTAATAATTAAGGATTGAATGTCAGCCTATGAATTTGATTACACATACCGATACTCTCATCAACCACAGAGTGTATATTGTGGAATTTGTATCCTCCAAGTATACCATGCACGCGTTCGTAGAGACACCAAAGGGAAGGCGATCCACCAGAGGGTCCAATTTTCTTCTTTTCATCTCTGTAATGAAAAAATCGAATCAAAATTATATTTTCCATTCTCCATTATGTTCATAATGTTCGAAATTGATGAAATTTTCTATGCATAATATGTAGGTCTGAGAATACACCGAAAGTTATTTAGATGTAAAAGGCTATAATGTATCCTTTTGGTATCGGATGGATTTTTAAACGCAAAATTGATATGAGAGTTTGAAAATATAAATTTCACATTATAGAAGAAAGTCCGCCTTTAAATTCATGATTACTTTTAAACTTAAAGTTACTAGAAAGCTGCAAATCCGTTCAAAAATTCCAATCTATAACAAACGGAAACTTATAGTAAATGAAACTCGGAAGACAAATGTTGTGATTACCATTTTCGAACTACAAAAAATATGTACTACATACTGTTTGAGGAAATTGAACAGACAACCCAAAGGCCAACTTTGAAACGTTGGATAGTTAATTATATTTGTGGACGCCAGTCGTACGTGGAATTCAGGAACAAGAAGTCCAAACCCCGTTGATTGAAGGGTGATATCTCCGGAACTGTTTAACCTCTCCTGTATTCCGTCCTCTACAGACGGCATCGAGATCGTAACGTATGCAGATGATTTCACGATCCTGGCTTTAGGTACATATCCTGATGACATCTGTGAGAGACTGAATGACTATTTAACCGATCTTACCACCTTTTTCCATTCGAGGAATATGCAGATTTCCGCACAAAATGTACAGCCACTTTGTTCACCACATGCTACAGCGCGAATTCCACAGCTATCTGAAAAGTAGGAGCAAGGTCCTCAAGTCTCTACCCGGCAGCACTTGGGGTGCAGATAAAGAAACCTTGTTGACCACATATAACGCGATAGGTCGGTCTGTGGTAAGCTATACGGCGCCAGTTGGTCTGCGAATATAAGTGCAACGCGATGGAAACATATTCAAACCTTTCAGAATGCCGCCCTGAGAACAGCAACAGGGTGCCTCCTCAAGTTTTCATTGGTCCATCTACATGAGGAGGCAAATATTCTTCCAGTACAGCAACACAATGAGCTGTTTTCGTTGCAGTACTTGCTTGGGTGTTACCGTGGGAGCCCGACACATTCAGCCACATCAGGAAGGATATCCACGCTCTAGAGGGAGAGGTCCAAGGTCCCAAGCTTATCAAGCAGGATTGAATAGCATTCACACGGACGCAGTTGCCAAGGCCTTAAGCAATTATAGTGTGAATAAAGTCCTCGGAGTACATACCCCATCTATCGCAGCTGAGGAGCGTCAGCTGCCACGACAAACCAGAGTAGTTTTGGTCAACTACGCTCGGGATATTGCAGTCGCCTAAATTCGTATTGGGCGGAAATCGATCGCGCCGTGCAAGACATATGCCTAGTATGCGGCATGGGCCGCATGACACACAACACCTTTTTAACTGCCCCGCCAAACCTACCCATCTAACTCCAGTGGATCTGTGGCTACATCCCATCGAAGCAACCATTTCCTGGAACTGGATATAGACCCAGATTGAACAGAACAAGGAACATAATAAACACTGTTACAACAACAAGAATCAATACCAAACAGAAATAAGATGTTTGGTATTGGTTTGGTATTACAACGTTTCACGGACAAACGGACGGACACACATAGCAATGCCGACTGGGTTTGTCGAGACATTAACTTTGGTATATATGTATGTATGTACATACGAATATTTTTTCGATGTATTACAACATTTTAAGGCAAAGGAACTCATAATTCCTTCTATCAGATATCTCGTCATTTCTTCTTATTAATTTGTTAAAAATTTCGAAGCATGTAGTGGCTGCACTTGAATTTTTCGACACAAATTGTTCAAAAGTTAAGCGTTTTCGCAGATGACGGCCATCGGCCAGGGATATTGTGGTGGAACACTTGGCTACGCAAACGCTACTTTTTGGAAGCCTATATCTCGGATATGATATATTCATTGCCGTCATAAGATTAGGATACGCAAACCTACATGCTTAGGCTCAGATTATTTTGAGTGCACTTATACCAAATTTTTTGTCTTACCTGTATCGGTTCGTAATGTTGTGTATTTTATTTTTGACTTCTTCCCCATCGTAGAAGAAATTAAATGTGGCCATTTCAGTGGCCATTTCCGCGTATATGTGCGAATTCTTTCGGACTCCTCTAATTTTTTGAATGTTTTTTTCCCACAATGACAACAGCAGGTCCTCTGCTTCAGTCGACCATCGTTTCCGTTTTTGCTTTGTTAATTTCCTATACAGTATAGAATAACATTTTTAATATGTATATCAATACATCAAATAATATCTACTTACCTTTCACTGTCCATTTCTTTTAATTAAAAAACAAATAGTTTTTAATTGTTAATTTGTTTTTGACAACAATAAAAATGTAAACAAATGTGTGTTTGAAAACACTTGCAACTTTTCGTACTTTGTTAAAAGGGTTGCATTTTTTTCGTCAAAAACACGGTTGCATTATATAAGTAGCAAGATTTGTGCAGGATTTCAAACAAATCTTGCCATGAGAAGATTTAAATTTGTGTGGTAAATCCTGATGAATTTGACCAGATTAAGCAATAAATCCTGATAATGAAGGTTAACCCTGCAAAAATCTATAATATAAACAGCATATTAGAATTTGTTTAGGAAAAATAAAGAAATACAAACTAAAGATACGAACATTGCTGTAATTCACGAGACGCAAATTATTTTTGAAGTGGCTAGCTGTGTTCCTTTACTTAGCTTTTTTGGAAATCTGAGGAGGAAAAATGAAAAACCATTTGGATGATGAAAAACTGGGCGTCATTTCTGATAGAAGAATAAAAAAGCAAGGGCAACATAGATCGAATTTTTCTTTATTCTTTTATCAGAAATGATGCCCAACTTAACTTAAATGTTGGAAATGTTTACAGTGAAATGAGTTACAGAATTCTACTACTGTTCGAAAATTCCTGACATGTGGTGATTCTTAGATGATAACGAATTGCAAAATGTCAATTCCATTGTTTCAAATATCAACTTTGTTCCTTATTTTTTTTAATGGTAAGATTGGTAAAGGAGAAAAGTGTCAAAATTGCTCAAAATTACTCTCTCATTAACATTTTTACCAGAAAAGTAAAGGAACGGAAAAATGGTAGATCTGGCAGCAATGTCAAAAAGAAACATAACAAAATCAATGTTCGTCTTTTATTTCACAGTTTTAAATTTAGTTTTGTCAGCGTTCGACTTTTTCTTCTGTTTTTCTTCCATGTTCTTCTTTATTGTGAAATAATCGTGAAACAAAAGTCGAAAAAATCAGTTCTGTCATTTTTTACCTGCAGAAATTTGTCTGGTAGCCTGTGGTAGAAGAGAAAGCCATTTTCGCTCTCTCTCCTCTCTCACTCTCTTAAAAATGGCTTCCAGTTTTGCCACTTTTCGGGGTTAAGGAACACTTTGCAGGTTAAAAATGGTAACAATAACCTCAGTTAAGTAAAGGAACACAGCTATCAATTCCATTGTCAATGTCAAAAAATTAATATGCAAAAAATCTCTAATGTGTACGGCGAGGATCTACTCATGAAATTTAAAAACTCGAAATTTTCATCCAGAAAATAATTCTTTTCATCGTAAACGTGTAATAACAATGACCTACGGCAGTTCTGTATGCTTTATATTTACTTTTTGATTCAAATCTGTTCTATATTAGAGGATTTTCAAAATGTATTTATGTTTTTCCCGAGAAAATTTTTAGAACGACCCCATTCTTCAATATTTATTTTTGCCAATTAATTTTCAATAACAAACATGTTGTTGCCTTGTATAAATTTGCTTTGGGTATGGCACCTGCTCAGTACTGTTACTACTTTTCCTTTTTAAAATGTTAAGAAATTAAAATTACCTCAATAATAATACCATTGACTTGCGGCAATTGTCAGTTTGTAGGTGAGAGAGGGTGTGCCTCACCTCTCTTTCCTACAAAATGACAATTGCCGCAAGTAAACTCGCCCAATGTAAATTGGGGCATACTTTTCAGAACATTTTACAGATAACTTTGAGTTTTTGTTTTGTATACATTCCCATAATTTTCACTTTTTCTTATAATTTTTTATCTTTATTACATTACGTCAGCCACTAACTAACACAAAAGTGTACTTTTTGGTGTACGCGAACGCTTTGTGGTAAAAAAATGTTTAAAAGTGGTAAATATTCCCAGCAAAAAGTTTGCATCCGCGGATGCAGTTAAATCACTAGAACAATTGCCGCTGGAGTACATCTTTTCCTATGAATTCACCTATGAATTTTACAAGAGATTGCGCAGCTAGGATGCACTCCATTTTGCTTCCACGGCACACAGCTAGGATGAACTCCATTTTCGATCCAAATCACAGCCTTTGATGTAGTGTTTTGGATTGAATTTAAATGCAGTCTAATGCTAATGCTAAGTTTACATTCACGAAATCCACTCGATTTCAACTGTCAATTCCATAGCTCAAACGTCAAATGAAATCTCATCTGAAATCCATTTGATTTCATTTGACGTTTAATCTATGGATGTGACAGTTGAAATCGAGTGGATTTCGTAAATGTAAACCAAACATAAAGATGTTATGAAATTCAAGCCATTGCAAATATCCCAAAATAAATAAAATACATTGCTTATTCGTGTAAAAAAAAAGAATATTAACTTTATTACATTAACACAAATTATAAAAACTCTCCATTAAATTTGATCGTAACTAAGTTTACTTCCTCTACTCTGCTTTTTACGACATCGAAATTGATATTGCTTCATCATCCAAATGGTTTTTCATTTTTCCTCGTACTTCAGTTCAGATTTCTAAAAAACTCCAACTCCACTTCAAAAATAATTTGCGTCTCGTGAATTACAGCAATGTTCATAACTTTAGTTTCTATTTCATTATTTTTTATAAAACAAATTCTTAGAATTTTAACACTCTTTCTTGTGTTCAGAAAAAAAGACTGCGACTGTAGGGATCAAAAAAATGGGCTTGCTTGACTAGGGATCTTTAAGCGAGTGCTTCCAAAATGTATCGAGCGCAGTGCATTTTCATAACTCCGTGTGGACTGCATCGAAACATGTATTGAAATCATAATTCTGCATTGCACTACTTCCAAACTTTTTTGCTGGGTCTGTACACAAGGTAATCTGTATGTCGAAAGAAGAATGTGTGCGAAAGAAACACGTCCAAACGTTTGTGTGTTTTTCAAATTTGTTTTTTGTTTTGAAGCAAAAGCAAAGGTAAAATTATTCCGAAAACTAAAGTTCGCGCGTGTTTCATTCGCACACATTTTTCTTCCGACATACAGAAACTGACTGTTAAGTCCCGGTCCACACTAGATTGAATTTCATTAAAAAATTTCATGAAATTAGGTATTCTTAGGTTGAATTCCCCACTACAGCAATTTCATGACTTTACTCTTCTATGGAACTCGATCTATAGCATAGCCGACCAAGAAGAGCGAGCGCTTAAATTGTTTATGTGTGGGTAAAATTACCCTGACAGAACAGAACAGGGTGATGATTTTCATATTGAGTATGAAATGAAAAACACAGGAAAAAAGTTGTCACGGCGTGTTAGCGTTCAGAGCCAAACATAGTGGTGAGTGTGTGGGTTCGAATCGTTGGCTTTCCTTTTTCATTTGCATTATAGATCATAAAAAAGCTCGATTAATAAATTAAAAAAAAAAATTAATACTAAAAATGATCTTCGCCTAAAAAGGCAAAATTTTCAAATAGAAAAAATATATTGTTGTATGACTAAAATTAAAAACAATATACAGTGAATCACAGTCAAAAGAATCCACTTCAGTTTCTTTTATTAAAACTGCGATTGCTAAGAGTTGATTAATGATAGTGATTTCGTTCTTTTTTATATTTGTACATTAGGGTCTTAAATATAATAAAATAAAATTAACGAAATTCGGGTAAATTTAGATAAAAAATAAAAATTGTTAAACAACATCGATTTCTACCTCACAGTGAAAATTATCCACTCATATTATTTTTTTCGCACATTTCCCCTCATTAAATGATATTTTGTATGCGTATTATAATGACGCCTAAGGTAAGATGGATATACATTTTTATTGTTGCATTAAAAATATTAATACAAAACAAAAAATCATTTTCAAATTCTTCCCTCCACATATTTGCTGTATAACAGCAAAATCTTTTCAGTGTACCCAAAAAAAAAAAAAACAAATAAAGCGGCATCAACCTGCTTGCATGACATTCAGTACAAAACTGAAGTAAAAAAATCAAAACATTTGCTCTCTTACTTTGCGTTCGGGTCGCGTGTGTGTGATTTGCCGAAAATCTTCGTAACCATATCAATACCAACGAACGGGTTTGATCTATAGCATAGCCGACCAAGAAGAGCGAGCGCTTAAATTGTTTATGTGTGGGTAAAATTACACTGACCGAACAGGGTGATGATTTTCATATTGAGTGTGAAATGAAAAATATATTGTTGGCGCGTTCGCTTTGTATGACTTAAATTAAAAATAATATAAATAACTTCATAATTTGAAAAGTATTTTTCTTCATATGTTAATTTTTTTGAGAGAAAAAACAAATTGTATATAAAAATGATTTTTTAAGACTTTCTAAGCATAAATAAATTTTTTATTGTTGCATTGCAGACGAGGCATTCTGCGTCATTAAAAATATTAATACAAAACAAAAATCATTTTCAAATTCTTCCCTCCACATATTTGCTGTACAACTGCAAAATCTTTTCTGTGTACCCAAAAATAAACAAATAAAGCGGCATCAACCTGCTTGCATGAAATTCAGTACAAGACTGAAGTAAAAAAATCAAAACATTTGCTCTCTTACTTTGCGTTCGGGTCGCGTGTGTGTGATTTCCCGAAAAACTTCGTAACCAAATCAATACCCACGAACGGGTTTGATCTATAGACGCATAATTTCATGTCAAAATATCAATGAAATTACTCTAGTGTGGCCCGGGACTAAGCAAGAATGCCATGCTTCTTATGTGTCGAGGCCTTTAATTGTGCCTCTGTTTTCGGTTTCATTGGAATTCTTCGGAACGTTTTTAAATTTGAACGTTTTGAACTCGACATGTTACCATACCACCATAACTATATTTGCTCGGTATTCCCCTTTCGACGCGCCAAAGAAGCGTTGTACTATTTTTCGAATTGATTGAAGCGTAAAGTAAGTACTAAATAATAAATTAATAAATAAATAAATAATAAAATATGTACAGTTAGTCAACTATATTATTGCAAACGATACATTTTTAAAAATTTAGATTTTTAATTAGGAATTACTACAAGAAATTCTAACAATAATGTTGGGTTTTTTGTACATGTCTGTTGATTTACTTGTTAATAACAACATCAAGCCAAAAAATGCAGGAATCGGTTATAAATTACAAAAACAACGAGCAAAAAGTACAGGTACCTGGTTTTTGTGTTGTCAACTTAATAATTGCAAAATGAACGAATGTGCATAAAATCGTGAGATTTTCCCAGCGATTTTTGCAATTAAACATTTTTATGACATTTATGGTATGTGGACATCTAGATCCATAATTTTAGAACATAAATTAACTGTTATGTGTGTAACATAGACGTTATATTGAGAAAAACAGAAACTCAGGTAAACGGATTTCGGAAAATATGGTACATTTGGTCTATTCCAATTATAATAATGGTAAATCCGCCAGAGAAATCGCTAAAATCACCTCTTATATGCTGATAACTGTATGGAATATCATATACGGCACCGAGATAGAATGCAGGCTCAAACTAAAGACGTTACATGGCAGGCCAAAAATAGTAAATCCACGAATTGACGGGAGACTGATTAAAGAAATTGACGAAAGACCCCAAAGCAGCACCAGATAATTGATATTTCTAATCAAAAACGATTTTAGAGTAAGTGTGTCACATGGAAAAGTCAGAAAATTGCTACATAATAACAAGTCTTCATCACGAGTGACTAGGCAAAAACCATCGCCCTCCCAGCACAATATATAGGAACTGTTCAGACTTGTTATATACAACTTTTCACGCCATCTTAAGGATTGGGATGACGTTATATTATTTGATGAGACTAAAATTATGCTGTACTATCACGATGGGCCTCAAAAAGTATTGCGAAACCCCCTTACAGTCATGGAAAACAAAAATTAAATACATACCGTAAAGTTCGGAAAACTGTTAGTTTTGGTATGGGGTTGTATACCAAACAGTGACGTTGGCGACATTCTGATTTTGGAGGAAACAATGACAGAGGAGGTTTGTTTACATGTTTTAAAAATCACTTAACCAAAAACGTCAAGAAATTTGGGCCTGTTGACCCTGAAAATGCAAAAAATTGCAATATAAGTACTACCAAGACAACGACCCTAAGCATAAATCGTATTTATGTAGGACTTGGTTGTTATACAATTGTGCCAAAGTCATTGAAATCCCAGTCCAAAGCCTAGATATTAACCCAACATCAACAAATCATGGGTAAACCTGAAGAAAAAAAATCGGGAATAAGTCGCCCAATAAGAGTAGGGACTAAATAAAATGCATTAAAGAAGAATGGCAAAAAATATCATTGGAATATGACATTCCGCAACTTATTTATTAAATTCAGAGACGTTTAATCGTTGTTATTGATGCCCAAAGTGGGCATACGAAATATTGGAACCACACTTTCGAAAAATACCGTTAAGGACTGAAAAGCTCAGAATTTTGCAATTATTTAGTTGACAGAACAAATAATGTGTTGTTCTCCTTTTTGTTAATTTTAAGAAATTTTTTGGTGAAATTTAGCAACTTTTTTAATTTATTTTATTAATAAACATGTGTAAGAATTAAACTATTAACAGAAATATTAAGAATGATATTTATTCATGCCAATAAAATGGAGTTTAATTTAAAAATTTTTAATAATTTTGGTTTTGCAATAATTAAGTTGACTAACTGTATATTCATTTTTCAGAAAAATTATGGAAAACATGTGGAAAAAAATTGGCAATGCCATAAAGAAACTCGTTCTTGGTATGCTGGAGAAGCTATTAACTTCTACGTTGGCTGCTTAATTTGATAGCAGCGTTTCTGTTAAAAGTCCTGAACAAAATTTTGCGGGCGATAATAAAAAAGTTTTGCGCATTCATTGCGCAAATACTTTTAAAATTTTTTTTAACAGATGTCATTAAGCATAAAATAAATAAATAAACATAATCTAAACGATGAGTTTTTTTTTTGTTAGCATGGTAAGTTTATTACAGGTATTCTTGCTGTTCCAGAACCTGCTTACTACGATAACATTTTTTCCTTTATGCTATCAATGCCAAATACAACCATGCATTCGAAACAATATGAAAGTTGTTGTTATTGTATGTCATTGACAACAGTCACAGATGTTGTTGTTTATAGGTGTGTGCAAAACAGATGCAGACATCGAGGTCCATGTGAATGCAGCAATCAACACCTGTGTATAATGTGTCGCCAGCAACAACATCATTTCTTGTGTCGCCAGCAACATCATTTCATGTGTCGCCAGCAACAACATCATTGCTTGTGTCGCCGGCAACTACAGACCATGCATATGCGATGCATTTACCTGCGAAAAAAAAGAAAATTATTGGATCTGTCAACACCTCAGGGAAAGGGGAAAATAGAAATCATGGTTTAATAAGAAAGGTTAGCCAAAGCTTTATGCCAATTTAAATTTTTTCATTCGAGTATGCCTAAAACTTCAAAACAACATAAACAAACTGTGTATGTGTGTATGGTGTTTGAGTAATATGCCAAACAATTTTAAAAACAATCGAATTCAATGATTTTTAAAATTGTTTTTAGACCATTTGTGTGGAAGAAATTGGTGGATTTGCATTGAAACAATCAGTTTATCATATTCACAACTCGATTATGTTTAGAAAACTTAACTCTTCATTCATTTTTCGCGTTTTATTACAAAATGCTCAACAAATGCATTGTAAACAAACCCACTTGTTGCTTTTATTTTGAAGTTTTAGGAATTCAAGAAAAACAAAATCTATAGATTTTCTTCATTTAAATCTACCTCTTTACTTATACCATGATAGAAATCAAAAAAATTTAATACATTTATCCACCGAGTACCAATGGTAAGTTTTTTATATAAAAACTTGCTGACCCGGTCCAGTTTCCCGTGTAAACATTTATAACCCATCTACATATTTATATCTACACCTTTTCAGATTCAATTCGAATCATTTTATTTGCAATTCGAGAATTACATTTGTAATTCGAATTATTCCATTTGTAATTCAAATTATTCTATTTGTAATTCTAATTTATCTGTTTGTAATTTGATTTATTATATTTGTAATTCGAATTATTCAATTTGTAATTCGACTTATTTTACTTAGAACTCGAACAATTTTATTTGTAGTCCGAATTATTCCATTTGTTCAGTTTTGTTCATTTCCTTTTTATAAATGGAATAATTCAAATTACAAATGAAATAATTTGAATTACAAATAGAATAGTCGAATTACATATGGAATAATTTGAATTACAAATAGTATAATCGAATTACGAATAAAATGTTGCGATTTTCGAAACGAATTGACGTAAGTATACATTCTTCTTAAAACTTCATAAAATACAATTTTTAGCAAAACTCTCATGTAATTGTATTTCCATATTTTAAAATAGAAAATTCTTTTAATTATACGCTCCACCATAAGATGAAGGGTATGACTAACTTTTTGTGTCCGTTTGTAACACTTCGATTTTTTTTTTTATCAGAATAAAAATGAGTTAATGTAGCGATGTTCTTCAGCTGAAATCAAGATACCGAAGGAGGCGTCCAGAAGACTTCTTATAGGCCGTCAGAATTATTCACATAAGACGATCTGAGGCCTTTTAAAAAATCATAGGTCTTCTTATAGACGGCCAGAGGTCTTCTTATAGACGGCCAGAGGTCTTCTTATAAACGACTAGAGGTCTTCTTATAAACGACTAGAGGTCTTCTTGTAGAAGACTAAAGAACTTTCTATAGAAGACCAGAGACCTTCTTATAGGCAACCAGAGAACCTCTTATAGAAGACCAGAGAACTTCTTACAGAATACCACATAACTTCTTATAGAACACCCAATAGCTTCTTATAGAAGACCAGAGCTAAAGCCCTTCATGTAGACTATCAGAGTTCATCAAATAGATGACAATGGAACGTCTTGTAGAAGACCAGAGAACTGCTTATAGGCGGCCAGAGGTCTCCTTAAAAAAACTAAAGGTATCCAGGTATCCAGCCAGAGATTTTTTATAGCAGCACCCTTTCTTTGAGAAAGAGACTTTAGAAGCACCCTTTCTTTGAGAAAGAGACTTTAGAAGCACCCTTTCTTTGAGAAAGAAACTTTGGAAGCACCCTTTCTTTGAGAAAGAGACTTTAGAAGCACCCTTTCTTTGAGAAAGAGACTTTAGAAGCACCCTTTCTTTGAGAAAGAGACTTTGGAAGCACCCCTTCTTTGAGAAAGAGACTTTAGAAGCACCCTTTCTTTGAGAAAGAGACTTTAGAAGCACCCTTTCTTTGAGAAAGAGACTTTAGAAGCACCCTTTCTTTGAGAAAGAGACTTTAGAAGCACCCTTTCTTTGAGAAAGAGACTTTAGAAGCACCCTTTCTTTGAGAAAGAGACTTTAGAAGCACCCTTTCTTTGAGAAAGAGACTTTAGAAGCACCCTTTCTTTGAGAAAGAGACTTTAGAAGCACCCTTTCTTTGAGAAAGAGACTTTAGAAGCACCCTTTCTTTGATAAAGTGTCTATAGCAGGCAGCACCCTTTCTTGCACCTTTTGCACATTATCCACCCACCACTGCTAACAAAAAAACCTCATCCTTTCCAATTACATTATTGTATTTATTTTATTCTTAAAACATTAGTGCTGGCGACATTGATTGAAAATTTTCAAGAAAAAGTAAAAAAGCAATTTTACAATAAATGTACAAAACTTTTTGGCAATTCCTACCAAAAAGTCCTTAATTGCGTTTACAATAAGTTCTGCTATAGCATTTATTAGCAGCTTTTTTACAGCTTCCAACAACTTATTGGCAATTTTTTTATGCCATTGGCAATTTTTTTCCAGAAATTCATCATTGTTGCTGAAAAAATTATAAACATATATAAATTAGTAATTTTTTATAACAAAATTATTATTTAATACTTACTTATCGTTGATTCAAAGTAACTAACACTCTATTTTGCGCGTCTGATAGGGGAATACCGAGCAATCGATATTTCGATATCAATGTTCAAAATATTTTCAAATATTTCATATTTATAGATTTGTTCAAAACTTTCGTCTAAATAAAGATGCGTTTATTTACATTTGTTTTGAATGCTATTACAAACGACCTCATCATTCCAAATAGATTGATCCACAGCAATTCCAACCACAATAAAAGTATCCGCTGCTTGAAATTGCACGGGCAAGGTAGTTATCAACACCAAATTGACCATCATTTAGGATTATCGCAGCAATCAAAGAAGAGAAAAATTTATGATTTTAAAGAAAATGTTGTTCCCTTTCCCGAGATTTGCACCTGTCCTTAACAGAAATCCTAAAATCCCCGGTCGAAGGCCGGCTATTTATTTATTTATTAATCAACTTTACAATAATTCAAAGCCATCGGGACCCTTTCTTGCACCTTTTGCACCTTATCCACCCACCACTGCTAACAAAAAAACGTCCTCCTTTCCAATTACATTATTGTATTTATTTTATTCTTAAAACATTAGTGCTGGCGACATTGCTTGAAATTTTTCAAGAAAAAGTAAACAAGCAATTTTACAATAAATGTACAAAACTTTTTGGCAATTCCTACCAAAAAGTCCTTAATTGCGTTTACAATAAGTTCTGCTATAGCATTTATTAGCAGCTTTTTTCAAAGTAACTAATGTTAAGTTTACATTTACGAAATCCACTCGATTTCAACTGTCAATTCTATAGCTCAAACGTCAAATGAAATCTCATCTGGATTTCATTTGACGTTTAACCTATGGATTTGACAGTTGAAATCGAGTGGATTTCGTAAATGTAAACCAAGCATAACACTCTATTTTGCGCGTCTGATAGGGGAATACCGAGCAATCGATATTTCGATATCAATGTTCAAAATATTTTCAAATATTTCATATTTATAGATTTGTTCAAAACTTTCGTCTAAATAAGGATGCGTTTATTTACATTTTTTTTGAATGCTATTACAAACGACCTCATCATTCCAAAGTCTGATCTTCCTTAATGAACCAAATGAAAAAATTATTTGTTTTTTTTTTTACAAATTTTTATTTAATACAAATGTAATGTATTTATAAAGAACAACATCTTTAAAAATTTTACAACATTTTATGTATTAATGGGTATTTATTAATGGCGTCAAAGAAAACAAAGGAATATTTAATTATTTGGCAAAGCAAAATTTAAAAAAAGAAAATACGTCACGGAAAAAAATTGTTATGCCATTTATAATGGCTACAATTTGTCGGGACAATTTAATCAATTTCCGTAGGATGGAGGCAAATCTTTTAAATTTTTTGCCGCCCACAGTAACGGCCATGGCTGCTCCATCCTCCTCTTTGTCCTCCTCTGGCAGGTGGAACTTCATCCAATTTCCTTTCTTAGATTTTAAAAGGATTTCTGCATTCATTTGAGAAAACAGCTTCATTTTTTCTTGCTTTAAAAACGTCGCGTCAAAACTGTTACTTTGGAAATCTGTGTGAAATAGCAATATGGCGGACATTAGGGTCAGTTAAGCAGAGTTGTGAATTATCCAATGCCGCCAAGACAAATTGAACACGCCTACTCAGGGATGCCAACTTGGCATCCCTGCGCCTACTCTGTGAATCCCTGGTAGAACAAACCAGGTAAAGTTAATACTACAACAAATACAACTCAACAACAACCACATAGAAATTTGTTTTTGTTTGCTAACGTTATAGCACGGTTACACTACAGCTTTTTGCCGGGTTAATCCACTTCATGAGGATTTATTGCTTAATCTGGTCAAATCTGACCAGATTTGCCATACAAAAATTAAATCCACTCATGACTGGGTTTATTTTAAATCCGGCACAATTCCACCAAAAATACAGTGTTGTATTCGGTATTTGTGCAAAAAAATCCAACTCTACTCAAAAAGTACCAAAAGTTGCAACTGTTTTTGCAACAGAGTTAGTCGTGTTTTACACGTTTGCGATTGGTCGCATGAGATTTTATGGAGTTAATAAATCTAAAGTTATTTGAAAATCATAAAATTATTTATTTTTTTACTTTAGACACTTTTTTAAACAAAAAGTACGCTTGATACCATGATACAAAAATGTATCCCTGTGTCTAAAATATACCAATATGAGAAATTGTCATACGAGAAATTTTAAAAGTGTAAAACACGACTTTATTAGTTATTTTGTATGTATACGTAAACAAACATCAGCTGACAGTTTATATCCTCGAAAAGCTAAGTGTAACCAGCAAAGATTAACCCACTGGATCTATTAAACCCAGTGGGTTAACCTTCAATAGTGTAACCGGGGTATTAGTGTCAACGTAAATGTAAACAAAATAAGGAAATGTCTATAAATTATTGGAATTTAAAAATCTAATAATTTTTCACATTTCATTGAATATTTTGAAAAACATGAATGAAAACTCGTTAGATTTTCAATTTGAATGTTTCCATATCATTCCACTAAATGCATTATTTCACGCAGAAAGTAGAATTCTTGCAAAAATGTTTGGGGTCGCTGGTAATTCATTGAAAAAATGAAGCTGTTGCTTTTCAAAACAAAAAATAACATGTTTATTAGGGCTTTATTCTTTTCAAGTTTAACAAAATACCACACATATTAACAAATATTGTACCGCCTCTATAAGCGGTGTTTTAGTGTGCGGCATGTCGTTCGTACCTCTAGGAGGTTACATGTCAATGATATGAAGGAGTCTTTATGGGAAATAGTTGTTTTTCTGATGAATAAATTTGTTCTTCAAAAAATATATATCCCTAATATACATCGAACATAGAAATAAATATATTAAATGACGTATGGAATTTGACACTAACACTACAGCCCAGTTCAGTCAGCTGGATATTGCTGCTACCTTTTCTTGTTCTACCATGCTGTGAATCTATGAAAAATTGTAAACAAAGCGAACAAGGGTTCGCGAGTTTGGAAATTGAAAATAATGCCGCTACTTATTAGAGCTGGCAAACTATCGATTGTCGCACCATTCGATAGTTTCGATATTTCTTATAAAAATATCGATAGTATCGATACTATCGTTAGTTTTTCATCGCCTGTATTTTAAATTAAAATTGTGGATTTTAAATGTCAACTACATAGAGTATAAGTAAAATAAAATCCACTGGAATTATTAGACGAAAAAGCAAGGTGACAACTGAAATCCAGTGGATTTCCTACATTTAAAACGCCATACACATTAGACCTTTTTGTCGGGTTAGCTTTCTTTATGAAAATTACAGCCTGTTTATATATTACCTTTCCCTTCCCCTTTATGTTCCAATAAACAAAAACATTTAAAACTTTTCATTCAACTGTCAATTCTTTGGGTATATCTCAAATGAAAGCTCATGTTAAAACCATTGGATTTCACTTGACGTATTAACAAATGTTTGGAAATGTTAACACGATTATCTCTTTTTGGAAATGTATTCCGCTGCCTTTAGAGATGTACAAACTGATTTATGGACATTTAGGGATCCCTAAAAACTGCTAATAAAATGTAAGCTGTGTTCCAGAACCAAAAAAGTTTTTACAATTTTTACGACTTTTACAATTTTACTCGAAAAAGCGTTCCCGTACACAAAAAAGTTGTAAAATGTTCACTTCTCTTTAAACAAAAATGGCGCTGAATGACGCTCTCTTTAAAAACTTTTTACACGACAAATTTGGGCGAGTAAAAAAATAGTAACATGGTTGCCGGCGTCTGATTGGCTGATACGCCGACTTTGACATTTGTTCCAGTTTTTTTGACGTATTTGCCATTTTTCCGTTCCCGAACTATTTCAGAAAACTTGTGTGTAAGAACAAATTTTTTTCAGTTCTCTCTTTTACGAGTTTTACCATTAAAAAGTACGGGAAAGAAGGTGTAGTGAACGGAGTGCCTTTTTCACGACTCCGTTTGCACTGCATCCAGATGCTGTTAAATTGTGAGGAATTGGAGTGCCTTTTTCACGACTCAGTTGAACTGCCTCCGGATGTTGTTAGAATGTGACAATTGGATGTGATTCTTTGGATTGCATCCAAATGCGGTTAAAATGTGAGGAATGGAGTGCCTTTTTCACCACTCCGTTTGAACTGCATAAAAACACGCCGTGAAAGAAGTAGTCTACATTGCACTACTTCCAATTTATTTTGCTTGGGACACTGTGTGTGAAATTTACGAATATGAGGAGACAAAATCTCGTTCGAGCAATCGTATAAATGTAAAACACCATTAAATTAGTTTTTTTTTTTTGTTAAAAATTTGGCGTATTGTGCCTTTTGGATTTTAAGGCCAGAACAGAAACAATCCTTGCTTGCTTTGCTTAAAAAAATGTCAAATTTTAAAGGAATGTCAGAGCATCTTTGCAAATCCGCCTGGGTTCCCCTCTAACAGGTTCTGGTATTCCTTTATAATTTGACATTTGGAAAGCATGCAAAGCAAGCAACAGCTTTGTTCCTTTACTTTTGTAATGGTAAAAGTGTTAAAAGAGCAAAGTGTCAAAATTTCTCAAAATTGCTCTCTCATGAACATTTTTACCAGAAAAGTAAAGGAACGGAAAAATGGTAGGTTTGGTAGCAATGTCAAAAAGAAACATAAAAAATCAATTTTCGTCTTTTATTTCACAGCTTTTAATTTAGTTTTGTCAGCGTTCGACTTTTTCTTCTGTTTTCGTCCATTTTTTCTTCATTGTGAAATAATCGTCAAACAAAAGTCGAAAAATCAGTTCTACCAGTTTTACCTGCAGAAATTTTGCTGGTAGTCTGTGGTAGAAGAGAAAGGCATAAGAGCTCTCTCTCCTCTCTCATTCTCTTAAAAATTGCTGCCAGTTTTACCACTTTTTGGGGTTAAGGAACACTTTGCAGGTTAAAAATGGTAACCTCAGGTAAGTAAAGGAACACAGCTATTATGTGTGTTCGTTTACTCAAAATTCGTTCAAATTGTTACTGGATGTTGTTCGTTTACTCTCCAGTACAATGAAAAAGGCCTTATTCGTTTACAAGAAGTTCCTAGACTTGTACAAATTATTGAGTAAACGACCACACCGTACACTTGTAGTGATTCAACTGCATCCGCGGATGCAAACTTTTTGCTGGGTTCATATTCGATCACCACTACCTGGTAGTTCTGCCATGCTACGACCATTTTCATTAACATGAAAATGAGTTTATATGTAAGATGTGTGAAGGGGGTGAAACTCTGTACACAAGGTTCTGTAATCTGAAAACATTCATTGTTTTTAAATTTGTAACTCTCAAACCAATGCAAAGCAATGAAAATATCAAAATTTTCATATGATTTCATATATGTGTGTGGACGTCAATGAAAATTTAAAAGAGAATAACAAAGAATTTTCTAATGAAAATTTTCATAGTCTGGCATAAAACATTTTTCACTACAAAAAGTAACGTTGCTCTCTCAATAACTCAACAACTGACTTTCGCGTCACGTTTCTCACAGCACATTACGTTACTTGTTGCACTAATCACTGACAACAATAGGCTTATTTTCTCACCCTCCTTTTGAAATTCGTTGACGATCTATTTTTTAATACATTTCATCAGACGTTGTCGTCGTGGAAAGATTTAGCAGACGAGTTTTGTTATTTGTAAAACAAAACAAAAGAAGAAAAAAGTTGTATACAAAAAAAAAAAAAACAATCGTTTTATAAAAAAAAAAAACTAAATGAATGATGAAATAAATAACCAATATTACTACTTACGCTCTCTCTATATAAACGAAAAATAATAATAAAAATATAAACCGGAAACGAAAAAAAAGAAACGCAATATAATAAAACGTTATTATTAAGCATAAAACAAATACGCAATTTGTTTGTTGTTGCTGATTTTCTTCGATTAGTGTGGTGAATTTTTCCCCTGTTGAAGAATTTTGTTGTTCCATAAAAACAAAGAACAAATAACGGAGTGAAAAATAGGCGTTTTGTTTCTTTTAAAAAAAGTTTTAATTTATTTTTATAACAACAACAAAAACAACACAAACATGACTTCGACTCCACCAACAAAAATGACTGAAGATTTGCTGGGCGGTAAGTTTTCTTGTTTTTGATTTTATGAAAATAGTATGTGATTTTTTGCTTAAAGTCAGCCATGTTTATTTTTTATTATGATGAACTTTTATGGTATTCTTCTTCACTTCGGCTTTTCCATTACAGAAAACTTGAAAACTTGTATACCCATACAAACAAAGGCAGTTGGGTTTCTTTTGCTGCTGCTTTTGTTTATGTTGGGGCGGGGGTTGGTGGCTTTTGTTTTGTTGATATGTATATTCTTTCATGTTTTCGTTGTTTTCCTTTCATTCTTTGTTTTTATTTTGCGTTTCTTTGATTATCACGTATGTACATTATTTTGTTGTTGCTTCTTTTTTGCCACCAAGAAATAAGTAGCCATTCTTTGTTTTTTATGGGTTTTGTTGTGCTCTTCGTGTACGACTACGACCATGAAAGTTAAGCTTTGTTTTTGAACGTTTTCACACGATAAGGTTTGCCTGCTCAAAAATGCGTTGTCCGTTTTGGTTCTCATTCGTAAATTGTGTCAGTGTTGAAACAAAATGTGGAAGTAAGTGAACGAAAACGTACATAAAGTACCATACATACAACACTACTGTCATGCGCGCATGAGGCAACAATTTTAACAACGCATACATTTTACCCAATTTTGTGGGATTCACAAGAATTACTTTTTTAATTTTCAAATACAATACACACATAAACCTTTTTGGTACATTTATGTAAAACCGTACTTCTTTTTGTTCAAAAAGTACGCTTGTATAAAATGACTTCAAAAACGCAACACTAGATGTGAAAATTACGAATGAGAGTCAAAACGGAAACCACGTTTTTGAGCAGTCAAACCTTATCGTGTGAAAACGTTCTTTTTTGTAAGTTTTTTACACCAAACTCTCTCACACTCTCTTATCTCCCCCACCCCACCCAAAATACTTACAACAAAACAAACGACTGTCTTTGTTTTTTTTTTTTGTAGTAGTACAAAAGAGTTGTGTTTCCTATGTATACAGTGGCTCATTTTAGAACAAATGAATGAAATACATAAAAATATAAAGGCTGAAAAGTTTCGGGCTTTTTAAGAAAAAATCGTGAAATATCTGTTGAAAGGAGGAGAATTTCAATAAAACACTAAAAATGATGAAATGGAGAGGATTTTATAAAAAAAATTCTCAGTAAAAAATCATTGGCTGAAAAGTTGTGGACTTTTAGAAATTGTGTGGAAAAAAGGAAGACATTTTATGGGGGTTATCATGAATGAAATTTCTCCATGAGTTTCGTCTTTCCGCCGTTGCAACTTAAGGGAGAAAGTGAAAAAAACAAGGGGAATTGCCGTTTATGATAACCACTTTAAGGTTGATTTTTATTGTTGAGAAGAATAATTTAATGTTGGGCTGAAAAATATCGGGCCTATTAATAAAAATAAATGATTTACGGCAAATTTGTGCACATTGGGAAAGACAAATCTCTATTTTAAAGATATGATTTCCGCAGTTCGTAAAAGGGACCTGGAAAGTCTCTGTCTTCCTATAAAAAACACAAACCTGTAGAAAAATTAAAAAATAAAAATGAAGACATTTGCAGCTGATTTTAATGGTTAATTAAAGCAGGGCTGAGAAGTATCGGGCTTCCTAGGTACAAAAAAAAAAAATGTAGAAAAATTATAAAAAAATCGGAAAGTAGATTTTTTTCTTTGGGACTTCTATTGAAGAGGAGAGTAATTTAAAGTTGGGCTAAAAAGTTTCGGGCCTATTGATATATAAAATGTCGATATTCAGTAACAGCTTAAGTCTCGTTTAGGGGCACCTCTCGGATCGGGCTGAAATTTTCACCATAGGTAGTCCTTGGGACCCTGATCACAACTATATATATCTTTCCCGGGGGAAGTCCATACTTCCCGAGATATTGGTATTGACATTTCGGGAAAGTCCTACTTAAACACCATTACATTATTTATGGGCACCTCTCGGATCGGGCTGCGGCGTATTTCAACATATTGAAGAGGGGCTGAAAAGTCTCGGTCCTCAGAAAAAATACTACAAAAATGCTAAAAAATAGTAAAAAATTAAAAATTAGGAAAAATGACTTGAAATTGAATTTCAATGCATTCAAGAGGGGCTTAAAAGTCTCGAAAAAATATTCCCAGAAATGCTGAAAAATATTAAATTTATATGGATAATTGAAACAAAGGGTTCTGAAGACAAAATTAGACCTCCTAAGGTCTTCTAAAGAAAACAGAAGACCTCCTAAGGTTTTCTATAGGCAATAAAGCACCTCCTAAGGTCTTTTAGAGGTAATAGAAGACCTCTTAAGGTCTTATATAGGTAATTGAAGGCCTCTTCAGGCATTGTAAATACTACAGGAGACTTCTTAAAGTCTTCTGGAGATAATAGAAGGCCTTCTAAGTTCCTCTAAAGACAATAGAAATCCCGTTAATGCGTTCTATAAGCGATAGAAGACCTCTTAAGGTCTTCTATAGGCCTTCTGAAGACAAAAGAAGACCTCCTAAGGTCCTCTAAAGACATTAGAAGTCCTGTTAATGCGTTCTATAGGCAATAGAAGACCTCTTAAGGTCTTCTATCGGGAATAAAATACATCAAAAGGTCTTCTATAGGCAATAGTAGACCTCTTAAGGTCTTCTGAAGACAATAGAAGACCCTTACGGTCCTCTAAAGACATAAGAAGACCTCTTAAGGTCTTCTAAAGACAAACATAGGAGACTTATGAGGACTCTTAAGACAATGGAAGACCTTCTAAGTTCCTCTATCGGCAATAAAATACCTCTCTGAAGACAATAGAAGACATTAAGAGGTCTTCTAAAAACAATAGGAGACCTCATATGGTCTTCTATAGACAATAGAAGACCTCTTAAGGTCTAGGCCTTTTAAGTTCTTCTTTAGACATTTGAAAGACCTCTTAAGGTCTTCTAAAGACAATAGGAGACCTCCTAAGGTCTTCCATAGACAATAAAACACCTCCTAAGGTCTTCTAAAGGTCATAGAAGACCTCTTAAGATTTTCTATAGGCAGTAGAAGTCCTCTTAAGGCCTTATGTAGGCAATAGAAGCACTCCGTAGGTTTTCTATCGGGAATAAAAGGCATCACAAAGTCTTCTGTAGGCAATAGAAGCACTCCTAAGCTCTTCTATTGGGAAAAAGGCATCAAAAGGCCTTCTATAGGCAATAGTAGACTTCTTAAGGTCTTCTGAAGACAGTAGAGGACCTCTTAAGGTGCTCTAAAGACCTAAAAAGACCTCCTAAGGTCTTCTAAAGACAACAGGAGACCTATAAAGGTCTTTTGAAGACAATAGAAGACCTTTTAAGGTCTTCTATAGGCTATAGGGACCACATAAGGTCCTCTATAGGCAATAGAAGACTTCATGAGGTGTTCTATAGGCAATAGAAGACCTCTCAAAGTCTTTTATAGAATAAGAAGACCCTTTAAAGTCTTCTATAGGCAATAGAAGACCTCTTAAGATCTTCTAAAGATATAAGAATATCTACTAAGGACTTCTGAAGAAAACAAGAGACTTCTTAAGAACTTCTGGGGACAACCGGAGATGTCTTAAGGTCTTCTGAAGACAATAGAAGACATTAAGAGGTTTTCTATAGATGATAGAAGACTTTTTGAGGCCTTAAAAGGACTAAAAAAGAACTCTTAGTACCTTCTAAAGACAGTAGAAGACATGTTAAAGTCTTCTGTAGACAAATATATACCACCTTAGGCCTTCTAAAGGCCAAGAAGACTTCTAAAGGTCTTCTACAGACAATAGACGATCTCTAGAGGTCTTCTAAACGCAATATACGACCTCCTGAGGTCTTCTAAAAGACCTCGAGCGGTCTTCTATGGACAATAGAGGTCTTCTAAAGACAATAGTAGCCCCTGTGCGGTCGTCTATAGGCAACAGAAGCCCTCGTGAGTACTTCTATGGACAATATCCGCCCTCTTGAAGTCTACTACAGGCAAAAGCCTTCTACAGACAATAGACGATCTCTAAAGGTCTTCTAAACGCAATATACGACCTCCTGAGGTCTTCTAAAAGACCTCGAGCTGTCTTCTATGGACAATAGAATCCTCGTGAGGTCTTCTAAAGACAATAGTAGCCCTCGTGAGGTCTTCTATAGGCAACAGAAGCTCTCGTGAGGAGTTCTATGGACAATATCCGTCCTCTTGATGTCATCTACAGGCAATAGCCGCCCTCTTGAGGTTTTTTTACAGACAATAGCAGCCCTCGTGAAGTCTGCCATGGACAATAAAAGCCCTCGTGAGGTCTTCTATAGTCAAAAGAAGCCGTCATTTGGGTTTTTAGAGACAAAATGTAGATCTCTTGAGGTCTTCTATGGAAAAAGGAATACCTCTTACCAAAAACTACTTCTTCCGGTCTCCTATAGGCAACAGAAACCATATTAAGGTCTCTTATAGGCAGGAAAACACCTCTGAGATATCCTATAGGTAATAAAAGACATCTTTGAGGTACAATTTTGACAGCAGAGAACGCCTTGAAGTATTTGTATGCATTGAAGTCTCAATACACATTCAACAAATTCCTCAAATACTTTATCCAAATAGCTCAAAAATGTTATTCACCTCTAGCAAAGAACATAAATTCCCTATCCACGTTATCTAAATGCCTGCAAATAACTTATCCGATACTTAATAAATTCATTACTTACAGAAGAACATTTTTGTCCTTTGTTTTTAAATATTTACAATTTCAAAGAATTCCCTCCAAGGTGGTGCTGATGTGTTGTCCTCATTTCTAGTTGTTATTCATCACCTGCCACCATGCAAAATACAGCCGGAGCCGAGCCGCAGCTGGTAATCCCCTTCCTTTTGTTTCAAAAAATAACAAAATTTGTTTTCTTTTTGTGAAATCTCCTTCTGACGTTTTTATAAAACGTCCATAAAGATAAATTCATGGCATTACTGATTAAAGGCCAACAACAACAACAACAGTAGGCATTAAAATGGACAACTAAGAAAAAATTGCGTCTTCGAAAAAAGAGTCTATACAAATATTTTGTTGCCATAATTAACAACAACAAAGGAAAATAACATCTTGTGTTAAATTTTGCTATTGTTGTTGGCAATTTTCACTGGAGACCAGTGGTGAAATAAAAACAAACGAAAACAAAATCGCAACAATTTTCTGAAACAAAGACACCTGGGAGTTGGTTTTTTTGTTCTCCGGATTTGTTGCAGTTGTTGCTCGTTGATGTTTCTGGTTTGTTGTTGGTGTGTGACGTCAATAACAGTGCAGAAACGGAAGGGGGTGGTGAGTTTTCGCAGATGGCTAGGTAAAAGATGAGATGCCAGGACAAGTCGATGTGCTCCTACCAAAGGGCCTTCTTCCGTACTTAGTAAAAATCTCTGTACTTCTAAGGAGGTATCAAAAATGTCTTGAAAATGTTGACCAAATTATTGCCAATAATTTGTTTCTTCAAAAGACCCAAAAATGGCCACCTCACCAAAATTGAACACAAAATTTATACCAAATTTGTGGATGAAGTGATGTAGAAGAAGAAACGTAAAATCAAAAACAAGAAAAAAATAAAAACATAAACAAGTTTGTTGCTATTTTTAGCATGTTTTCATTGTGGGTTTTTGGTGGTGTAGCACAACAAAGAATACGAAGAAAAACAAATAACACAAAAGCCTACATTAAAAATGATTTTTTTGGAAGATTTGAGAAGACTTGAGGTTGGGAAAGGGGGAAGGCAACCACTTGTGTGTATATTATATGAAATTCCAAGCAAAACTGCCAACCACAAAAACAAAACCTCAAGAAAACAAGCTTAAACATAGCTCTCTAGCGAGTGTTTGGTTGTTCAAACGCCAACTAATATGTTCAGCTCTATTAATTTTTGAGATACCTACGTATCTATATTATTTTTTCATTTGCTGGAATTTCAATTAAATACAAAATTTGCAGGAATATAGAGTAGGTTGGGGGAGTTATTTATTGGGTTGACTGAATGGTCTACGTGCCAGTGTCAACGTTCGGTCAAATACAACAAAAAATCATCCCCTATTGAAATATGAACAAATCGGGGGGATGATTTTTCCATTTTATTATTAACTTGTTGTTGTTGGCTTCCATTTATACTGTTGTATACACTCCTCCCTTTCATGCTTCCAAAAGGTGTTGCATAGTTATGTGGAACGTGTGATATACAGCTACATACCAGCTAATGAAATGTGAAATATTATTTTATTAAAACCGGAAAGTGACCATAGAAATTCATTTGGAATGCTACTTAACAAAAGGCAGATGTGTGTGTATGGGGAATGGATGAATTAATGCTATACGTGACCCCAGACATAATTTGGATGTTTTGAAAAAAGCAATGGTATTATATTTTGACTCAAATGTTTTTGTTAAAATGTTCAATTTTTTGTTAATATTTTGAAATTTTGTTAAAATTTTCAATTTCTTGTTAAGACCTCCGAATTTATGTTAAAAAGGGTCTATAGAAGCAGCCTTTATTTAAGAAAGGGAATATAAAAGAACCATTTCTTTAAGGAAAGGACTATAGAATCACTCTCTCATTCAGAAAGGGGCTATCGAAGCACCCTTTCTTTTAGAAAGGGACTATAGAAGCAGCATATCTTTCAGAAAGGTTCTATAGAAGCACCCTTTCTTTCAGAAAGGGACTAAAGAAGCACCCTTTCTTTCAGAAAGGGACTAAAGAAGCACCATATCTTTCTGAAAGGTTCTAAAGAAGCACCATATCTTTCAGAAAGGTTCTATAGAAGCACCCTTTCTTTTAGAAAGGGACTATAGAAGCTCCCTTTCTTTCAGAAAGGGACTATAGAAGCACCCTATCATTCAGAAAGGGACTATAGAAGCACCCTTTCTTTCAGAAAGGGACTATAGAAGCACCCTATCATTCAGAAAGGGACTATAGAAGCTCCCTTTCTTTCAGAAAGGGACTATAGAAGCACCCTATCATTCAGAAAGGGACTATAGAAGCTCCCTTTCTTTCAGAAAGGGACTATAGAAGCACCCTATCATTCAGAAAGGGACTATAGAAGCACCCTTTCTTTCAGAAAGGGACTATAGAAGCACCCTATCATTCAGAAAGGGACTATAGAAGCTCCCTTTCTTTTAGAAAGGGACTATAGAAGCACCATTTCTTTCAGAAAGGGACTATAGAAGCACCCTTTCTTTCAGAATGGGACTATAGAGGCACCCTTTCTTTTAGAAAGGGACTATAGAAGCACCCTTTCTTTCAGAAAGGGACTATAGAAGCACCCTTTCTTTCAGAAGGGGGCTATAGAAGCACCCTATCTTTAAGAAAGGGACTATAGAAGTACCATATATTTCAGAAAGGTTCTATAGAAGTAAACTATAGAAACACCGTTTCTTTCAGAAAGGTACTATAGAAGCACCCTTTCTCTCAGAAAGAGGGACTATAGAAGCACCCTTTCTTTCAGAATGGTACTATAGATGCACCCTTTCTTTCAGAAAGGGACTATAGAAGCACCCTATCATTCAGAAAGGTACTATAGAAGCTCCCTTTCTTTCAGAAAGGGACTATAGAAGCACCCTTTCTTTCAGAAAGGGACTATAGAAGCACCCTTTCTTTCAGAAAGGGACTATAGAAGCACCCTTTCTTTCAGAATGGGACTATAGAAGCACCCTTTCTTTTAGAAAGGGACTATAGAAGCACCCTTTCTTTCAGAAAGGGACTATAGAAGCACCCTTTCTTTCAGAAAGGGACTATAGAAGCACCCTTTCTTTCAGAATGGGACTATAGAAGCACCCTTTCTTTCAGAAAGGGACTATAGAAGCACCCTTTCTTTCAGAAGGGGGCTATAGAAGCACCCTTTCTTTAAGAAAGGGACTATAGAAGTACCATATATTTCAGAAAGGTTCTATAGAAGTAAACTATAGAAACACCGTTTCTTTCAGAAAGGTGCTATAGAAGCACCCTTTCTCTCAGAAAGGTACTATAGAAGCACCCTTTCTTTCAGAAAGGTACTATAGAAGCACCCTTTCTTTCTGAAAAGGACTGTAGAAGCACCCTTTCTTTCAGAAAGGGACTATAGAAGTCCCCTTTCTTTTAGAAAGGGACTATAGAAGCACCCTTTCTTTCAGAGAGGGACTATAGAAGTACCCTTTCTTTCAGAAAGGGACTATAGAAGCACACTTCCTTTCAGAAAGGGACTATAGAAGCACCCTTTCTTTCAGAAAGGGACTATAGAAGCACCCTTTCTTTCAGAAAGGAACTATAGAAGCACTCTTTCTTTCAGAAAGGGACTGTAGAAGTACATTTTCTTTCAGAAAGGGACTATAGAAGAACACTATCCGTCTATCTTTATCTATAGCAAACCTTTTTCAGAAAGAAACTGAAGACCTATCCTCGTGAGGTCTTTTGTACATAGAAGACCCTATTGTACATAGAAGACCTTAAGAGGATATCTATTGTCTATAGAAGACCTCAAGAGGGCTTCTATTGTCTATATTGTCTACAGGATACCTCATGAGAGATTCTATTGTCTATAGAGACCTCAAGAAGGCTTCTATTGTCTATAGACGACTTTACGAAGACTTCTGTTGTTTATAGAAGACCTCAAGAGGGCTGATATTGTCATTAGAAGATCTCAAGAAGGTGGCTATTTTCTTTAGAAGACCTCCAGAGGTCGTATATTGTGCTTTGAAGGCCTGTAGAGATATTAATTGACCTTAGAAGAGCTTTAGAGGCCATCTTATGTATTTAGAATGTCTTAAGGTCATAAGAAGACCTCTTATATTATGTCTTTAAAAGACCTTAAGAGGTCTTCTATTGCCTGTAGAAGACCTTAAGAAGTCTTTTATGGCCAATAGAAGACCTTAGAAGCGCTTCTAATGTCTAGAGAAGACCTTAAGCGGTCTTTTACTGTCTATAGAAGACCTTAAGGAGTCTTTTATTGGCAATAGAAGGCCATAGAAGCGCTTCAATGTCTATAGAAGACCTTAAGGTTTCTTTTATTGCCGGTAGATGACCTTTGCACTGGTGTAATGAACCGCTAAAATCGCAAATGTCTCCATTTTTGAGAAAAAATTTATACTTGTATGCTTTTTTATTGGAATGCCGAGCGTTGTTAGTCCCCTTTTTCAGTTCTTGAAGATTGAGATTTCGTTAGAAAAAGTTTATTGAAATACCCTTTCATTCAGAAAGGGCACAATGTCATTTGGATAACGTGGATAAGGAATTTAGGCAATTTGGATAAAGCGTATAAAGTTTCTAGGTCATTTGGATAACATGGATAAGGAATTTGGGTCATTTGGATAATGTGGATACAGTTTTAGGTCATCTGGATAACGTGGATAATGTTTTTAGGTCATTTGGATAGCGGTGATAATGTTTAAAAGTCATTTGGATAAGGTGGATAACGTTTTAAGGTTATTTGGATAACGGGTATAAAATGTTTAGTCCCATAGGATAACGTGGATAATGCTTTTTAGTTGCTTAGATAACGTGGATAAAGAATTTAGGTCGTTTAGATAACGTGGATAAAGTTTTTGGTTACTTGGATAACGCGGATAAAGGATTTAGGTCATTTGAATAAAGTTTTTAGGTTATCTGGACAACGGGGATAAAGTTTTTAGGTCACTGGGACAACGTGGATATTTTTTTAGGTCATTTGGATAATGTGGATAAAGTTTTTAATTCCATCGGATAACGTGGATAATGCATTTTAGTCGTTTAGATAACGTGGATAAAGAATTTAGGTCGTTTGGATAACGTGGATAAAGTTTTTGATCACTTGGATAACGCGGATAAAGGATTTAGGTCATTTGGATAAAGTCGATACGGAATTTATATCAATGGGTTAACGTGGATAAAGAATTTAGGTTTTTTTATATGACGTGGATAAAGTTTTTGATCACTTGGATAAAGTCGATACAGAATTTATGTCAATGGGTTAACGTGGATAAAGAATTTAGGTCGTTTGGATAACGTACATAAAGAATTTGGGTCATTTGGATAATGTGGATACAGTTTTAGGTCATCTGCATAACGTGGATAATATTTTTAGTTTATTTGGATAGCGTGGATAAAGTTTAAAAGTCATTTGGATAATGTGGATAATGTTTTTAGGTCATTTAGACAACGTGGATAAAGTTTCCAGGTCATTTGAATAACGGTGATTGACTTTTATGTCACTGGGACAACGTGGATAAATTTTTAGGTTATTTGGATAATGTGGATAAAGATTTTAATTTCATCGGATAATGTCGAAAATGCTGTTAAGGTGTTTGGATAACGTAGATGAAGAATTTAGGTCGTTTGGATAACGTCAATAAAGAATTTTGTAATTTGGATAATGTGGATACAGTTTTAGGTCATCTGGATAATGTGGATAATGTTTTTAGGTCATTTGGATAGCGTGGATAAAGTGTAAAAGTCATTTGGAGAATGTGGATAACGTTTTTTAGGTTATTTGGATAACGGGAATAAAGTTTTTATGTCACTGGGGCAATGTGGATAAAGTTTTTCGGTCATTTGGATAACGGGGATAGAGTTTTTATGTCATTGGGACAACGTGGATAAATTTTTATATCATTTGGATAATGCGGATAAAGTTTTTAATTCCATCGGATAACGTGGATAATGTTTTTAGGGTGCTTGGATAACGTAGATGATGAAATTAGATCGTTTGGATAACGTGGATAAAGAATTTGGGTCACTTGGATAACATGGATAAAGTTTTTAGGTCGTTTGGATAACGTGGATAAAGAATTTGGGTCATTTGGATAATGTGGATACAGTTTTAGATCATCTGGATAAGGTGGATAATGGTTTTAGGTCATTTGGATAACGTGCATAATGTTTGTAGGTCATTTGGATAATGTGGATAAAGTTTTTAGTTCCATTCGATAACGTGGATAATGCTTTTTAGTCGTTTAGATAACGTGGATAAAGAATTTAAGTCATTTGGATAACGTGGATAAACTTTTTGGTTACTGGGATAACACGGATAAAGGATTTAGGTCATCTGGATAACGTTTTTAGGTTATTTGGATAACGGGGATAACGTTTTTAAGTTTTTAGGTCATTTGGATAATGTGGATGAAGTTTTTAATTCCATCGGATAACGTGGATAATGCTTTTAAGGTATTTGGATAACGTAGATGAAGAATTTAGGTCGTTTGGATAACGTGGATAAATAATTTGGGTCATTTGGATAATGTGGATACAGTTTTAGGTCATCAGGATAACATGGATAAAGAATTTATGTCAATGCGATAACGTGGATAATGTTTTTAGGTCATTTAGACAACATGGATAAAGTTGCCAGTTCATTTGGATAACGGGGATAGAGTTTTTAAGTCACTGGGACAACGTGGATAAATGTTCAGGTCATTTGGATAATGTGGATAAAGATTTTAATTTCATCGGATAACGTAGAAAATGCTTTCAAGGTGTTTGGATAACGTGGATAAAGAATTTGGGTCATTTTGATAATGTTGATACAGTTTATGGTCATCTGGATAACGTGGATAAGGAATTTATGCCAATGCGATAACATGGATAATGTTTTAGGTCAGTTAGACAACGTGGATAAAGTTTCCAGGTCATTTGAATAACGGGGATAGAGTTTTATGTCACTGGGACAACGTGGATAAATTTTTAGGTCATTTGGACAATGTGGATAAAGATTTTAATTTCATCGGATAACGTAGAAAATGCTTTTAAGGTGTTTGGATAACGTGGATAAAGAATTTGGGTCACTTGGATAACGTGGATAAAAGTTTTAGGTCATTTGGATAACGTGGATAAATTTTATAGGTCATTTGGATATCGTGGATAACGTTTCTAGGGCATTTCCATAATGTGGATAAAGAATTTGGGTCACTTGGATAACATGGATAAAGTTTTTAGGTCATTTGGACAAAGTGGATAAATGAATTATGCAATTTGGATAATGTGGATAAAAATGTTTAGGATTATTATTATTTTTATAGATGCAGATTTCCAATTCACGTTCATTTTTTGCTTTATTGCAAAGAAAAGTGTGTTTTATTTTTTTTTATTTTCCCCAACTGACGCGTCTGTCTATCTGTCATGTCTGTGTATTTGGAAACGTGTAACATTCTCAACAATACAAGTTTTTGTTTGTTTGTAACTCGGTTGATGTTTGGTTATCTTTAGGCGCAATTTCATCAACCGCCGTAAGTTGTTCTGGTATACGTGATTTTAGTTTCGTATTACTACCTTTCGATGATTTCCAGCTTGCATCCATCCCCTGCCCCACCAAGACAATAGCTTCATACAACCATTGAATTGTGTTATTTTTTCGTTCTTTCTTTTTTTCTGATTTATCTTGTTATTGTTTACAGTTGTGCTGTGTTGTTTTTCATGTTTACTTTTTTTCGTGATTTTCTTGAGTGTTAATAAACTTTACTGGTGGCTGCCTGCCCCCATCTTACCCTTTTTTCCCACAACTTCTGTTGTCACATTTTTCCCAGAAGAGATGCATTTGCGCTTTATACGCTTCAACCTGATTTGCCGCCACTGAAGGAAATGACGTCTTTAAATTTAAAACTAGACAACAAAATAAAAAGATTTTTGTTTGTTATTCTTTCCAACAATTTATTTGCTATTGACATTTTGAAATACAATTTGTGTTGTGGATTCTAATTACCTTTGATGGAATTAAAAAATGAAAAAAAAAATTATCTATGACTTGTAGAGAATTTCTTACACTTGATTGGGGTTTTTTTTTCTTTTTTTAGAGGAACTTAAGCGATCTGTGTCATTTTATCTCTCCCTCTATTATTGGGGAATTTAAATTGCATTGTCAATTTGGAATTTTGCAAGACAAAAACAATATGTGACAATGACAGATGTGCCGCTGCCAGTTGGCGAAAAAATTAATAATGCACTTAAATGTTTTTTTGTTGTTTTAGTAAAAGTAGGTTCACAACCTTACAATAACTCAATATTTTTGATGACACATAATGTTTGGATGGCTTGGCAGGCAGGCAGTCAGGTAGTGATCAGGTGATAATTTTTATTTAGCTGTTAATTGATGACGATTTTTACGGGAAAAAAAAAATAATTAAACCGTTTAACACAGAAACTTCAAAGGAAATTCAGTAATAGGCTCAATTTTCCATGACAAATTTGTATTGTTTCGTATTTGGTTCGTATGAGGATGACGTGGATATTACATATAAGGTTATTTGGGTTAAGGGGATAATGCATTTGAGTCTCTTGGATAAAGAGGATAAAGGATCTAGGTGTTTGCATAACGTAGAGGAAGAATTTAGGTCATTTGGATAACGTGGATAACGGATTTAGGTCATTTGGATAATGTGGATGAAGGATTTAGATGACTTGGATAACGTGGATAATGTATTCAAGACATCTGGATAACGTCAATAAAGGATCTAGGAGTTCGGATAAGTTGAATAAAGAATATATGTAATTTGGATAACATGGATAATGTATTAAAGTCACTTGGATAATGTATTTAAGGCATTGGAATAACGTGGATAATGAGTTTAAGACATTTGGATAAAGTGGATAATCAATTTAAGTCGTGGAAAATATATTTAGGACATATAGATAACGTGGATAATGTTTTTAAGACATATGGACAACGTGGATAATGTATTGAAGGCATTTGGGTAACGTGGATAAAGTATTGAAGTCATGGATAACAAATTTATGCAATTTGGATAACGTGAATAATGTATTTAAGACATTTGGATAACGCGGATAATTTATTTAAGACATTTGGATAACGTGGATAAAGTATAAAAGGCGTGGATAATGTATTTAAGAAATTTAGATAATGTGGATAAAGTATTTAATGCGTGGATAACGAATTTAAGACATTTGGATAAAGTGGATAAAGTGCATAAGACGTGGATAATGTATTTAAGAAATTTAGATAATGTGGATAAAGTATGTAATGTGTGGATAACGTATTTAAGACATTTGGATAACGTGGATAAAATGTTTAAGGCGTGTATAAGGTATTTTACACATTTGGATAACGTGGATAATATATTTAAGCCGTTGGTACTGTATTTAAGAGATTTGAATAACGTGGATAAAGTATTTTATGCGTTGATAAGGTATTTAAGACATTTGGATAACGTGGATAACGTATTTAAGACATTTGGATAACGTGGATAAAATATTTATGGTGTGGGCAGTGTATTTAAGAAATTTGAATAACTTGGATAAAGTATTTAAGACATTTGGATAAAGTATTTAAGACGTGGATAACGTATTTAAGACATTTGAATAACGTGGATAAAGTTCTAATTGCGTGGATAACGTATTTAAGAAATTTAGATAACGTCGGTAAAGTATTTAAGTCGGGGATAATGTATATAAGAAATTTGTATAACGTGGATAAAGTACTTAAGACGTGGATAATTTGTTTTAGACATTTGGATAAAGTATTAAAGGCGTGGATAATGTATTTAAAACATTTGAATAACGTGGATAAAGTATTAAAGGCAAGGATAATGTATTTAAGAAATTTGGATAACGAGGATAAAGTATTTAAGACGTGGATAATGTGTTTTAGACATTTGGATAAAGTATTAAAGGCGTGGATAATATTTTTAAGAAATTTAGATAACGTCGGTAAAGTATTTAAGGCGAGGATAATGTATTTAAGAAATTTGTATAACGTGGATAAAGTACTTAAGACGTGGATAATTTGTTTTAGACATTTGGATAAAGTATTAAAGGCGTGGATAATGTATTTAAAACATTTGAATAACGTGGATAAAGTATTAAAGGCAAGGATAATGTATTTAAGAAATTTGGATAACGTGGATAAAGTACTTAAGACGTGGATAATGTGTTTTAGACATTTGGATAAAGTATTAAAGGCGTGGATAATGTGTTTTAGACATTTGGATAAAGTATTAAAGGCGTGGATAATATTTTTAAGAAATTTAGATAACGTGGATAAAGTATTAACGGCAAGGATAATGTATTTAAGAAATTTGAATAACGTGGATAAAGTACTTAAGACGTGGATAATGTGTTTTAGACATTTGGATAAAGTATTAAAGGCGTGGATAATATTTTTAAGAAATTTGGATAACGTGGATAAAGTATTAAAGGCGTGGATAATGTATGTAAGACATTTAGATAACGTGGATAAAATATTTAACACTTTCAGATAACGTGAATAATGTATTTAAGACATGTGGATAGAGTGGATAATGTATTTGGTTCGTGGATAAATGCTTTAAATGATTTGGACAACGTGGATAATTAATTTAAGACATTTTGGATAACATGAATAATCTATTTGAAACAATTGGAAAACGCGGATAATGCATTTAAGACATTTGGATAAGGTGGATAATGTATTAATTGTGGATAATAACTTTACATCATTTGGATAACGTAGATAATAGTTTTACAACGTGGATAATAACTTTATATCATTTGGATAACGGGGATAATAGTTAAACATCATTTGGATAATGTGGATAACAATTTTGCATCATTTGTATAACGTGGATAATCATTTTAGAACATTTGGATAACGTGGATAATCATCTTACATCGTTTGGATAACGTGGATAATAATTTTACAACATTTGCATAAAGTGGATAATCATTTTACATCGTTCGGATAACGTGGATAATCATTTTACATCATTTGGATAACGCGGGTAATAATTCAGATAACGTGGATAATGATTTCACATGGTGTGGATAGAGTGGATAATAATTTTACAACATTTGGATAACGTGGAAAATCATTTTACAACATTTGGATAACGTGAATAATAATTTTACATTATTTGGAAAACGTGGATAATAATTTTTCATCATTTGGATATCGCGGATAATGATTTTACATGATTCGGATAACGTGGACAATGATTTTACATCATTTGGATAACGTAGATAATCATTTTACATCATTTGGATAACGTGGATAAAAGTTTTAGATGATTTGGATTACGTTGATAAACAGTTTACATCATTTGGATAACGCGGATAATCATTTTCATAATTAGGATAATGTGGCTGATGATTTTACATCATATGGATAACGTGGATAATAATTTTACAACTTTTGGATAACGTGGATAATCATTTTAGAACATTTGGATAACGTGGATAATCATCTTACATCGTTTGGATAACGTGGATAATAATTTTACCTAATTTAAATAACGTGGATAATCATTTTAGAACATTTGGATAACGTGGATAATCATCTTACATCGTTTGGATAACGTGGATAATAATTTTACATAATTTAAATAACGTGGATAATACTTTTTCATAATTTGGATAACGTGTATAATAGATTTATATCATTTGGATAACGTGGATAATGATTTTACATGATTTGGATAACGTGGATAATGATTTTACATCGTTCGGATAACGTGGATAATCATCTTACATCATTTGGATAACGTGGATAATAGTTTTACATTATTTGGATATCGTGGATAAACAGTTTAGATCATTTGGATAACGCGGATAATCATTTTACATAATTAGGATAATGTGGATGATAATTTTGGATAACGTGGATAATAGTTTCACATCACTTGGATAACGTGGATAATAATTTTACATCATTTGGATAACGTGGATAATAGTTTTACATCACTTGGATAACGTGGATAATATATTTAACTTGGATAAGGGTCAATCCTCCAAATATTTCCCATACCTGTCAAAAATGAAATTTCCTTAGAAATTCAATTCCAAAAAAGTGTTTCTAAAAAAACAAACAAAAAATCAATGTGTGGTCGTTGTGGGTTTTTGGAACGTGCTGTGTGTCAGTCAACATGATGTTGGCTGGCGGGGGCAACAGGAGAGGAGTGCCATAAATTATTTGAACTTTGACGCCCGTTTAAATTGACACATATGTATGTCTTTACCACACACAACAACAATCAAGACATGTACCACACACAATAAACATCCCAGCAAAAGTTAGTACCGACAAACAACAACATTGTAATTTAACTGTCAAAATAGACAACAGAAAAAAACCTACGCTAAATGTTTATATTAGTCGACCGCTCGCTATGAGAGGGGACAAAGTCAAAAAGGTATAACTAACTGGTGGTGGCCGGTCTGGTCGGTCTGTCTGCCTTTGGCGGCAAAATTTAATGTTTATTTAGTCTACCTACTCTTCTAATGCAGGCAGTCACCGAGAGATGATCTCTCAAACTAGATAGACATGCATCATGTTCCAAACAACCGAGGTTTTGTTAGTTTAGTTTAGAAAGTTGACAGGTAGTTGGGAAATTTTTTAGGAAACAAGTAAATAATTATTCTTGGAAAGTGTCGACAGGAAGCCACAAGCTAACAAGTGTCTGTCTAAATATCTGCCTGTCTGTCTGCCTCCCTGTGTGTGTTTGGTTTGAGAAAGGATTTACATTTGGGTATTGTAAACAAACATCATGCCGTGACGTGACTAACTGTAAATCAAGGTCGTTATTTGTTTTTTGAGGGAATTTTCCATTAGTCATTGAAATGTTGAAATATTTCCAAAATGAAAGAATGTAACCCAAACAAGTGTCGGTGTCTTAGGTTTTGGGGTAGGGATTTACTGTTATTTGTAGAATGATTAGTTTTAAATAGGCATATCTTTTAAAGGCCATCATTACCTGTCTAGCTACGTGTTTTCCAAGGATATTGTAAAGATAATAGTTAACAGTTATTCCATTCAATTTTATTCTTTGTAGAATTTTAGAAGATCTTTCTGTCCTGTGTTTTTAATATGTGTACTCTCTTTTTTATTTTTATTTTCGTCTATTGAATTTTAATTTTCCCATATCATTAGCAGCTTCGCTTTGCAGTTTTTTGTATTTTTTTCTTTTGTGATACACGTGATTGTAATTCTATTCTGTTGTTAGCTTTAAAATTCTCCAGGGGGTAACGTGCCAGCCTGCATTAGTCTCACAGCTAAACAGATAATATTGGAATATATTAAACAAAGGGGCGGCAGAGGAATGGTACGTCAACAGCATTAAAACCAATGCAATTTCTAGCCGCATGGAATTGTAATTGCTTTACTAATATTGAACGACAACGTATCGTTGTTCGTCGTATTTATTGTTATCGATAGTTGTTGTACAGTCGTCGTGATGGGGCAAAAATTGTTTGTAATTTTGACATTCAATAGATTTATTGAAAAATATTTAAAGGGTTTTAGGGTATAGGAAATATTGCAATAATTAGGATAACGTGGATAATAATTTTACACTATTTGGATAACGTGGATAATCATTTTACAACATTTGGATATCGTTGATAATCATCTTACATCGTTTGGATAACGTGGATAATAATTTTTCATCATTTGGATAACGCGGATAATAGTTTTACATTATTTGGATAACGTGGATAATGATTTTACATGATTTGGATAAAGTGGATAATGATTTTATATCGCTCGGATAACGTGGATAATCATTTTACATCATTTGGATAACGTGGATAAACAGTTTACATCATTTGGATAACGCAGATGTGGATGATCATTTTACATCATTTGGATAACGTGGATAATAGTTTTACATCACTTGGATAATGTGGATAATATTTTTACATCACTTGGATAACGTGGATAACAATTTTACATCGTTTGGATAATGTGAATAATAATTTTTCATCATTTGGATAACGCGGTTTATAGTTTTACATCATTTGGATAACGTGGATAAAATTTTTACAACATTTGGATAACGTTGATAGTCATTTTACAACATTTGGATAACGTGGATAATCATCTTACATCGTTTGGAAAACGTAGATAATAGTTTTACATGATTTGGATAACGTGGATAAACAGTTTACATCATTTGGATAACGCGGATAATCATTTTACATAATTAGGATAATGTGGATCATCATTTTACATCATATGGATAACGTGGATAATAGTTTTACATCACTTGGATAATGTGGATAATAGTTTTACATCACTTGGATAACGTGGATAATAATTTTATATCATTTGGATAACGTGGATAACTATTTTACATCATTTGGATAACGTGGATAACTATTTTACATCATTTGGATAACGTGGATAACTATTTTACATCGTTTGGATAATGTGGATAATAATTTTTCATTATTTGGATAACGCGGATAATAGTTTTACATCATTTGGATAACGTGGATAAAATTTTTAAAACATTTGGATAACGTGGATAATCATCTTACATCGTTGGGAAAACGTGGATAATAATTTTACATAATTTGGATAACGTGGATAAATATCTTTCATTATTTGGATAACGTGGATAATGATTTTACATTATTTAGATAACGTGGATAATGATTTTTTTGATTTCGGAAAACGTGGACATCATTTGGATAACGTGGATAATAGTTTTACATGATTTGGAAAACGTGGATAATCAGTTTATATCATTTGGATAACGCGGATAATAATTTTACATGATTTGGATAACGTGGATAATGATTATACATCATTTGGATAACGTAGATACTAGTTTTGAATACGGATAAAATATATACATTATCTAATAACGTGAATAATGTATCTACTTATCCAAATGACGTGGATAATGTATCTACGTTATCCAAATATCGTGGATAATGTATCTAAGTGATCCAGATAACGTAGATAATGAATCGACGTTATCCAAATTACTTGGATAATGTATCTACGTTATCCAAATTACGTGGATAATGTATATACGTTATCCAAATATCGTGGATAATGTATCTAAGTGATCCAGATAAAGTAGATAATGTATCTACGTTATCCAAATAACGTGGATAATGTATCTACTTTATCCAAATATCGTGGATAATGTGTGTACGTTATCCAAACTACGTGGATAATGTATCTACGTTATCCAAATTACGTGGATAATGTATATACATTATCCAGATGACGTGGATTATGTATCTACGTTATCCAAATATCGTATGTATCTACGTTATCCAAAAATTTACGTGATCCAGATAACGTAGATAATGTATCTACGTTATCCAAATAACGTGGATAATCTATCTACTTTATCCAAATATCGTGGATAATGCATCTACGTTATCCAAATAAAGTGGATAATGTATCTGCGTGATCCAGATAACGTGGATAATGCATCTACGTTATCCAAATAACGTGGATAATGTATCTACGTTATCCAAATATCGTGGATAATGTATCTACGTTATCCAAATATAGTGGATAATGTATCTACGTTATCCAAATTACGTGGATAATGTCTCTACGTTATCCAAATAACTTGTATAATCTATCTACGTTATCCAAATATCGTGGATAATGTATTTACGTTATCCAAATAACGTGGATAATTTATCTACATTATCCAACTGACGTGGATAATGTATCCAAATAACGAGGATAATGTATCTACTTATCCAAACAACGTAGATAATGTATCTACATTATCCAGATGACGTGGATAATGTGTCTACGTTATCCAAATAATGTGGATAATGGGTCTAAGTTATCTAAATAACGTGGATAGTGCATCTACATTATCCAAATGAATTGGATAATGCATCTACGTTATCCAAATTACGTGGATAATGCATCTACGTTATCCAAATTACGTGGATAATGTATCTAAGTTATCCAAATATCGTGGATAATGTAACTACGTGATCCGATAACGTAGATAATGTATCTATGTTATCCAAATAACGTGGATAATGTATCTACGTTATCCAAATATCGTGGATAATGTGTCTACGTTATCCAAATTACGTGGATAATGTATCTACGTGATCCAAGTAACGTGGATAAAGTATCTACGTGATCCAGATAACGTGGATAATGCATCTACGTTATCCAAATAACGTGGATAATGTATCTACATTATCCTAATAACGTGGATAATGAATCTAAGTGATGCAAATAACGTAGATAATGTATCTACTTTATCCAAATAACGTGGATAATGTATTTACTTTATCCAAATATCGTGGATAATGTGTCTTCGCTATCCAAATTACGTGGATAATGTATCTACGTCATCCAAATAACTTGTATAATGTATCTACTTATCCAAATGACGTGGATAATGTATCTACATTATCCAGATGACGTGGATAATGTGTCTAGGTTATCCAAACAACGTGGATAATGTGTCTAAGTTACGTGGTGATGGATCTACATTATCCAAATAACGAGGAAAATGTATATACCTTATCCAAATAACATGGATTATGTTATCCAAATAACGTGGATAATGTATTTACTTTATCCAAATATCGTGGATAATATGTCTCCGCTATCCAAATTACGTGGATAATGTATCTACTTTATCCAAATAACTTGTATAATGTATCTACTTATCCAGATGACGTGGATAATGTGTCTAGGTTATCCAAACAACGTGGATAATGTGTCTACTTTATCCAAATATCCTGGATAATGTATCTACATCGCCCAAATGACGTTGATAATGTATCTACGTTATCCAAATAACGCGGATAATGTATCTACGTTATCCAAATAACGAGGATAATGTATCTACTTATCCAAATGACGTGGATAATGTTTCTACATTATCCAAATGACGTGGATAATGTATCTACGTTATCCGAATAACTTGAAAAATGTATCTACGTTATCCAAATTATGTGGAAAATGTATCTACATTATCCAGATGACGTGGATAATGTGTCTACGTTATCCAAATAACGTGGATATTGTATCTACGTTATCCAAATAACGTGGATTGTGTATCTGCGGTATCCAAATAACGTGGATAATGTATCTACGTTATCCAAATAACGTGGATAATGTATCTACGTTATCCAAATAACGTGGATTATGTATCTACGTTATCCAAATAACGGGGATAATGTATCTACGCTATCCAAATTATGTGGCAAATGTATCTACGCTATCCAAATAATGTGGCAAATGTATCTACATTATCCAAATAACGTGGATAATGTATCTACGTTATCCACATAGCGAGGATAATGTATCTACGTTATCTAAATAAAGTGGATAGTGGATCTACGTTATGCAGAGGACAATGTACCTACTGATAATAAATATAGCAAAGATTTTTGCGCTATCTAAAAAATCATTTATCAATTATCTACACTATCTGCATAATATAATCGTAAAATCAAATTTAAGTAAAATCAAATATTTACTGACCCATATCTGTTGATTTTCCATCAAATCAAACAGTAACTAATTACAAATGATAATAACAATTTATTCCGATAAGAAATTTAAATATTATTCTCTTGCCTTTTTTTGAGGTTGGTGGTCCACAAACATAAAACAATTATTTATGGTGGCCGCCATGCCATATTCATCAAAATCAAACAGGGTAATTGGTTCGAAATATGCACATACAATTATAGTAGTGAGTTTTGCGCATTTACAAGATCAATTGGATTTTTGCATATATGCCTTGTGAATATCAACGGCAAACGCAAAACCCCCTATTGTAAAATATTCGAACTAGTGCAGGAAAGGGATGTTAGGGTGGAACTTGCGGTGACAACAAAACCTCATTTCTTTAAACTATTGTCTGTCAGTCTTTGTGTGTTGTTGTTTATTGTTTGTTTTACAATCGACAACTAGAAAATGCAATAAAAATCAAAAGTAATTTTTAAAATGCATTGCGTCAAAGCTTCGCCGTTGTCGCTGTCGTCGTCTCATGTGGTGATGTTTGCAGACCCGCATTTTGTCGTTGTTGTTTACAAACTATTATCATTCACTTACAGACGGGGAAAAATATTTGATGACAAATCAAAAAAAAAGCAGGAATAGAAGAAGAAAAGATGCGGCGCATTTCTCTCGTGGCAAAAGAGTGTGTCAAACACACATTTTTTCGATATGATGAAATTTTTTGAAAAAAATTCTTAAATGTCTGCCACGAGTACTTTTCAAAACAATTACCTTTTATTTTTCGGTTGTTGTTGTTGCAGTGTTTTCTTTATAAATAGAAACAAAAGAAACGTGTTAAATTATTATACTATTAATAGTGGGTGAAGCGTAACCACCACCCACCCAACCAACCAACCAGTATAGACAATTTGATACTATTTTATTCTTAATATAGGAATGTTGAAATTCTACGTGACCATTGTCATTTGCTAATTTGTTATGGCTTCAACGTCATTGGCGCGGCGCGTTGGTGTAGAGATACATAATAGTGGGGAGGAAGTTGAGGCCATCTGTTTGAGATGGTATTAAATTTCTAAGAGGATTAAAATAACAAAAGTGAAGGTTTCACGTAATTTCAACGGCGTAGATATTTTATCCATGCTATTTAGATAACTTTGGCAACAAAGATACTTTATCCATGTTATTTAGATGATGAAAATACTTTTCTGGATGACGTCGATACCTTTTTCAAGTTATTTTAATAACGTAGATACATTATCCACCTTATTTGGATAACATAGATACTTTATCCACGTTATTTGGATAACGTAGATGCGTTATTCACAATATTTAGATAACGTAGATACATTATTCAAGTTACTTGGATAACGTAGATACATTATCTACGATGTTTGGATAACGTAGATACATTATACAAGTTATTTGGATAACGTAGATACATTATCCAAGTTATTTAGATAACGTAGATACATTATCCACGTTATTTGGATAACGTAGATACATTATCCACGTTATTTGGATAACGTAGATACATTATACAAGCTATTTAAATATCGTAGATACATTGTCCACATAATTTGGATAACCTAGATATATTATCCACGTTATTTGGATAACTTAGATAATTATCCACGTTATTTGGATAACTTAGATAATTATCCACGTTATTTGGATAACGTAGATACATTATACAAGTTATTTGGATAACGTAGATACATTATCCACGATATTTGCATAACGTAGATACATTATCCACTTTATTTGGATAACGTAGATACATTATCCACGTTATTTGGATAACGTAGATACATTATCCACGATATTTGCATAACGTAGATACATTATCCACGTTATTTGGATAACGTAGATACATTATCCACGTTATTTGGATAACGTAGATGCATTATCCACGTTATCTGTATAACGTAGATGCATTATCCACGTTATCTGGATAACGTGGATACATTATTCACGTTATTTGGATAACGTAGATACATTATCCACGTTATTTGGATAACGTAGATATATTATCCACGTTATCTGGATAACGTAGATACATTATCCACGTTACTTGGACAATGTAGATACATTATACACGTTATCTGGATAATGTAGATGTATTATCCACGTTATCTGGATAATGAGATACATTATCCACGTTATTTGGATAACGTAGTTACATTATCCACGTTATTTGCATAAGGTAGATACATTATCCACGTTATTTGGATAACATAGATACATTATCCACGATATTTGGATAACGTAGATACATTATCCACGTAATTTGGATAACGTAGATACATTATCCACGTTATTTGGATAACGTAGATACATTATCCACGATATTTGCATAACGTAGATACATTATCCACGTTATTTGGATAACGTAGATACATTTTCCACGTTATCTGAGTACCGTATATACATTATACAAGTCATTTGGATAATGTAGATACATTATCCACTTTATCTATCTGGACGTAGGAGCATTGTCCGCCTTGTTCATTCGTAATGGGTTGGAGCACCCACGCAGATTGGAGCACCCACGCAGCTTTTTTTATAACCAAATCTGCCTTCAATTTTCGTTTTAAATTGCATATTATTTTGCTTTGCTGCATATCTATCTGCTGGTCATGTCGAAACACCACCCATACAACGAATCTTTAAAAGAGTCATTCATTATATTGCCTTCAAGTAAAAAGATACAACAACAACACAAATAAACAAAGGGAAAAAAACTGCAAACGTGAAGCACAGCGTGCGTCGTCTCTTGTGCCGCCTTACATGACCATGAAACGTGGTTGTTGGTTGGTTGCGGCTGAATCGCTGGTTCGTTGGTGGCTATTTTATTGAAAGACTCCAGTGGTGGCGGACGGACACTGATGTTGTCGTTGCCCTGTATCAAGTGCAATATGCAAAAATAAAAGACAAGCAATATAAATACATTTTTATGATGGCAATGAAATTAAACTATCAAGAGAGACAATGCAGGGAGGAGGGCAATTGGCGGGGGAACTTCATTGGATGTCAATTATTGATATGGAAATGTCAATACATGGAGATTTTATTGAGTTCATTTTTAGTGAGTTGGGATTTTTTAAGCTTTCAATGCGTTTTTTACAAGTTTTCGACATTTTCGACAATTTTATATATAAATGCATTTTATACCTTTTACACAGGTTTATGACATTTTTCGACATGTCGTTTTTCCGGTTGTAAACCTTAAAATCACCAACTTACAATTTTTTGTCAATTATCCCCATTTTATACCTTTTATACAGGTTTTTGACATTTACGACATTTCTTGTTTTCCGGCTAAAAACCAAAAAAAATCGCCATACCTAACATTTTATTACATTTATTCGCATTTTATACCTTTTATATGAGATTACGACATTTACGACGTTTGCGACATTTATATTATTTGATGGTGTAAACATCAAAAATCGCTTACAAACCATTTCTGCCATAGGGAATGACAATAAAATGTCTTTTGTCCTGAATTAGTTAGTGACAGATACTCGCAATAATGCATGCAGTCAATGGAAAGAAGGTGGTACCACTCAAAACATTCATCCATATGCTGCTATGGCATTGCTTGCCAAGCTTAATGACTGCCAGCCTTCATTGAAGGCAATCAAGTTCATTGTTGCAAAAACAATAACAATGATAAGAAAACCAGAAAAATACAGTATTTTCCTCTTTTTTACAAAAAGAACAAAAAAGAAAACGGAGGAGAATTACAAAATAAAATAAAGGGTCTACTTTTGCTTTGGAAGATTGAACAGGAGAAGAAAAGATCAATGGGGGCTAAATGCTTAAAATAGAATTACAATTGACATCATTGTCAATTATGCCAATTTAACATAGGAGAGAGAATTGTAAGAAAAAACGGAACTTTGTTGGCGGTTGGTTCTGTTGCTAATTAAAGAGATAAATATTAAATTAAATCTAGTAAAATGTTTTAAATTAAATAATTTAATTGTGCAATTTAAAAGGCAAATTTAAATTTGCATTTAAGAAAGAGAACAAAGAGCAAAATCATGGAAAAATATGTGTCAATAGACCAATAGCTCTTTGTTAGCAACTTGACCCAGTATCATCTCCTCCCAAGGTAGAGGGATGGCTATGTTATCTCCTAAACACAGCAAATAAACCATAAAAACTGCCTGCCCCTAATTGCCATCACAAACAAACACACAAAGGCCAAAGACGAAAGACCTTTGTTTGCTATTTTGTCTGTTTTTGGTGCTCCACAAATCCATTAAGAGTTAGTTATTTATATAAAAATATTAATATTTGCTAATTAAATATAAACACCACTTAAATAAGACTCCATTTCGCAGAAACAGTTTCTCCGTTAAATATCAACAGTCTGAACATTGGCGGTATTTTTTGTTTGAAAATGCTTAAATATTTAGAGAAGAAAATCTCCACAACAAAGTAGGTGTACACTAAATTCCCATTAATTTCTAATCAGTTAACTAAAATAACAGAAAATATCGGCAGACAGTGTTTGTTGGTTTTCCCAACTGATAAAATTTCCATTTCAAATATTTACAACAACAGTTTCCTCCTTGTAATTGAAATACGACTATTCCCACTTATCAGGAAACAAGAGCCGTTTTATTTGTGAAAAAAGGGGAAATTCAAAGGGGGTGTGTGGTGATAGCCGGCAGCTGCATGTTACTTTTGATTATTTTACATGGAATCCCTCAGTGCTCCGTTTGTGTGTGCTCCGTTATCAGTAAATGTTTGTTGGGTTATCTATCTTACGCCAGTTTCCACACACATATTTATTCATGGCGGCATGTGGGAGTTGTTATCACATTTTGTACTAAAAAGAGAAGAGATAAATTACTAATTTTCCAATAAAATATGTTTTCATTTTGGTTATACCTCAAATCATGTAGATATTATTAATGAAATAATGATATCAATCACTGAACATACCCTATTTAAAGCTATAACACGATTTGATAAGCAATGGACATAGACTCATGCCGATAAGTTGCAATGTAAACAAAACATTTGTATTCTTCGACTCGACAGATTTCTGTGATGAAAAATAAATCTCTTCTTCTTCTCTCCACAGTGCATTTGAGCCAAATTCATCAACGATGCCAGCCGATGGAAGTTGCAATGTAAACAAATCGTTCGTATCCGTTGACTTTTTTCACGGTTTAATCGTTACTTCTCCTCTCGAGATTTATTTGGACGCAGAACGCCACACAAATCACATGAAATCCGTTGACTTGACCGATATCAGTGATAAATATTTCTCTTCTTCTTTCTATCGGTTCGCATAAAAATGGCTAATAGTCATTGAACATACTTTAATGTTATAACACGATAGCAGCATTCACTGAACATACCCTATTTACTATGCATGTAACAAGGCACAATAATACAGGTACAAGGGGAAAAACAGCTGATTATCACACTAGTTGTCTAAATACATTATTGTGAATGAAATCACATACAGAAAACAAGCAATTCACAGCAATGCGTTATTGTGAACAATTTTGACGTTTGGTATGATTTGATGTTACACCTTATTCCACCATGGCATGTAATCAATGCCGAAAAGAGGTTTAAAATCCTAAATCCCTTAAGGCCCCGGCACATACGGCCCGTTGAGTGTCGCGTTACAACAACCACATGAAAAATTCGTGAACAAACTTGGCATCACTTACACACTTTCCATGTGGTTGTAGTTTTCAAAGCGCGACACGACTCACAACGGACCGTATGTGCCGGGGCCATTTAGAAGAATTTGTCAAGCTTTAGAGAACACTAAAAAATCTAATGTCACAAACGTCGAAAATATGTATAAATGGTATACAACGGGATTTTATATAAAATCATACCATAAAATAAAATTTAAATATCAAAAACCTTTGGAGAGGACAATTTTTCGAATTAAAACTCCAAAATACTTTGTGTCGGAAATGTCGCAAAATGCCAAAAATGTCGTAAACTTGTATAAAAGGTAAATAAATATGGATAAATATTAAAATTCGCATGGCTATGATAATGATTTAGGTATAGAACCATAAAAATTCAACTTGTCACTTATGTCGTAAACCTGTATAAAAGGTATAAAATATACCTAGGCATTGAAGGCAGTGCTGAAAAGAGCTGTAAAATCCTATATCCCTTATAGAAGAATTTTTCAAGGTTTAAAACACTAAAAAATCTAATGTCACAAACGTCGTAAATATGTATAAATGGTATACAACGGGATTTTATATAAAATCATACCAGAAAATAAAATTTTAATGTCAAAAACCTTTGGAGAAGAACATTTTTCGATTTAAAACTCCAAAAGAACTTTATGTCGGAAACGTCGCAAAATGCCAAAAAATGTCGTAAACTTGTATAAAAGGTATATAAATATGGATAAATGTTACAATCCGCATGGCTATGATAATGATTTAGGTATAGAACCCTAAAATTCAACATGTCACATATGTCGTAAACCTGTATAAAAGGTATAAAACATAACTAGACATTGAAATCAGTGCTGAAAAATGGTTTAAAATCCTATATCCCTTATAGAAGAATTTTTCAAGGTTTAGAACACAAAAAAAATCGAATGTCACAAATGTCGTAAATGTGTATAAATTGTATAAAACGGGGTAGTATGTAAAAATCATACCAGAAATTTTAATTTAAAGGTCAAGAACCTCTGGAGAAGAAAATTTTTCGATTTCAAACTCCAAAATACTTTGTGTCGGAAACGTCGCAAAATGCTAAAAATGTCGTAAACTTGTATAAAAGGTATATAAATATGAATAAATGTTAAAATCCGTATAAAACCTTAAAATTCAACATGTCACATATGTCGTAAACATGTATAAAAGGTATAAAATATACCTAGGCATTGAAAACAGTGCTGAAAAGAGGTTTAAAATCCTATATCCCTTATAGAAGAATTTTTCAAGGTTTGGAACACTAAAAGATCGAATGTCAAAAATGTCGTAAATATGTATAAATTGTATAAAACGGGGTAGTATGTAAAAATCATACTGGAAAATATAATTTAAATGTTAAACCTTTGGAGAAGAAAATTTTTCGATTTAAAACTCCAAAATACTTTGTGTCGGAAATGTCGCAAAATGCTAAAAATGTCGTAAGCTTGTATAAAAGGTATATAAATATGGATAAATGTTAAAATCCGCATAGCTATGACAATGATTTAGGTATAGAACCATAAAAATTCAACATGGCACATATGTCGTAAACCTGTATAAAAGGTAAAAAATATACCTAGACATTGAAATCAGTGCTGAAAAGAGGTTTAAAATCCTATATCCCTTATAGAAGAATTTTTCAAGGTTTAGAACACTAAAAAATGGAATGTCAAAAACGTCGTAAATATGAATAAATTATATGAAACGCGGTAGTATGTAAAAATCGTATCAGAAAAGATAATTTAAAGGTCAAGAATTTCTGGAGAAGATGTTTTTTTCGTTTCAACCCCCAAAATGCCTAATGTCGGAAACGTCGCAAAATGCTAAAAATGTCGTAAACTTGTATAAAAGATATATAAATATTGATAAATGTTAAAATCCGTAGGTATATAACCTTAAAATTTAACATGTCACATATGTCGTAAACCTGTATAAAAGGTATAAAATATACCTAGGCATTAAAAGCAGTCCATAAAAGAGATTTAAAATCCTATATCTCTTATAAAAGAATTGTTCAAGACTTAGAACACTAAAAAATCGAATGTCAAAAACGTCGTAAATATGGATAAATTGTATAAAACAGGGGTAGTATGTAAAAATGATACCAGAAAGGTTAAAAACCTCTGGAGAAGATGTTTTTTCGTTTAAAAACTCCAAAATACTTTGTGTCGGAAACGTCGCAAAATCCAAAAACTACCGCAAACTTGTATAAAAAGTGAATAAATGGTAAAAATCGTTATAGTTACCTAAATCTTAGGTATAAAACCGTAAGTTTCAACGTGTCACATACATATATCGTATAAAATGTATAAAACATGATGGGCATTGAAAACAGTCCAGAAAAGAGATTTAAAACCCTATATCTCTTAAAGAAGATTTTTTCAGAGTTTATAACACTATAAAATCTAATGTCACAAACGTCGTAAATATATATAAATGGTATAAAATGGGGCTGTATGTGAAAATCATATCAGAAAATATAATTTAAAGGTCAAGAACATGTAGAGAAACGATTTATATTAGGTTTAACACCCCAAAACCAGTTATACAAAAATGTCTCAAATGTCGTAAATTTGTATAAAACGTATAAAATGTTGACAATGGTTACAACATCCTTAGTTTTAATCATCTTAAGGTTTACAACCCTAAAAACCTATTGTCTTAAATGTCAAAAACCTGTAGAAAAGGTATTAAAGAGCTTTAAATGAAAATATTATGTTATATACGAAAGTTTCAAGTGTTTTCAAATGTTGTTAGCTGATTTTTAGGTCAAGAATCACAAAACTGAAAATGTCAAAAACGTCGTAAACTTGTACAAAAGCCATCCAAACGTTTGAAAATGGAAATTTTGTTTGGTATGATTGTTTACAGGGGTACAAGCTTAAAATATAGCATGTCGCAGGTGTCAAAAACCTGTATAAAACGTTTAAAATTGCTGTTAATGTCAAAATTATAGACGATTTGTTGATTTTAGTTTAAGAAACCCAAAAATGGAGGATGTCAAAAACGTCGTAAACTGGTGTTAAAGCTGCAAACCGTTTTAAATACAAAAACTTTTTTTAGTTTGACGGATTGAAGATTAACAAACTTTAATTTTAGCATGTCGGAAATGTAAAAAACCTGTATAAAACGTATAAAATTGCTGTAAATGTCAAAATCTTGTAAATACAAAACATTTAAGGTTGAAATGTTGAAATCATACACGTTTTGTTGATTTTAGATTAAGAAACCCAAAAATCAGGATGTCAAAAACGTCGTAAACTGGTATTAAAGCTGCAAACCGTTTTAAATACAAAAATCTTGTTTAGTATGATGGATTAAAGATTTACAAACTTAAAATTCAGCATGTGGCAAACGTCAGAAACCTGTATAAAACGTATAAAATTGTTTTAAATGTCTAAATCTTGTAAAATACGTGACATTTTAGATTTGGATGTTTAAATTTTACCAATTTTGATCATTTTAGGTCAAAATAAATAAATAAAAAAATAAATAAATCAGGTTGTCGTAAACTGGTATTAAATCTATAAAAAGCTGTAATTGCAGAAACCTTGTTTAGTATGACGGACCCAAAGTTTACAAACTTAAAATTCAGCATGTTGCAAACGTCAAAAACCTGTATAAAACGTATAAAATTGTTTTAAATGTCAAATTAATGTGGAATACAAAGCATTTAAGGTTGAAATTATAGAAGTTTTGTTTATTTTCTGTTAAGAAATTAAAAAAAAATCAAATCAAAAAAGTCAAACTGGTATTAAAGTTCTAAAACGTTTTAAATACAGAAATCTTGTGCAGTACTTAAAATTCAGCATGTCGTAAATGTCGTAAACTTGTATAAAATTCATAAAACTTAGTAAATATCGAAATCCTGTAAGGCCATGTTTAGATTATAGCCTTTTGCAGGGTTAACCTTCTTAATGAGGATTTGTTTGACGTATACGCAAAGGAATTGACATTTGAAACCCAGTGAGTTTGTTAAATCCGGTAAGGAAAAATGTTTTTCAATGTTTACAGTATTAAGAAACCGTCTCCCTTGTGGAACAATTATTTTATATATAAGTTTAAATGCGGATTTACTACCTACCTCCTTTATGAGGATTTATTTGAGGTATACGCAATGGAATTGACATTCTTAATTGACAACTTTTCTAAGCATAGACCATTCATAAAAGCTTCACTTGCATTTCTATAATGTAAATTCTCATCTCCACTTCCCTCTTCAAATTATTCCCACATCATCTTTAGATGTTTGAAATGCAATATGTGGAATTGTATTGCATTAGAACACCATATGTTTGCAATTGCCTAACAGAATCATTGATCTTAAAAAAAAAAAAAAAAAAAAAAACAATGAAATTGTTTATTTTGTTTTCAAACAACATCAAATGGTGTCAAACGATTCTGCCGCAACTCCGCAGAAGATATGTATGCCATATTTTATTGGACCTACCAGTAGCAATAACAGCCATCTGTCTCCCATACACATTTTCAAACAAACATACGTCATCGACCCCACATTTTAAAAACCAGAAAATCAAAACAAAGTTTTTTCCCTCACAAAAAATATAAACAAAAAATTACGACGCAGTTTTGTTTTGCCACATCACACCATATTGTAGTTGGTTGTTGTTTGTTGATGATTGGAAAAAAAGAAGACAAAAAACCGGTCAACATTAGTTTTATTTTTATTATATTGCAGACAAACAACGAGTCCGTCCATACATATTTGTTCAAGTTGATGTGTAGGTTGGTATTTGCCCAAGTACCAGCGAGCTAGCACACAAAACAAAAAGCCGGTCAAATAGTAAACAGTTTTTGTGTTGGTTAGCTATTGGGAGTAGTTAAGAGTACGTTTATACTAACGATCAATACCATGATAACTTAAAATGATGTATTTGGCAGTTAATTTTCTATATTTTACGTCAAATAAATGCGCTGGTATAAACGATTATTGCTTTACAAGATGCCTTTTCCCCATTTTTTAACAAAAAAATATTTAATAATAAAAATTAAAATTAATAATTTGTTTACCAATTACTTTGGTCACTCAAAACGTGTACATATTTCTTGTTCTTCCACATCGTACAATGATCTGCTGCCTGCAAGTCATTAAATTCATTTGTTTTGTTGTTCTATCTATTATAAAATAACATCAACATTTCCTTTTTCCTGATAAAACAAATGATTTATCAAACATGCATGCCTTCAAACACCCACTCACATGCATGCATGTATGTAGTAGTTGCGTATATTTATAATTCAAAAATAAAATTTTTTACTACGTAAATACAACATCGTAAAATCACACAAATTACCCATCTGCACCGCGTCACGTTTCATTCATTCATTAATGCGGGTCATAAAATAAACGAATCAAAACAAAGCGCTAATGAAACTAAAACTATATTAAATAATTTTTGTACATTAACGACCATGATAATTAGTTAATTTATAGGCCTAGTTCGTGATGTTAAGGAATAGTCACTGAACATACCCTAAAGGCATAACACTATTACCAAGGCACAATAATACAGGTACAACGGGAAAAACAGCTGATTATCACACTAGTTGCATTATTGTGAATAAAATCACAAGGTAAACAAGCAATTCACAGCAATGCGTTATTGTAAACAATTTTGACGTTTGGTATGATTTGATGTACCACCTTCTTGTTCCACCATGACTATTACCATTGCAAAGCATCGGCGTGTTTAAAAGAACGATGTCAGCCGATGAAAGCAGGATCATTTTTTCGTATTCGATGTCTCCACATATGTATATCAGTGACGCCAAATACGGCTATTCTTGTTCTTTCTCTCTCTATTTGTTGACATTAATGTGGTTAGCGGTCACTGAACATACGTTATGCTAAAAGTAACAACAAACCACTTATTAGAGGCGAAACAACGACGTCAACTGTGGCGGGATTCTCTAACACATTTTTTGGTTACCGTCAAAATCGTTAAAATAAAAAGCAACAGTGTTACCAACTTTTATTTATCAATCCCACAGCAGCGGGTTCTTTCGTACCAGATTGACCCGGAACCATAGTGTTTCGGCCAGCGGCTGCCAACCCAGCATTAAACCTACGTAGGGTTAAATGCTGCTACAACAACTTATATTCATAGTTTTGCTTTTTAATTTGACCGATGTTTGTCCAAAAAATTCGTTACAGAGTCCCACTACTGATGTCCGTTATTAAAGAAATCATGATAACAGTCACTGAACATACCCTAAATGCATAACACAATTACCATTGTAATCAAAAAAACGACCATACTTCCCGAGATTTGGGTCTTGACATGTTACTATTCGAACGTGGGCAATATGGGCATCGTTTTAGAGCTTATGGAGAGTACTTTCATGCACGCGACATATTTTTACACGTGTTCATAGGAGAATGCATTAAATTCCTGTTCAAAGCCGGTTACTTAGGAAACATTAAATTTACAAGAAAGTTTTGTTTGCGTAGCCCACTTTTGTCATTGTCTATATGAGAAAGTTTGAAATTCCCGGCCGAAGGCCGGCTATTTAAGAACACTTTCAATTTAAAAGAGAGTTTTGATCACGTAGCCCACTTTCGTCCCTGTCCATAGGATAAAGTCCAGACCACTTTCAATTTAAAAGAGAGTTTTGATCGCGTATCCCACTTTATTTATTATTCGTGAGCTTTAAAACGAGTCCCATATTGCATAGGTTTTAAAAATAATGGTGATAAAAGTAAAAAAGTCAAGACCAATATCTCGGGAAGTACGGACTTCCCACGGAAAGCTATATATCGTTATGTTCAGTGTGCCAAGGGCTATCTATTGTAAACATTTCAGCCCTATCCCAGAGGTGCCAATAAACAACATAAAGGTGTTACAAGTACGAAATGTCAAGACCCATATCTCGGGAAGTATGGACCCCCCCGGATACTATATATCATTGTGTTCAGCGTCCCAAGGCCTAACTATGGTAAAAATTCCAGCCCGATCCGAGAGGTGCCCATGAACAACCTAAAGGTGTTACAAGTACGAAATATCAAGACCCATATCTCGGGAAGTATGGACTTCCCCCGGAAAATTGTATATCGTTGTGTTCAGGGTCCCAAGGGATACCTATGGTAAAAATTTCAGCCCGATCCGAGAGGTGCCCCTAAACGACACTTGTTCCAGGCACAACACCATTGTAATAATTGCCACTACACCAGCCAAGATCACCTATTCGTTAAAGTGACCACTGTCGTGGTTTAGCAAAGGAAAGACTCTCTCAGAGAGACTAATACTATGTTTACATTTACGAAATCCACTCGATTTCAACTGTCAATTCCATTGCTCAAACGTCAAATGAAATCGAATCGATTTCAAATAAGTTTTCATTTGACAGTTGAAATCGAGTGGATTTCGTAAATTTAAACATAGTATAATGCACAAAATATTTTGAGCACCACCGCACTTCACCAATTATCTCTAGTTAAAAGTGCAACTCTCTCCAGTTTTGGTATTTTTAATTGATGAAAACCGACGGCTTAAAGTGCGTTTATACTATCACTTATTATCATGATAATGTGCCAATTTGGTTGACAGATGTTTTCAAAGATTTTAGGACAAACAACAGCATACATGTTCTCTTACTTCCAGTTGATGCCAGTCACTGAACATACCCTAACCTCAATGACGTTGCGATTGTTGTCATTGACAGATTGTTTCACACATTTTGCGGTAAACAAAATCAGCATAGCGCCATTATCGTGTTATTAAACTCCAGTATAAACGTTATTTTACTTCCATTTGCCTACACCAATGATACCCGTCACTGAACATACCCTAACCTCAATGATGCGATTGTTTTCATTGACAGATTTGTTCACACATTTTGCGTTAAACCAAATAAGCATATCGCCATTATCGTGTTAATAAACTCCAGTATAAACGTCCATTTACTTCCAGTTGTCTAACCCACTGATGCTAGTCACTGAACATACCCTGACCTCAATGTTGCATTTGCCTTGTTGCGCTGTTTTCATACATTTTACGTCAATCTAAATCAATATAGCGCCATTAGCACGACAATAAATTGCAGTATAAACGTTCCTTTACATCCAGTTGCCCCAACCACTGATACCAGTCACTGAACATACCCTAACCTCAATGATGCATTTGCATTGTTGCGATTGCTTTTATTGACTGATGTTTTTTAAAAATTTTACTTCAAACCAAATCAATATAGCGCCATTATCATGATAATAAACTCCAGTACAAACGTTCTTTTACTCCTAGTTGTCGAACCAGTCACTGAACAGACCCTAACCTCAATGATGCATTTACGCTCGTTTATCGGCATAATAAACAAATCACACGACAAATCAAGTAAATAAAACTTTTGGTCTGTTCCAGTACTACACATTTCTACACATTTTTACTCCGATAACCGATTTTTCCTTTATGTTATCGAAAAAATAGTAAAAATGTGTAGAAATGTGCAGTACTGGAACAGACCATTTAAAACATCCATTTCTTGAAAAAAAAAAAAACAATTTCCTAAAAATGTAACTAAAACTGAACAAATCTTTTAGTTTCCCAATAAGTAAATAAACAATTCCTCAAAAAATTAATTCAAAATGTGATGAAGAAAACTGATTAATTAGAATTTCCTCTATTTCTATTTCTTATCATCCATCACTTTAAACATCCATCCATCAACGATAACGAAATATAATTGTGAAATTAAAAACAACAACTACAAAAGATTTCATATAGACTTTTCTACATAGTATTTCTCTACTTGGAAGCACTTTTACAAAAATTTTGAGGTTATAATGTCTGTGGATTTTTAATCATTGTTATAATCTATTGTTTCCAATGAATCATTTCGTTTATTTAAAAAGTAATAAAAACAACAACAAACAAAACAACAATTTTTGCCATCGTCATTCTCCCAAGGCGCACTTTTCTTGACGCAATAGAAAAACACTTGAGAAATTTCAAAATGTAATGCACCACAAGTGGCGGTGGTGTGAGAAACACACTGACGGGGATGGAAAGAGTTTGTTTGCACGTTCATTAAACATGTCCATGCCACTGCTGGGGGCTACCGGGGATTTCGGGATGACGTAAAAATTGTAATTACAATAAAATACTTTTGTATCTTGGGAAGCAAGTCTTAATATGGAGGTCCTTTAAACATTTTTGCCAAAAACTACACCGCTTTGTTATTTTCTTTTGTGTTTCTTATAGAATTGCAAGAGAAATTTATTTTGTTGAGTTCAACGACCTTTTTTACTTTCATATTGATTGCTCCCATAATGGCGATAATAAAATTCTCCAAATAAAGCGAAAAAACAATACCAACCTCCATTACCCGGACACAAAGAAGTGCAATTTTTATTAATAATAAAAAATTAAATTGTGCTAACAATAAAAGTAAATAACTAAAAATGATTGATGTGTCCAGACAGACTGCTGCACCACCCACCACAACAACAATAACAAATTTTCAAGTGGAACAAAGAAAATCATCATCTTTTTTTCTTCTACAAGAAAAAAGGTAGATAATAACGGAATATTCTATCAGTGGGGCGGCAGGTGACCACGATGATGATAATAATACTTACCACTCATTATTAAAAACAAGGTAAACAACTTTCTGTCACGCCGCCGCGGCTAATCTTGAAGAAAACAACGAGCAAAACAAAACGTCATATAAAAATAATAAAATATTTTATTTGTATTATTTGTTTATATTTTCATTTGTAGCGTTTATATTTTGTTGTTTTGGTGGTGGTAGTGGTGCGGGCAGAAAAATGTGCGAATTGTTTTTTATCTGAGATAAAACCACAACAAAACAAAGTTGTTTTCATTTTAATTGCCTTGCGGTCACTCACTAGCAATGGCGTGCTAAAATAATTAAAATTGCAAAAACCAGGGAAACAAAGAAGTAACACGAAGGTCAGGCACTGTTGGTTTCAACACAGTACATTTTACGTCAAACCAAATCAAAATAGCGCCATTAGTGCGATAATAAACCCCAGTATAAACGTTCTCTTATTTGTAGTTGCCTAAACCAATGATACCAGTTACTGAACATACCTTAACCTCAATGTTGCCTTTGCATTGTTGCTCCTGTTTTTTTGTAGACAGATCAATATAGCGCCTTTACCATGACAATAAACTCCAGTATAAAAGTACTTTTACATCCAGATACCTAAACCAATGATACCAGTCACTAAACATACCCTAACCTCAATGATGCATTGGCATTGTTTCCCTTGTTTCCATTGACAGATGTTTTCATGCATTTTATGTAAAACCAAATAAATATAGGGCCATTATTGTGATAATAAACCCCAGTATAAACGTTCTCTTATTTCCAGCTGCCTAAACCAATGATACCCTTACCTCAATGATGCATTTGCATTGTTGCCCTTGTTTCCATTCACAGATGTTTCCATGCATTTTATGTAAAACCAAATCAATATAGCGCCATTATCAGGATAATATACTCCAGTTTAAACTTTCTTTTACATCCAGTTGCCTAACCCTATTACCAGTCATACCCTAACCTCAATGTTGCATTTGCCTTTTTGCACCTGTTTCCATTGACAGATATAAAACCAAATCAATATAGCGTCTTTATCAGGATAATAAACTCCAGTTTAAACGTTCTTTTACATCCAGTTGTCTAACCCAATGACACCAGTCACTGAACATACCCTAACCTCAATGATGCATTTACATTGTTGCGCTGTTTTCAAACATTTTACGTCAAACCAAATCAATATAGCGCCATTATCATGACAATAAATTGCAGTATAAACGTTCCTTTACATCCATTTGCTATAGTCACTGAACATACTCTAACCTCAATGATGCATTGCATTGTTGCGCTGATTTTATTGACAGATGTTTTAATACATTTTACGTCTAACCAAATCAATATAGCTCCATTATTGTGATAACAAACTCCAATATAAACGTTCTCTTATTTCCAGCCTAACCTAACCATATGATACCAGTCATACCCTAACCTCAATGTTGCATTTGCCTTGTTGCCCCTGTTTCCATTGACAGATGTAAAACCAAATCAATATAGCGCCATTATCAGGACAACAAACACCAGTTTAAACGTTCTTTTACATCCAGTTGCCTAACCCAATATTACCAGTTACTGAACATACTCTAACCTAAATGATGCATTGCATTGTTGCGCTGATTTTATTGACAGATGTTTTAATACATTTTACGTTACACCAAATCAATATAGAGCCATTAAAGTATCATTGCTTGTAGTCCGTTTACATATAACCTGATTTAATAACCGGATTTAATAGCGTTTCGAATGTCAATTCCATTGTGTATACGTCAAATAAATACTCTTAAAGAAGGCAAAAAGCTTAAATGTAAATGGCGTTTACACAGAAACACGGAAATCGCCATGTTGAAGCGTTGTATATCTGACCATCGACTTTGAAATCTTCTATAAGAACATTTACACATTTACCTTCTCTTTACATTTGTCATGCGAGAATTACAGCTAAATATTCCATTACTCTTTCCAATTTACCTTGTCAACACATAACTAATTACGCTACGCTTCATTAGTAAGAGCTTATTTAATACGATTAATATTGAAATCATTTTCATTTATTCTCCCTTCAAGGTCGAATACAAAATCCATCGACAAAAACATGTAATCGGAACTAAAAAAAAATAATATTTTTTAAGTGATATGACCATCGAAATAATCACTGATTTTTATCAGCAATTTGTATTGATTATTTTCGAAATAATAATAAAATTAACCTCATAAAATAAAAAAAAGTCGATGAACGGATGAATCACAATACTCTATTTCTGGAATATTTTAAAATTAAATTAATTATTTTTAATTAGTAGCTATTATCGGCTGATTTTTTCTCAGTCTCCCGGTCTTTGTCTACCAATTTAAATGTCTTAGTTTTTAATTGGTACCTATCGCTTTTGTTTCCTAAGTTAATTGTGTTAATTTCTATTTCTAATTTTTTATTTTTAATTAGAATCTGTTATCGTCTTTTTTTTTCTAAATCTCCCTATCTTTGTCTTAATGTCTATTTGAAATTTTTTGTTCTTTATTATTTTTAATTAGAATCCATTATCGCCTTATTATATTTGGTTTCCTTAGAATTATTTGCCTTCATTTTTGCAATTAATAATTCTATTTTTTATTCTTTTCCTGACTATTTCAGAATCTTGGATTGAATTAAGTACTGCTGCCACAATGGCTGGCGTTAAAAGTCCAGACAGAATAACACCCTTGCCCTTTGCCAATGGTGAGGAATATTTACGTCTATTACGTGAGGCACAACGTGAATCGAATCAATCAAGTCGTGTGGTTTCATTGGCTAGCTCGCGGCGCGATACACCCAGAGACAGGTAAGGAGCGGAAAACAATGGCAATAATTCTTAAAATAGAATATTTTTGGCAAAAACTTTCAATCTAAAAAAATGCACATATTTTTAAATAAAAAGGTTATCAGATTCAAAACTGTTTTACTGATATTTTTCGGATGAATTTGAAATCATATAAAGCCACATTTTCTAAGAACATTTTTTTTAAGAATTAAATTTTCTAATAATTTTAATTTCTTTCCCCCTCCTTTTAGCCCCAAATCACCACCAAACAGTCCAAACACAGAATTGTGTCCAGATGAAGAACTAAAAAATGTATATATTAATTATTGGAATAAGGTAAGTTTTGAATTCTATTATTTATCTACATTTCCTAAGAGGATTTTGTTTTTCCCTTTTTCATTTCAGACTGGTGAAGCAAAAGACAATAGTGATTGGTTAGATGAATGGAATAGCAGACCTGATCAACAGCCACCAAAGTGAGTAACAAACTTGTTTAGGCATTATGCTGTAAAAGAAAGGCCCCTTAAAGGAAAGGCCACATTAAAATACCTTCCATCCATGGAAATTCCTTAGAAATGTCTTCTGTGTCTCTAGAATCTATTGGAAAGCTTTTCAGTCTATAAAAGACCTGTAGATTATCACTTTAGTCTATGAAAGATGTTGGAAAGACTTTTTAACGTTTAAAAATGTCAACCATCAATGGAAATTCTTTAGAAATGTTTTCTGTGTCCTGGAAAGACCTGTAGAATCTATTGGATAGTTTTTCAATCTGTAAAAGAACTGTAGAGACTGAAAGAACCATTTAAGTCTATAAAAGATATGGTCTGTTCCTTTACTTTTGAAAATGGTAAAACCGGCAAAAGTAGTAAAAGTTGTAAACTACTCCCATATGAATTGCATGGTGTAAGAAGTAACGGAACGCTTTTCGAGTAAAAAGTGGTAAAACTTGAAGATTCTTGAATGTAAAGCAGCGACGACCACAGAAATACAACCAAAGCGAAGACATGTATGAACGTATGAGTGAAAAAAGCAACAACCACATTAAGATTTGTTTGTTTTCATTCATTTACACTGTACGTGAGAGAGAGAAGCAAATGCAAAAACAACTCAGTGGGCGCCCTCACTACACGATCTAAGCAAAGAAGCTCGTCCCTGATGTAAAGGAACAGAGCTATAGTTATAAAGACATTTTTAAGATTTTAAAATGTCATCCATCTTTAGAAATTTCTTAGAAATGTCGTCAGTGTTCTAGGAAAACGTCTAGAATGATAGTCAGCTTAAAGAAACCCATAATAAATGTACTCTATTTGGTAAGCCCTTCCTGGTATATAGAAAACCTTTTTAAACTAGATTTCTTATGTCACCCTATGTTATAGGTACTTTACACGATATGTTTTTTACATATGAGTTGTCACTTTGCATATACATTTTGTATGGGAGAAGTGACAACTCATATGCAAAAAACATATCGTGTAAAGTACCCATTAGCAAATAAAAATAACTAGCAATCACTGAACACCCCCTCATGTAATGTAAATTAATTCTATTCAGTGCTTGTTTTTATCCGCATGTAGGTTTGTCATACCTTTGATGCTAAATACGAGCCTACTCTTCTTTCTCTATGTTTACATCCGAGCATGATGAAATAATAAGGTGGCGTAAAACGGCCAGCTGATTGGTTTCAATCTGTCAAATTTTTTGTTATTGTGAATAAATTGTATGAAAACGTAAACAAACATTTTGACATATTGAAGAATTTTTGGCCAAAACAGAGTTGTATTTGTGCTACTTACGTGACCTGTTAAATAGATCTTGCATCCGAGTGACTAAAGAACACTGAACATATCCCAATGTTCATAACTTAATGATCACTAACTGAGCATACCCCATTTAAATGTGTAACTGCACTGTTATGTTTGTATATCTAGCCTAGCTACAAATAACTACGAATAACTGAACATACCCTCGTGTTACCAATAGCAGCAGTAGGTCTGTTCGACAAATTTGCAAGTAAAAAGTACTTACAAGTTTTTGCAGGTACTTGGAAGTACTATGTATCACTGAACATACCCCATTTAAAGGTTTGACTTCAGCTGTGTTCCTTTACTTACCTGAGGTTACCATTTTAACCATTTGTTACCATTTTTAACCTGCAAAGCGTTCATTAACCCCGAAAAGTGGCAAAACTGGAAGCAATTTTTAAGAGAGTGAGAGAGGAGAGAGAGCGAAAATGGCTTTCTCTTCTACCACAGGCTACCAGACAAATTTCTGCAGGTAAAAAATGGCAGAACTGATTTTTCGATTTTTGTTTGACGATTATTTCACAATAAAGAAGAACATGGGCGAAAAACAGAAGAAAAAGTCGAACACTGACAACACTAAATTAAAAACTGTGAAATAAAAGACGAAAATTGATTTTTTATGTTTTTTCTGACATTGCTGCCGTTCCTTTACTTTTCTGGTAAAAATGTTCATGAGAGAGCAATTTTGAACAATTTTGACACTTTTTCCTTTAACCACTCTTACCATTAAAAAAGTAAAGGAACAAAGCTTTCATTGTAATTAAAAATGCCAGCCTTCTCTATGTTAACATTTAAGTAACTAAATATCACTGAACATACCCTAATGTTCATGTGTTCATAATAATTAAGTTAATTTATTAACTTATTTCGTCATATGAAATTATTAACAGTCACTGAACATACTCCAAATAAGGGTGTATCATCACCATCACCGTTATTTTATGCAAAGCAAGAAAAGCCGTTGCAATTTTCATGTAAGCAGAATCTTAATGGATATGTGATTGTAAATACAACTAAGGATCACTGAACGTACCCTAATGTTCATTAGTTAATGATAATACACTGAACACAGGCCTCATTTAAAGGTGTACCTTCCCTGTTATTTTTAATGATAGCCTTCTCTTTCTCTGTGTTAACATCTAAGTGACTAAGAATCACTGAACATACCGCAATGGTCATGAGTTTGTGATAATTAGTTAATTTATATACATATTTCGTCATATAATGAAATTACGAGCTGTCAGTTACACCCAAGCTACTGAGTCTCACTGAACATACCCTAAGTTTCATGAGTTTAAGATAAATCATAGAATGATGGCCCCACTTAAAGGTGTAACTTCACAGTTATTTTAAATGCTAGCCATTCCTGCCTATGTCACTAAAGATCACTGAACATACCCTAATGTTCAAGATTTCATAATAACTAGTTAATTTATAGGCCTAGTTCGTGACAATATTAATGAAATTATAAACAGTCACTGAACATACCCATTCCACTGTTATTTTTTATGCAAAGCAAGGACAGCTGATGTAATTCTCATGTCTACCTCACTTTAGATCAGTGTCGCCCAAGAGAATTCCATCAAACTAAAGCAAGTGTTTATGTATAGGTGAACAAAACAACCACATGATGTTTACCATTCGTTTTAGAACAAGTACACTGTGAATGAGAGAAAATAGCAAATGCAAAAAAACTCAGTGGACGCCAGCAATATACAGATGGGCGACCCTGCTTTAAATAGTCATATGAAAAGCTGACAGTCACTGAACATACATTAATGTTAAAAGTAATAACAGTACAAAACATCGGTGTCAAGTGATGTCGGTTCTCATCCTGTTCTGGCTCTGTGGACACAGATATCTTTGATGATATGTATTTACCATTCTCCTCGGTATCTATGTAGGGATTTTTACCTTCTTAAAACAAATAAGCCTTTTAAGTTGTCTTAACAAAGAAATATCAGACACTGAACATACCCCACCCTTATTCGGATAGATTTTGGGTGGATTTTTAAAACATGTTAAATGTATTTTATGTATCTTTTCTGCTTCCTTTATTAACATACGGTTGTCTTTTTCTCTTTCAGGGACTGGAAATTCGAGCATCCACAAAATCAACAGAAAAAGAAAACCGCCGGTTATTCTATACGTCTAACCCGTCTGGGCAAGAATTCCTTGTTTTCACGTGAAATTTTGTATTCCTTAATCTTATCAAATGTATTGTCACTGCTGCTGGGAGCTGGATTAGGGTAAGTTGGATATTCTTAAAAAAAGTTTCAAAACAAAAACTTAATCAATTTTTTTTTGTCTTCTTCTCTTCTTTTAGGTTATGGCTTAGCAAACGTGGCATTATGTTTACCCGAGTGGTAATCGACTGAAGTGGTTTTTTACACTCCTACACTTTCGTTCGTTTCTTTTTTGTATCATCTTCTCCAAAAAACACGATTCTCCTCGTCGCGTTACTATTTTTTCTTCTTCTAAAACAACAAAAACACGATCTTTTATATATAAAAAATATATAATATAAACGTTAGTATGTAAGGTGTGATTTATATAACTTATATTAAATAGGGATGGCCATTGAGGTAGGGAAGGGGTGATGTGGTTTGGAATGCTTTATTTCCATCATCTAATAAAATGATGTTACAGTGATCCAAGGGTATCCAAATTCCACAACACCCATGGCCTTCCTGACATTTTTATTCTTTTTTTACTGCTTTTTACATACATATTTTTTCTAAAAAGGAAGTCATCATTTGTTTCTCTTTTTTGTAATCGAAAACAAAATTTGTAAAAAAAAAATCTGGAAGGGCTCAGGCTAAAATAAATTTCAGTAAATTTTTTAATATTCGTTGGAATTTTCGGAAAAGAAACTTTAGTTTAATTTGTCCCATATCAAAATTTGTTACTTATTTGCTTATTCCATTACCATGTTCTTTGTTTCAACATGAATTCAAGCCACACTTTTTTTTGGTAGTTTATAGGAGATTTTGTATAATCATTTTTGTTTCTTTTAAAGAATCATAAAAAACAATAGAAATATTTAAAACAAGTTGGTTCAGCATTTCATTTTTTTTTTCTTTCGTTTGGAAAAATATGAATTCAAATCAACCAACCAACAAACAAAAAGATGAACGTACAGTTTTTTCTATTATTCTTAAAAACGATTTTTTTAGTTATTAATAATAATATACATATACATAATATACATACCCCTTTTTATATATATTATATACCAAGATACAAAAACAAAAAAGAAAACAAAAAAAAACATATTTTAAATTTAGACTTCATTTTTATTAAATAATAATTTAAAATACAAAAAAATCTATTTAAAAACAAACAAATATTGAAAACGATATGTGAATTCAAAAACAAACAAACGATGCGTCAAACTTTAGATACATTCTCTTGAATACAAGAAAAAAAACCAAAATGCAATAAAAAATGTCCAAAAAAATTAAAAATTTTAAGAGTTTTATTTCAACAATTAAGGGAGGTGTATACAAATAAACGTGAATTTTTAAAATAACTGTTTTCAAAATATAGTGGGGGTTTAAAGACTTTATTAAAAACATGCATTTTTAAGGACTTGATACCAAAATGATGGATTTTTAAAGACATTATTTAAAAAAACGTGTAATTTTTAAAGATTTTATTCCAAAAACGTGGTCTTTTTTACGACTTTATTCCAAAAACGTGGACTTTTTTAAGATTTTATTCCAAAAACGTGGACTTTTTTAAGACTTTATTCCAAAAAACGTGGATTTTTTTTATACTTTCTTTATCTTTGACGTTTGTTAAGGGTCCACTGAACATACCCAAAAGTTCATGAGTAAATGCTAATTCATCGAACATACCCCAATTAAAAGTGTAATTTCACCGTTATTTTAAATGCGGACCTTTTTTCTACGTTTATCCAATCAACGGTTGGCTAGTTCGAGCTTCCTGGACTGTTGCACTCATCAAAAGCGATGCCAATCTTTTACGTGGCACTAACTATTGAGCGGGATGTCGACTCGACTTCAACTTGCCATCAATAAAGTCTGCCTTCAGCTGGTCTATAAAGATTGCTTGAGCTCGTTCATCTACAGCAGTTCATCCATAAATGCTGTCATCAACTGGTTTATACTGGCCATCAACTCTTTATACTGCTGAGTTAGATCTATATTCCTTTGATATCAAGTGCAGCTACAGATTTCTTTTGTTCGGTGACTCATAGTGGAATCTTACGTAGAATATGTTTTCCTTTGGAACCGTCCTTCTAATGTATGGTATTGTGCGAGATTTTGACCCAAACCTAACCTTGTTTCTTTATAGGGCTTAGCCCATATTCCCTTGATAAATAGTGCACCTACAGATTTAACTTGTTCGGTGACCCATAGTGAAATTGTATGAGTAATACTTTTTCCTTTATAACCATCTTCCTAAAATAAGGTTTTGTACCTAGAAACATTGCAAACGTAACCGGTTTCTTTATATAGTTAGGTTGGAGCCCATATTTCTTTGATATCTAGTGCAGCCACAGATTTATTTAGTTCGGTGACCCATAGTGAAATTCAATGAAGAATATTTTTTCCTTTGGAACCATCCACCTAAAGTAAAGAAAATCCACAAATATACTAAGTTGGAGCCCATATTACGTTGTTAACTATTGCAGCTACGGATTTGTTTATTAGTCCCGGTCCACACTAGCGTGAATTTCATGAAATTAGGTGTTCTTAAATTGAATTCCCTACTACAACAATTTAATGATTTTACTCCACTATGGACGTCGATCTAGAGACGCATAATTTCATATCAAAATTTATGAAGAACAATGAAACTGTAATGGGTACTTTACACGATATGTTTTTAACATATGGGTTGTCACTTTTTAAATGCAAAATGTATTTGCAAAGTGACAACCCATATGTAAAAAACATATTGAGTAAAGTACCCATAAAAGTTTTCATACTGCCTTTGTACGACCGAAATTCTACGCTTATGTCCAATTTACATTAGCAACTTTTTCGTCATTTAGAGCTGTTTCGTCATTTATTTGCTTAAACAGGCGACATTTTGCGTCATTTACCATACAAAAATAAATGACGATAGCTACGTCATTTATTCTAAACAACGCACGAAAACACCATACTATTATACGCAACAATGCTTTTTCGTCATAAACTACCAAAAAATGCAACTGTTTTATGATGTCTTTGTTTGTTTGTGTGTGTTGTAGAAAAACAAAAATACTCAAACGATGACAAAAATGAAAATAAATGGTTAAACAACTTGCAAAAATTATGTTTTTTGTTTTTGGAATTAATTTAAGTTATTTGATACACATTTGTGTTGAAATCCTATTTTTCTGAATAAATATATTGTGTGCGTGTGTTTGTGTTATTGTATATGTGTGTATGTGCGATTGTGTGCGTAAGCAAATGACAAAAAAAAAAACAGATGTAAATGCACTTCATTTGATTCTAGGATTTCGTAAAACGAAATCATTTAATGTGCATATGTAAATTGAACTTTACTATGAAAGAGGGTTATGGCTGCCAACATTGCAAAAATAGTGGTTTTTACTTGTACAAAATAATATTTCTTTAGCGAAGGATCCAAAATAAGTACAAAAATGTTAAAAGAATGAAGTAAATTGTCCACGAAAGAGCTTGAGATAACCTATTGAAGGAATGCATTATTTTCGGGGAAATTTTCTTTCTTAATAATTTACACAGTCTTACATAAGTATACGTACGCCCCATAAATCTCGGGTTTTAGAAAAAGTAATGATATTTAGGAAATTCCAAGTACACAGGTTTATTTCGTCTCACTAATAAACAATATTTAATACAACAAAAGTATATTCCATAATATAAATAACGGTAAATTTTACAAAAACCAAAAAATTATACTTACAAAAGTATACATACGCCCCAAGGAAATATGAGTATTATCTTACAATTTATGGAATTAGCAGCAAAATTTATACATTTTATTGTTTTGGCGAATGTGTCTGGGTGTCCGAGATATATTTTAGAGAAAAAAAAAATAATTTTTGGGTGTTAAGTGACGTTATTTAATGCCAAACTTCTTGTATAGCTCGTTAAAGCGGACCCTTGCTGATTTCTTTCCGTTTTAGGTATTTGAGTATACAAAAGCCAAAATATTAGTGTCAGATTATAGATTTTGAGATCCTAGAAAGCTTTTTAGTTGACCTTGTGCATAACACACCTTCCTGGGTGTCGATAAATTCACATTTTTCCTGGGATATCTCAGGAAGTTAATAGTTTCCTCGGAATTCTTGGCTCAAAGGTCACTTTGTTGTTTGAGCTTTCGGGATCGATTTTTCTGACTTTCAGACTAATGCTTATAAAAATTTCTTAATGATGTCAGTGGGGGTGTCTTCCCAATCATTATTATATCCGTGAACCCAATTTCGCATACAATTTTCCATGGTAAAGAATATAGTACCCAAATATTCGGTATTCCAGCTTCTCCTGTAGCAAAGGATAATATCTATCCACTTAGTAAAAATTAAATCATATCAATTCTATTTAGAGACGAAATAGTGCTCTGTCGTAGGTCGTTTCAAAATACTACACTGGGGTCAATTTTTTCCATATACATACTTTCCAAAGGTATTTCGATGTTCTCAAAGCCAAAATCGGACTGTTTTGCATTGTTCCATTATCCTACAATACATATTGATTCAAATATTCATTCTTGGCATACTTGCCTGTGGCCGTTTCGTCATTGTTTATTGTTAATATGGTCCCATGCGTTTTTTACCTGTCTGAAGGCTCTCCATGACCGCATTTTTTATCACTGAACTTTATTACATTCAATACTGTTAGTCTATTATTAGCCGCAAAAGTCATAAAAATGCACAATGACCGCAAAAATTTGCAAAAATTTTATAGTTTTATAGTACTGCTTTTCCCGTTGCAATACTTTTATTGTCACCCCCAAGTAGTAGTTAATTCTTATTTTTGACCGTATTTGTTATAAATCGCAAATAACCTTTGCATATTTTGATGGAATATTGTTGTAAGGACCTATAGCAAGATATTTGCACAAAAAACCGTATAGTTTTTACATAATTTGTTGCCATAAATGAACAATTAATTTGAAATTTTCTACAATTTTGGTTTTTGCAATACATTTCTTGCCTAACTGTATGTAAGTAACAAAAACTATGCATTTGGTAGTCTATTGGAAGAAGTTGCATTTGAAGTGTGGAGTGTTATTTTTTTTTTATTTGAATAGATTCCATTATTTCTACTCTTCTTTTCACTACGATGACTATAATGTCATTTTCGTCGAATTCTACAGTATGCAAATTTCATATTCGTACACACCTAAAAAATGTATAAAATCGTTATTAATTCCATATTTTATGTGCAAAATATGAAATAATTGATAGGAATTACCATAACGAAGACAGATTTAAGAATAACAAAACAAATTTTTAATTTATTCCGTCATTTAGTTATAGATGTCGTCTGTGTGAGTGGCAAAGTTCGAATTGGTACACCTATAAGCACAATATATTTGGAGTTTTTAAGGATTTTCGAAGCAAAATTCCTCAAATTTTTGTTCTTTTCTTCTTTTAGAATGCCTCTGCTATAGAAATATGTAAAAATAATGGTAATTTTATTAAAAATTTTGTATGAGTAAAAAGTCGGACGAATATTTGAAATACTTAAGAAAAATGTGCTAGATATGATTAACTATTGCAATTTATTCTCGAATTTTGGACGAAAATAGCTAATAGCAGTTCTTCTGTAACAATATTCGAGGTCTAGTATGAAAATGAATGTTGTCAGCGTTTGGAAATGCAAAGAAACGTAATCCGGGCTTAGGTAAAGTAAACACATTTTTGAGGTTTACTTGATAAAAATCGCAAGTTTCGTTTTATATTTGACATAAAATGTACTGAAGTTTTAGAATACGGTTTCGAAAATCATTTTATGTGGAAAACTGTGAGAAATTATGAAGAAAAATGAAACTATACAAGTTTTCATACTGTCTGCGTACGACTGAAATTCTACGCTTACTATGAACGATGGTTATGGCTGCCAAAATAGCTAAAATTATGGTTTTTACTTCTTGAAAATTATATTTCTTTATCGAAGGATCCAAAATGAGTACAAAAATGTCAAAAGAATGAAGTAAATTGTCCAGGAAAGAACGTCGGGTAACCTTTTGAAGAAAAGCATTATTTTCGGGCAAATTTTCTTTCTTAAAAATTTATTATTCCTCGTAATTTCCGAAATGTCTTGAAATAAAATGATTTTCGAAACCGTATTCTTAAACTTCAATACATTTAAAGTCAAATATAAAACGAAACTTGAGATTTTCACCAAGTAAAACCAAAAATGTGTTTACTTTACCTAAGCCCGGATTACGTTTCTTTGCATTTCCAAAAGCTGACAACATTTATTTTCATATTAGACCTCGAATATTGTTACAGAAGGACTGCTATTAGCTATTTTCGTCCAAAATTCGGGAATAAATTGCAATAGTTAATCATATCTAGCACATTTTTCTTAAGTATTTCAAATATTCGTCCGACTTTTTACTCATACAAAATTTTTAATAAAATTACCATTATTTTTACATATTTCTATAGCAGAGGCATTCTAAAAGAAGAAAAGAACAAAAATTTGCGGAATTTTGCTTAGAAAATCCTTAAAAACTCCAAATATATTGTGCTTATAGGTGTACGAATACGAACTTTGCCACTCACACAGGCGCCATCTATACCTAAATGACGGAATAAATTAAAAAATTGTTTTGTTATTCTTAAACCTGTCTTCGTTATGGTAATTCCTATCATTTATTTCATATTTTGCACATAAAATATGGAATTCATAACGATTTTATCAATTTTTTAGGTGTGTACGAATATGAACTTTGCATACTGTATGTCTTTCTCCGTAAATTTCCGGTAGTTTGCTCTTTTTGCGTTTTCTACCAAATGAGCCTTCGAGTAGGATCCTCCTTCCAACTTATGTACATTGTATATAAATGGTGCATAAGAGACTTACGTGGAATTTTCAATACGTCTGAAATGCTTATCGGTGAGCATTGGCCTGTGTGGCATAGGTATAATCCTATTCTATATTCTTCTTCCGTGTAGGACTTTTTCTTTTTGCCCACGCTATCATTTTCATTATCTGTAAATCCACGAAAATCACTTTCTGATGGTGTTCTTGGACATGGAAGAAGAAAAAATATTTGTTACTAGCAAAATGCCAATTGACAAATATCAATAGAAGCCCAAAGTTCATATGAATAAATAATTAACAAATGAACTTCAGGATATTTTCTTTCAGTTTATATACGTTTAAATAAAAGCTAAAAAATTTCGCGCGGAATAATGGTTTTGACACAATTAATTAGAGGCCAAGAAGAGTTTACAGAAGAACAAAGACAAATTTTAATTATTAGGGCATTAGGTGGAAGGAGTGCATACCAAATAGTGGACCAATCCTGCTTAAGTGCCAATTTTCCACCATTCGATGTAGTAGAAAGTTGGTACCCAAACAGCGAAATAAGTGCGAAGCACAGAATGTGCAGTCTTAATTTTGACTTGTTACGTAGAAGAAGACGGCGTAAAACTTATGCGATACTGTTTCATCCTAACAGTCATTTCTTAATCTATATACAGTGAATCACAGTCAAAAGTATCCACTTCATTTTCTTTCATTAAAACTGTGATTACTAAGAATTGGTTAATGATAGCGATTTCATTCTTTTTTATATTTTTACATTAGTGTCTTAACTTAAATATAATAAAATTAAAGAATATCAGGTAAATTTAAATAAAAAAAATAAAAATGGTTAAACAACATCGATTTCTACCTCACAGTGAAAAGTATGCACTCTAAAAGTTTCATGAAACAAAATGGATTTTTTAGGGTTTCAGCCTTGGTATGATATCCGTTGTTATCCTTTACAGCTTTTAGCCTTTTTGGCAAAAATTTAACTAAGTTTTCGGGGCAAGATATCGGAATTTTTCCCATTCTGGCAAGGCATATTTCAGGGTTCCTATACTTTAGATGTTACGATTTTTTATATTTGTCTTCAAAATACTCCATAAATTATCTATAGGATTCAAATCGGGGGATCGGGGAGGTGTTTGAATCACTTTTGGACAGTTACATAGCATCCATTTTGGAAAAATATTTGATTTGTGCTCGGGCTCATATATTGATAAAATTGGAATGTTGTCCAAAATCCCATTTTTTCAGCGCCTAAATTTCAAATTATCCTTTCAGAATGTTTAAATAATACATCTTATCCTTAATTCCTCCGATAAAGACACGATTTCCTACACCGGAAGCAATTATACAACGCCATACCACAACAGAGCCTCCTCTGTGCTTTACTTTTGAAATTGTGTGTTTGGGGACCAAGGCGGTATTCGCCCTATGACATACAGTGAGTGTCAAAAATATTCGGTTTTCAATTTCGCCAATAATAACACCTCAGGATTTTCGAACCCCATAATCAATATTCAAAAAAACAAATACTTAAAAACATGTTGGTCCTGTGGCTATTAAAAAATGTATGTAGCATGGATCCATGGCAACCCTATAAGCGAGAATAACAAAGAACACGTTGTTAACCCTGTTTTCTATGCGTCAAAAATATTCGGTTTTTGTAAATTTTGTTAAATATTTTGGCAATAAACCGGTCATGTCGAACTTTTTCTGCAATATTAGTATAAATTTCAATAATTGCGAACAGAATCTTTGTTCCTGTGTTCAAAAATATCATATTTCATAGCAAATTATTAAAATTTAGGGCTAAGGAAAAACGCTTTCCTAGAAAAGAGAAAACTGTTCATATTTCTTTATAAAAACGGCAGGAATGAAGGGAATTTTTGCTTATTTTTGAATATTTAGTCGAATACATTTGAAATAATGTGCAAAAGTCACGACAATATAAAAATAATTGATTTCGTGAAACACATAACCCAGCCAAACCAAGGACTGGGAGGGAAGGTAGAGGAATCTCCTGAAAAATTACGGCTAAACCGCCCTTAATTTTCCCGAAATTGGTCACCGAGTCCTAAATGACTTTCAAAATATAAAAAATATGCACATACATTCCAAAAAAATCGAAAGGATAAAGCCTTTCATGGCCTTGTAACGCATCACACACCATCGGCTTATTTACATAACCAAAAATCTAGTTCAAATTTCGCCTTGATGTGCCTTCAAAACTTGATGTACATCAGAAACCTGGTGAAAGGGAGTTAGTTTTGAATGTCTTAGCAGGAAAATCAGTATACCACCAAGTTTCCGGCCTTTCTGTGTACTCCAACACAAAAAGTACGAAGGAGCTTATAGGAGACATGTATTTATCAATGACTTATGATGTGTTACAAGGCCATGAAAGGCTTTATCCTTACGATTTTTTTGGAATGTAAGTGCATATTTTTTATCTTCTGAAAGTCATTTAGGGCTCGGTGACCAATTTCAAGAAAATTAAGGGCGGTTTAGCCGTAATTTTTCAGGATATTCCTCCACCTTCCCTCCCAGGCCTTGGTTTGGCTGGCTTATGTGTTTCACGAAATCGATTATTTCTATATTTTCGTGACTTTTGCACATTATTTCAAATGTATTTGACTAAATATTCAAAAATAAGCAAAAATTCCCCTTATTTCTGCCGTTTTTATAATGAAATATAAACATTTTTACTCTTTTTTAGGATTGCGATTTTCCTTAGCCCTAAATTGTAATAATTTGTTATAAAATATAATATTTTTGCACACAGGAACAAAGATTCTGTTCGCAATTATTGAAATTTATACTAATATTGCAGAAAAAGTTCGATATTGACTGGTTTTTTGCCAAAATATTTAACAAAAGTTACAAAAACCGAATATTTTTGACGCATAGAAAACAGGGTTAACAACGTGTTCTTTGTTATTCTCGCTTATAGGGTTGCCATGGATCCATGCTACATACATTTTTTAATAGCCACAGGACCAACATTTTTTTAAGTATTTGGTTTTTTGAATATTGGTTATGGGGTTCTAAAATACTGAGGTGTTCCCAGCAAAATGTTCGATGCCAAAGATGACATTCAATCATGGGTGCAAGTGATCTAGCATGTCATCTTTTTAGCATCTTCATCGATGAATTTTATATGAGCGTGGACCCCAAAAGATGACGTTCTTTTCTGGATCCTAAGCATGTCATTTTAACCAATGCTTTGGCATGTCATTTTCACCAACCCCTTGGCATGAAATTTTCATATTGTTTGGAAAATGGAAATGCTGTATTGAAATATGGTTTTCATGAAAAACAAAACTCTTTATTAATTCAAACGAATTCATGAAATAACTACAATTAATTTATCAGTTTAGTTTTTCAAAAGTTTACATCCAAAATTGCAATGTAATCACCACCGCTGCAACGCAAAAGATTACTTCCTCCGTTCTCCGCTGATATTCTTTCATCTTACAAAAGGTTTTTTCAATTATCTTCCCATCATCAGTTCAGATTTCGACATGGACTCCAAATGCACTCCTTTAAGTATTTTTATTTCGTAAATTACTTTTATTTTATAATTTTGTTATTTTATAACAACATTTTATACTCTTTTGTTTAGTGACGGAAATATGTAGGGATCTACAACCCGGCTTGCTTTAGGGATCTCTAAGAACAAAATGTAACGAACGGGGAGGAGAGACTTTTTATGGAAAATACCATTTATGCTTAATTAATTTATTTTTAATTGTTTCTTTCCAGAAGAAGTTTCTTCTTTATTTTGAGATTCTTGTTCCTTTTCGTTTCGGACTTTTTTTCAAATTCCAAGAAGCGAGATTTGATTGATTTCATTCTATGTCAGATTTAGAACAGACAAGGGAACTTTTAAAATAGCAATGTGTGCAATCCGATTCTATTTTTAGCTCGATGGTTGGGACTTCATATAATACCAATTGTTCAGAAGTTTTAGTTGTTTGATATGCAGGAAATGTAAGACAACATCACGACGACAGTTCTAACAACTTTGGTCTGTTCCAGAAACTGCAAGAATCTACTTATTTTTACTACGAAAACAATTTTTCCTTTATGTTATCGGAAAAAATAGTAAAAATTAGTAGATTTTTGCAGTACTGGAACATACCAAAATGAAAATAAACAGGTGTGTAAATAAAAACACAAACATCATCTCTATTGGATCGATGGAATGGGTACAAATGCTGATGAAAAGATCGGATCTTTCACGACTTCCTTTGCATTGGTTCAAATCCTAATGAAAAGATCGGATCTTCCACGACTTCCTTTGAACCAATGCAAAAGATGACATGAAATCACGTCATCGCAAAGAACCCCTTCCGTCAAATTTTGCTGGGTTATTATTGGTGAAATTGAAAACCGAATATTTTTGACACTCACTGTACCTTAATTGGTCCATATGACCAAAACAGGTTAAAGTTGTCTTCATTGCTTTCCTGTTTTGGACCTGAAGGAGGTTACATGTCAGTGATATGAAGGAGTCTTTATGGGAAATAGTTTTTTTTTCTCATTAATAAATTTGAACTTCAAAAAATATATATCCCTAATATACATCGAACATAGAAATAAATACATAAAACGGGGTATGGAATTTGACGCTAACATTACAGCCCAGTTCAGTCAGCTGGGTATTGCTGCTACCTTTTCTTGTTCTACCATGACCTTCTTTATAAGGATTTGTTTGAAATATAAGCAATGGAATTGACGTTTAAAACCCGGTTTGGTTAAATCCGGTTATATATATTTGATATGAAATTATGAGTCTCTAGATCGACGTCCATAGTAGAGTAAAATCATAAAAATGCTGTAGTGGGGAATTCGATTTAAGAACACCTAATTTCATGAAATTTTTTAATTAAATTCACGCTAGTGTGGACCGGGACTAACATACCCAGCAAAATGTTCGATTCCAAAGATGACATTCAATCATGGGTGCAAGTGATCTAGCATGTCATCTTTTTAGCATCTTCATCGATGAATTTTATATGAGCGTGGACCCCAAAAGATGACGTTCTTTTCTGGATCCTAAGCATGTCATTTTAACCAATGCGTTGACATATCATTTCCACCAATGCTTTGGCATGTCATTTCCACCAATGATTTGACATGTCATTTTCACCAATGCTTTGACACGTCATTTTCACCCATGCTTTGACATGTCATTTTAACCAATGCTTTGGCATGTCATTTTAACCAATGCTTTGGCATGTCATTTTCACCAACCCCTTGGCATGAAATTTTCATATTGTTTGGAAAATGGAAATGCTGTATTGAAATATGGTTTTCATGAAAAACAAAACTCTTTATTAATTCAAACGAATTCATGAAATAACTACAATTAATTTATCAGTTTAGTTTTTCAAAAGTTTACATCCAAAATTGCAATGTAATCACCACCGCTGCAACGCAAAAGATTACTTCCTCCGTTCTCCGCAACTGATATTCTTTCATCTTACAAAAGGTTTTTTCAATTATCTTCCCATCACCAGTTCAGATTTCGACATGGACTCCAAATGCACTCCTTTAAGTATTTTTATTTCGTAAATTACTTTTATTTTATAATTTTGTTATTTTATAACAACATTTTGGTAATTTATACTCTTTTGTTTAGTGACGGAAATATGTAGGGATCTACAACCCGGCTTGCTTTAGGGATCTCTAAGAACAAAATGTAACGATCGGGGAGGAGAGACTTTTTATGGAAAATACCATTTATGCTTAATTAATTTATTTTTAATTGTTTCTTTCCAAAAGTAGTTTCTTCTTTATTTTCAGATTCTTGTTCCTTTTCGTTTCGGATTTTTTTTTCAAATTCCAAGAAGCGAGATTTGATTGATTTCATTCTATGTCAGATTTAGAACAGACAAGGGAACTTTTAAAATAGCAATGTGTGCAGTCCGATTCTATTTTTAGCTCGATGGTTGGGACTTCATATAATAACAATTGTTTAGAAGTTTTAGTTGTTTGATATGCAGGAAATGTAAGACAACATCACGACGACAGTTCTAACAACTTTGGTCTGTTCCAGAAACTGCAAGAATCTACTTATTTTTACTACGATAACAATTTTTCTTTTATGTTATCGGAAAAAATAGTAAAAATTAGTAGATTTTTGCAGTACTGGAACATACCAAAATGAAAATAAACAGGTGTGTAAATAAAAACACAAACATCATCTCTATTGGATCGATGGAATGGGTACAAATGCTGATGAAAAGATCGGACCTTTCACGACTTCCTTTGCATTGGTTCAAATCCTAATGAAAAGATCGGATCTTTCACGACTTCCTTTGAACCAATGCAAAAGATGACATGAAATCACGTCATCGCAAAGAACCCGTCAAATTTTGCTGGGATAGCAAAGCAAAACACAAAAATTATAAAAAAAAATAAAATTTATATAAGTAACAAAAACCAAAAACCATATTAGTAACACAAACAATAACACAGCAATGCAAAACACAAAAATTATAAAAAAAATAAAAACTATTTAAGTAACAAAAACTATGCATTTGGTAGTCCATTGGAAGAAGTTGCATTTGAAGTGTGGAGTGTTAATTTTTTTTTTTATTTGAATAGATTCCATTATTTCTACTCTTCTTTTCACTACGATGACTCTAATGTCATTTTCATCCTCCTTCCAGCTTGTATAAATGGTGCATAAGAGACTTACGTGGAATTTTCAATACGTCTGAAATGCTTATCGGTGAGCATTGGCCTGTGTGGCATAGATATAATCCTATTCTATATTCTTCTTCCGTGTAGGACTTTTTCTTCATTTTATTACGAAAATCACTTTCTGATGGTGTTCTTGGACATGGAAGAAGAAAAAATATTTGTTACTAGCAAAATGCCAATTGACAAATGTAAATGTCAAATATCAATAGAAACCCAAAGTTCATAATTTCATATGAAGGAATAATTAACAAATGAACTTCAGGATATTTTCTTTCAGTTTATATACGTTCAATAAAAGCTAAAAAATTGGCATCAATAGAGGCAAGCAACATTGGTAATGCCCTCTCTATCCCCCCTTCAGCCCCTTCCATCCCTTCAACCCCTTCCATCCCTTCAACCCCTTCCATCCTTTCAAGCTCTTGAACCATGTTTATATACATTTCAGATACTGTATTGTCTACATCAGTGTCATCAGTGAGAGAGGATGAGGTGATAGGGGGTGGTGTTGCAAGGGCTGTGGTGGGTGGGCTGGGTGGTGGTGGTGTCTTATTGGTACTTGCTGTGGTGGGTGGTGTGGTGGTGTCTTAGTGGTACTTGCTGTGGTGGTTGGGGTGGGTGGTGGTGGTGTCTTAGTGGTACTTGCTGTGGTGGGTGGGGTGGGTGGTGTATATATACGGCTGATTATGCGGCGAAATGGTGATCGTGTACGGGGGGTTGTTGATGTCATTATGAGAAATGGTGGTGGTGTACGGGCGGTACGGGGGTTGTTGATTGTCATTATTGGTGGTGGTAGTGTACGGGCGGTACGGGGGGTTGTTGGTGTCATTATGCGAGATGGTGGTAGTGTACGACGGGGGGTTGTTGATGGTGTGGTAAGACGGATTGTTGTTGGTGGTGGTGCTTTCATCTTTATCAAATCGGTTTGTGTGGAAGCATTTGCGGTTTGTGTGGAAGCATTTGCGGTGGAAGCATTTTGTGTGGAACCTTTTGGAATAATTTTGAGAGGTACGTTTGTTGTAGTTGTTAGACTGCCATCTGGATTCAAATCTGAAAATTATTATTTTAAAAAAATGAGAAAGTACAGTCAACCAAAAAAGTCTACATACACCCTTTAAATCTCGAGTTTTAAGGGTAAGGAAGCATTTTTATGAAAATCCAAGTACATAGTTCTATTTTATATCCCTAATAAACAATATTACATACAACAAAAATATATTCAATAATTTGAATAACGGTAAATTCTATAAAAATTAAAAAATTAATAGGGAAAAAGTGTACATACACCCAATGAAATATTAAGATTACCGTAATATTTATGGAATAAGCAATACAAATTTTACATATTATTGCTTTATCGAATGTCTCTGGTTGTCTATGATATATTTTAGACAAAATAGGAACATATTTGTGCTTTAATTGACGTTATTTAAGGTCAGACTTCGCTTGTAGCTCGTTAAGGCGGACCCTTGCAGATTTCTTTGAGTTTTTCAGTCTGGTAGTTTATGAAACCCCAGGAAATACGGTGGAACTAATTACTTTTGAGATCCTAGAGCGCTTTGAAGTTGTTCTTATGGATAATATATGCTCCTGAGCTTCGCTAAATATGCGAATTCCTGAGTTTTTCATAAATTTTATAGTTTTCACAACATTCCAAGGGGCAAATTACAAGCAAGAACCTTGGAATTACATTGTTATACATTTTTGGACCTAAACTCAATCAGAAATGTACAACATTATTGTACAAACCCGCTTCTAAAGTTTTCAACGCATCAAAATAAAAGCACCACCAAAGAATGCATGAAATTTGTATGAAATTTACACTGTTAACTAGTATGCTCTCTTATTATGATCGTTAGGATACTTTTACATTGCTGATTCAATGGATGCTCGAGGATTGTACCAGACCTTATTACAAAGTAAGTCGAAGGCTTCTGCATGTAATTTGCCCCTTCGAATGTTGTTAAAAATATAATATTTATGAGAAAACTCAGGAATTCGTATATTTAGCAAAGCTCAGAAGCATATATTATCCACAAGAAAAGCTTCGTAGGGCTCTTGGATCCCAAAGTTATTAGTCCCACTGTATTTTCTGGGGTTTCATAAACTACTAGACTGAAAAACCCAAAGAAATCTGCAAGGGTCCGCCTTAACGAGCTATACGCGAAGTCTGACATTAAATAACGGCAATTAATCCACAAATATGTTCCTATTTTGTCTAAAATATGTATATCAAAGACAACCAGAGACATTCGATAAAGCAATAAAATGTAAAATTTGTATTGATTATTCCATAAATTTTACGGTAATAGTTCATTGTGTGTATGTTCACTTTTTCCCTATTAATTTTTTAATTTTTATAGAATTTACCGTTACTCGTATTATGGAATATATTTTTGTTGTATGTAATATTGTTTATTAGGGATATGAAATAGAACTATGTACTTGGATTTTCATAAAAATGCTGTCTTACCCTTAAAACCCGAGATTTATAGAGATTATGTAGACTTTTTTGGTTGACTGTACATTCAAGACTATTTTTACTATTTTTAGACCAGAATGCGGCACAACAACAACAATTTGAGCAAACACTGTTGACAGTGCATTGTTTTTCAATTAGTGAGTGGAGAGAGAAGCTCTGTTTGCTTGCTCGCGAGTAAAGAGGTGCCGCATTCTGGTTTAGACGATCAGCGAAATCATAAACTGTTACCAACATGTCACGGATGTTGTTTGCTTTATATTTGTAGGTCATAGCCTTAAGGCCCATTAAAAGGCTCCAATCACTGAAGGTATCAAAGGTATTTAAATTTGGCTTGGTCAAAGGACATCTCTGACTGACACTTTACTTACATTGTGAAAGGGAAATCACTTGTCGCACGTTTACGTTTTGCATGTTTGTTAACAAATTAATTACAATAATATAAATAACACAACACACATAAAATAATTTAATTACAATAAAAATTTTATTACTATAACATATACACATAAAACAAATTCAAAGAATACAAGCAATTTTTCAATGAAAAAAACAAAACAAAACAGCGAAATGGGGTTTGGACCAAGCGCAACCATCAAATTAAGGCTTTTCGAGCAACTAAGTGCGAAGCACAGAATGTGCAGTCTTAATTGTGACTTGTTACGCGTAGAAGAAGACGGCGTAAAACTTATGCGATACTGTTTCATCCTAACAGGTATTTCTTAATCTATATACAGTGAATCGCAGTCAAAAGTATCCACTTCAGTTTCTTTAAAACTGCGATTGCTAAGAATTGGTTAATGATAGCGATTTCATTCCTTTTTATATTTTTACATTAGTGTCTTAACTTAAATATAAAATAAAATTAAAGGAAAGGAATTAAGGACAAGATGTATTATTTAAACATTCTGAAAGGATAATTTGAATTTTAGGCGCTGAAAAAATGGGATTTGGGACAACATTCCAATTTTATCAATATATGAGCCCGAGCACAAATCACATATTTTCCAAAATGGATGCTATGTAACTGTCCAAAAGTAATTCAAACACCTCCCCGATCCCCGGATTTGAATCCTATAGATAATTTATGGAGTATTTTGGAGACAAATATAAAAAATCGTAACATCTATAGTATAGGAACCCTGAAATATGCCTTGCAAGAAGAATGGGGAAAAATTCCGATATCTTGCCCCGAAAACTTTGTTAAATCTTTGCCAAAAAAACTAAAAGCTGTAAAGGATAACAAAAGATGTCATACCAAGGGCTGAAACCCTAAAAAATTCTTTTTGTTTCATGAAACTTTTAGAGTGCATACTTTTCACTGTGAGGTAGAAATCGATGTTGTTTAACCATTTTTATTTTTTTTATCTAAATTTACCTGAATTTCGTTAATTTTATTTTATTATATTTAAGTTAAGACACTAATGTAAAAATATAAAAAGGAATGAAATCCCTATCATTAACCAATTCTTAGCAATCGCAGTTTTACTGAAAGAAACTGAAGTGGATACTTTTGACTGTGATTCACTGTATATATGTATATGTACCCATTCAAAACCATAGTTGCTAAAAGAAAGAAAATAAAATATATATGGAAATATATAAAATTTTTGTGCAGTATTAGAAGCATCAAAACATGAAAAATACGCATTTTTAACTCAGTTAAAAGCAAACAAACATATGTCATATTTATTCAATTCAACAAAAAAAATATATAAATAACAATAACAAAAACCATATTAGTAACACAAACAATAACATAGCAAAACACAAAAATTATAAAAAAAAATAAAAACTATATAACTAACAAAAACTATGCATTTGGTAGTCCATTGGACGAAGTTGCATTTGAAGTGTGGAGTGTTATATTTTTTATTTGAATAGATTCCATTATTTCTACTCTTCTTGTCACTACGATGACTCTTATGTCATTTTCATCGAATTCTATGTCTTTCTCCGTAAATTTCCGGTATTTTGCTCTTTCTACCAAATGAGCCTTCGAGTAGGATCCTCCTTCCAGCTTATATAAATGGTGCATAAGAGACTTACGTGGAATTTTCAATACGTCTGAAATGCTTATCGGTGAGCATTGGCCTGTGTGGCATAGATATAATCCTATTCTATATTCTTCTTCTGTGTAGGACTTTTTCTTTTTGTCCACGCTATCATTTTCATTACGAAAATCACTTTCTGATGGTGTTCTTGGACATGGAAGAAGAAGAAAAAAATAGTTGTTACTAGCAAAATGCCAATTGACAGATGTAAATGTCAAATATCAATAGAAGCCCATATGAAGGAATAATTAACAAATGAACTTCAGGATATTTTCTTTGTTATATACGTTCAAACAAAAGCTAAAAATTGTCGCGCGGAATAATGGTTTTGGCACAATTAATTAGAGGCCAAAAAGAGTTCTCAGAAGAACAGAAAATTTTTAATTATTAGGTCATTAGGTGGAAGGAGTGCATACATGCAAATAGTGGATCAATCCTGCTTAAGTGCCAATTTTCCACCATTCGATGTAGTAGAAAGTTGGTACCCAAACAGCGGAATGGGGTTTGCAGCAAGCACAACCATTAAATTAAGAAGGGTTTTCGAGCATCTAAGTGCGAAGCACAGAATGTGCAGTCTTAATTTTGACTTGTTACGCGTAGAAGAAGACGGCGTAAAACTTATGCGATACTGTTTCATCCTAACAGGTATTTCTTAATCTATATACAGTGAATCACAGTCAAAAGTATCCACCTCAGTTTCTTTCATTAAAACTGCGATTGCTAAGAATTGGTTAATGATAGCGATTTCATTCCATTTTATATTTTTACATTAGTGTCTTAACTTATATATAATAAAATAAAATTAATGAAATTCAGGTAAATTTAGATAAAAAAAAAATAAAAATGGTTAAACAACATCGATTTCTACCTCACAGTGAAAAGTATGCACTCTAAAAGTTTCATGAAACAAAAAGGATATTTTAGGGTTTCAGCCCTTGGCATGGCACCCTTTTTTATCCTTTACAGCTTTTAGCCTATTTGGCAAAAATTTAACTAAATTTTCTGTGCACGATATCTGAATTTTCCCCCATCCTTCCTGCAAGGCATTTTTGAGGGTTCCTATACTTTAGATGTTACGATTTTTTATATTTGTCTCCAAAATTATCTATAGGATTCAAATCCGGGGATCGGGGAGGTGTTTGAATCACTTTTGGACAGTTACATAGCATCCATTTTGGAAAAATATATGATTTGTGCTCGGGCTCATATATTGATAAAATTGGAATGTTGTCCCAAATCGCATTTTTTCAGCGCCTAAATTTCAAATTATCCTTTGAAAATGTTTAAATAATACAACTTATACTTAATTCCTTCGATAAAGACACGATTTCCTACACCGGAAGCACTCATACAACGCCATACCACAACAGAGTATCCTCTGTGCTTTACTGTTGAAATTGTGTGTTTAGGGTCCAAGGCGGTATTTGCCATATGACCAAAACAGGCTGCCAATGAAGGCAACTTTTGGTCATATGGACCAATTAGGGTATGTCATAAGGCAAATACCGCCTTGGACCCTAAACACACAATTTCAACAGTAAAGCACAGAGGAGACTCTGTTGTGGTATGGCATTGTATGAGTGCTTCCGGTGTAGGAAATCGTGTCTATATATATGTATTTTGCAACTGGACGATATTTATCGAGTCACCGGAAGTCCGCAGGCGATATCGGCCTCTAGCTGTTAACCAAGTGTTAGGCACAATTTATACAGCCGCCGAAAATGTCAGGGCTGATATAGTGTATAATGTGTGCGATGCAGAAGGTCGCCACCAACGCCTACTCGAAGAACTCGAGTCCACACTAGCGTGAATTTCATTAAAAAATTTCATGAAATTAAGTGTTCTTAAATTGAATTCCCTACTACAGCAATTTAATGATTTTACTCTACTATGGACGTCGATCTAGAGACGACTGAAACTGTAAAAGTTTTCATACTGCCTTCCATGGCACAATTAAATGACATCGTAAAATGTTGAATATGTTATGTCAAAACTTTATGTTGTTGGGGAAAATACAACAAGAAATTTTTTTTTTATAAATGGATTTGACTTTTCATATTCGATCAGCTGGTGTGATACCCAATGAACGGAAACAAACAAAACGATTCCCGTACCAATCACACAAAGCCACAAACTTTTCAGCTTCTGTGAATCGTTTCATTCTCAGAAGCAAAACAAAAACTTTTCAATGTAAAAAGATGGAAACCGTACGATTGCTGAAATGTAACTTCGGCTATGCTTTGCCGAGTTGTTTCATTCACCACCGAAACGACAAGTATTTTTGGGAAACGTTTGCCGTGCGTATTGTCAATGACACACTCATACACACACATGTAATTGCTTAGGGGTAGTTTACACTATATGTAAATGTCATATGACATGAACTTTTCCGTCGTTATATATTCGCTAATATGTGCAATATTGGAGATTTTCCTTACGCAATTTACTCTGTGCGTTCACACCAGCAATAATGTAATAAAACTACGTCTTCACATTGCCTCCGTGGGTATATATGGAATGATTTTATTTTGTGTCATATGACATTTACATATAGTGTGTAAATAGTGTATAGTGTAAATTACCCCTTAACAACCCTATAAGTTAGCATCAGCATACCACAGTGAATTTTATCAACCACCAAACGTTTTTAACATGATACAATGATACAAGGTAATCTCATTTCAAAAAACCGTCCTTGAGCTGTCAAATACAACCATGCATGAAACGATATGAAAGTTGTTTTTGTTATTGTATGTTAATGACAACAATAACAAAATAGTCTTTGTTTACGTTTTCAAGAAATTGATTTCTGATTTCAATTTTATTGAAGCAGAATAAAATATTCGATATTTTGAGAAAAGGACAAGAAAAACGGTAAGCAAAAATTAAGCAGACAACGCGGTCTATGTTGATATATGGAAATTCGGTGAAAACCGCAAAATAACTGTGAAAAGGCAGAGATAAATTTTGATTGATATAGCTTCAATGTTTTTTATTGTTATTCGTGTTATTGCAGAGTTTAGCCAACGCAAGACCACTGGAAAATAATGGCAAATCATGAATGATGGTCAGCAAGGGCACCCATTCGCCCTGATGGCAAAATATCTACCAATTGAGGCGTTGTAATAAGCGTGGTACCACTAGGCCAGTAAATCATTCGGTTGCAGCGAAAATGAATGAGTTTATATTGAGAATGTGTGCCTTTTGTTACAGGCCCGGATATATGGATGGATTCTGCAAATGTTATGCGTGTGTATTGTTGTTTGTAAATAGTATATGATGACTATTGTTTGTTTTGGATATGAGTGAGTGTGATTGTTAATAATGATGCTGTTTTGTTTTTCTTTTAGTATGAGGAAAAAGATGGTTTGATGAAATTGTTTATGGATCTGAAACAAGTTCTCAATCGCATTGAAGATTTGAGATTATTAGATCCAAATGTGTTCCTGGCACCATTTTTGGAGATTATACGTACCGAAGAGACCACGGGAGCTGTGACCAAATTGGCATTGTCAGCCATAAACACATTTTTATCTTATGGTTTGATAGGTAATCATAGAAAAATACCTCTTCTTCAAACAACTTAAATACCAATGAACATTCTTGCAGATCCCACCTGTCCAAATTTGGCTGTGACCATCGAAAATATTGCCGATGCTGTTACTCACGCCCATTTCATTGGCACTGACCAATCTTTAGATGTTGTTACCTTGTTTCGTGTTGAAGAAGTCTTACATACCTTAATGCTCACCAATGAGTCAGTGTGTGAAGTAATGTTGAGTTGTTTTAAAGTATGCTTCGAACCTCGCCTCAATGAATTACTGAGCCGTTCCGCAGAACAGGCATTAAAAGATATGGTGCTTTTGTTGTTTATGCGTTTGCTACAGTTTGCAGATGATCGCACTCAATCGGGCATGCAACGAAAACGCTCTTCCAAGATGGCGGTTAGTCAAGAAAATGTAGTACGCAGCCAAAGTTATAAAGGATCCGATTTATCCAATGTCGGTGTGGAAGAACAAAGGAAAATTTCCACACAATCAGCTCCAGGTGATGAGGTGCAGCAACAAAATTCAGCAACACCGGGCCACTTGCATCAATTGAAAGCACCACCACTGGCTACAACTCCGGCCACACCAGCTGGTAATATTGTTGATTTGCAGGGTAAAATAACCCAAACCCCAACACGGCTAGTATTGTGGATAGCGAGGTCCAGGAAACCACTCCAACAACGAACGCAGAGACAAATGCTCCTTCGATATCGGTGGAACCAGCTTCACCACCCACAAACACCACTCAAGATGAAGGTATGGCACCATTGGTACTAGACGGTTTGCCCTGCATTCAAGAACTGTTTCGATTCTTGATATTGCTTTGCAATCCCTTGGACAAACAAAACATCGATACCATGATGCATATGGGTTTGAGTCTGCTGACCGTTGTTGCCTTTCAAGTGGTAGCCGACAAATGCTGAAATATGACTCATTATTGCAATTAGTCAAGTATGATTTATGTCGCAACCTATTTGCGGTAGGTTTATAGCTTGTCAGTTACAATTTTCTTTATTAATGTGACATTTTTCTTTACAGTTCATGAACTCGGAACGTTTGACCATATTTGCAGCTGATTTACAAGTCTGTTTCCTCATGTTTGAATCAATGAGAGGCCATTTACCTCAAAAAATTGTCGGAATTGGCTTTGGACAAATTGCTACAGCTATGGCGGCGCATTCCAAACTTTGTAACAGAGCTTTATATCAACTATGACTGTGATTTGTATTGTATTTGAGAGTCTAACAAATACATATGTTGTCCAAGTATACCTTGTCGGCCACAAATGCCATTTATAAGACTCACATATTGGCAATGGATACATTGATATGGGTGGTGGAATAAAAATGGAAATTAATTGTGTGGTTGCCAAAAATGGTGGTGGCCAACAGGCAAATAATACAGCAGGTGGCGGCGGTGGCTCGCAAACATCCTCTTCATCACTACGCCATTCACGTCAAAACTCCGCTTTATAGGGTATTGTCATAGATGATCCCAAGACATCCGAGGAGAATTACAATGTGGAAAAAATATCCAGGTTAACCGTTTAACCGAAAAAGGACTTGTAAATTCGATGCAAAAAGCTATGAGTGTTGACAAGATTAGTATGTGGAAATTGACCCCTGGTGCCTATGATGGCGTTTCCTCATCTGGACCGAATCTGCATTCGCCTTCTTAAATCTAAAGAAAACAGCGAGTTGCTGCGTGACCCACGCAAGAAGCTCTTCTGTCGAATCCATTGTCCAATGTTTGTCAACTCATCACGTTGAATTCTGATATTTTTGTAGCAGTATAGGTTTGTTGGTGCGTTAGCAGCTGCTGGGCGAAACTCTTTTCTCGCTGCCGTGGGATTTGTTGATTCCTAATGCTGAGGTTCTCTGACGACGTGGTGCTGACAAGCGTACCATTGCCAAGCTATCGTCAAGGAAAACAACGTTGAATTGGGTAACCCACCAAAGCTACTGCCTATAATGCTACAAAAGGCGTTTAAAGCCAGAATGAAGAATACCACAGCTGCCCCCAGAAGATGTCCACTTTTGAAATCCTTTTAACTTTGTGAGAACATTGTGTCCTTTTACATTTACAAAATGTATGATTTATTATAATATAAAAGAATATATAAACTTAAGTTTTGCAGCCGTATCGCTTACAGTATATATATCATGGGGAAAAATACATATAAAATGTTGTAGTCATGATTGTGTAGTCCTCGTAATCATGACTATCTAATTTGGGGGAGACATTTCTCCGTTGCATTTTTTGAGATTTGGATCATTTTGTCGGGAATATTCCGATGTGCAAAAGTTGGACCAATGTCTCTCACTCTTTCAATTATTGTGACCACCAGCCATTTATACTGGGCACTGTAATATCTTGAAAGCTTTTGGACAAATATGTCTAGAAGCTTGCACTTAATCACGAAACACATAATTTCACAGTATAGCCACAGTCCTTAAACGAAATTTTTGTGTGGAGGCACTCAAAGGACTGGATCTACATACAGTGCTGCTCAAAACATTTGCAACTGGAATGACTAGTTCATATTTTATGTAGTTCTGAGGTAGTTTGTGGATTTGAAATGCCAATATTTTTGTAGATTGATTGTTTATTGAATCCTTTTTAAAGATTTAAAAATTAATTTGCAAAAATTTCACTTATTTTAGAAAAAATATACAAAACAAAGCTCGAACTCACTTTTGGTTCTGCTCAAAACATTTGCAACTGAGAAAATTTTATTCAAAATCTGAAGAAATTATTTTTGTTTTGATAATTTATTGTGAATTAAACATTTTATTTATTATCTGGAGACATCGTAAAGGAAACCAGTTAACTAAATAAATTAATATATCCTTTGGAACCCTGTGCTCTAAGGATAATTGTTAAATACCAAGGTTTTATTCGATATTTAATAGTCTAGAGTCCAGATTAGAGTCCCGGAACCTCCTATATGAATTTAGATTATTATAGATGATTGCGTCCGATAAGAATTTAAGCATATTTTCAAAAAATTACTAGTTTTACGTGGTTATATATAGGTTTAGAAGCGGTATTATGCCAAAACATTCTGTTATACGACAATTCTGGAGTGTACACGGTGAGATTTTGACATGCTACCTGTCCTGTTAGTTCTTGGATCTGATAAATATCTCGACCTCATATATCCTGTACCATTTCTGTCCATAAAAATATCTCCAGGATAATATAAAACACCTTCTACATTTTGGGTCAACTTTTTCGTATAAGGGGACTAATTGTATTATCTTTCGTTCTGGTGATCAATCAAATTTTTTCAAGTCATATAACTTAAATATTGATTTATATCGATGAGAAGTACTCGGTTTCACTACTCCAAGAATATAACCACACATTTGTTGAATAATTTCTATGAAAAATTCCATTTTTCCTGGAAATTACTGTTTTCCCAAAATTTGCCTATTTTGGTATACCGGTGTCTTTGGTATGTATCAGAGGAGTTTGTATAGATTTATCGGTGTCAAGTCTTTTGTTAACATCTGTTGATGACCTCTGAGAGATCTGCTTAATAATTCGTATAATTTTTTGATCATCCCCTGCAGTAGATGTTGTTGTCCTTGCATCTCCTTCCCATTTTATGGCGATTTTAGTTCTTTTTACGCGGTATCCAGCTCTGTTTTAGATATTGTGATATTCCTATATTTATTTTTGGACCTCGTTGGATCCACAATTTTCAAAAAATACCGTTTTAGCAAAGCGTTGATAAAAATTTCTGGTCATAATTTAAGTTTTTCTTAAAAAATTAGGCATGTCTTGTTTTCGGCATACTTGTCTATCAAAAGTAAACATATGTCCGATAAAATGTACTCCTCATGGAAGCTTCTTGGCCCCTTTTTTCGATTAAATTCAATTTGATGCCAATCAATACAAAAACTCGTCAAAAATGAACTAATAGATATTCGTAACACGGAGTTGCAAATGTTTTGAGCAGGCTAAAATATGTGTTCCTCCGATATTTCACACATTTTTTAAACATAAGTGTTCATAACTGAATAATGCTTTTTAAATCTTGAAAATATGGTCAATTAAAAATCAAATAACAAAAACAAACATATTTCAAAACTCAAAATGTCCCTAAAAATAGACTGACAGTGATATAGGCATCTGAGTTGCAAATGTTTTGAGCAGCACTGTATGTCTGGAAAAAATGACGAATATTTTTTAGACAAAGTCAGTAATTCCTCTCGTGAGTTATCATACACACCATTTTATTGATTAAATTGATTAAATTTTTGAATAATATGACGGGGACCAATTTTTGAACTACATCAGGTGATCCGTCCGAGAGTTATCCTTTAGACGGACGGACAGACAGTGCAAAATCGACTCCAAATTGTCTGAAAAATTTAAGTTTAAAAAAGTAGAAATTAAATTTGTTTGGAATTGGAAATATAAATAAACCTGACATTTGTGTGTTTTAACATATACATACAAAGTTTGTCAAAATCATTTTGTCAATGAAGGGACGGCATAGCGAATACAACTCTGTGAGTTGTGAGCGTAAGACTACCTTGTATCATTGTATCATGCGTTTTTAATTTATTCATATGTGTTTAGTACTATTCCGTTTTCTATCTGCTCTTGTGGAGTTGACCCTGCGTTTACAAATGACAGTACAGTTGACCTCATGTATTGGTTGTCAAAATCCCAAAACTTGCCTTTGTGACGTAGGCGTCCAGGCAACTGCAAAAACAGTTGTAAAATTATGAATGAAAATCATCGAATTTCTTTTGTTTTCCGTTCACATATTTTGTTTTTGTTCATGTTCTTTTGTTTTCAACACATTTCAATTATTATCTCACACATTTTTACAAAAAATGTTAAAATTTTGTTAACTCGGCTGTCTGTGAAAGAATGATGGACAGCTGGTAGCCAAACGACAAATGTATGTAAGTCTGTCTGGTTACTTTCCCAGCAAGAATTGTCCAGCAAGAACTTTCTCAGAGAGTAAGCCGTTTTTAATCTCTTTTGCTAGAAAATTTTAAAAAGTAAACAGACACCCTCCCAGCAAAAACCAGCAAGCAATCAGCTGACTTGCCAAAACAGAACAATTTGTCCGCCAACAAAGGAAGCAAACACATTGTATTTTATTAAAAATAAAAAAGAAAATGAAACAAAAAAGTATTTTTCCACTTTACAAATTTGTTGTCCATAAAACAATACAATTAGACTATGTTATTTCCACAATAAAATTGTTTTTAAGGTTCACAAACATAAATCAACAAAAAACTAAAAACAGCTGATTGATTGTTTTCAGGAAGAAGAAGAGCTTGCAAGTGCTTGCTAGAAGAAATTTGTCCAGCAAGAATTTGCAAGCTCTCAGTGAAAGAACTGTCAAAATGTCTCGAATCGCTCTCTTTTACTGGTTTTTTGTGTTAACAGACGACTTCCAGCAACAATTGGTACAAATTGTTGCAAATTTTAGGGTAACCAGACACAGCTTGTATGTGTTAGTAAATCAGAGTTGTATTTGAAGACAAACTGTCTAGTGTAAACGCCTACTGAGTACTTTTCGCTTTTCGTTTTGTTCGCACTCACGAATGTAAACAAAACAAAACTAAACAGCGAGCTCGGCCAACGTGGGTTATGTTTCGTTTTGTATTGTTCCTATGGAAAATACGAAACAAAACGATTGGAAATGTTATTTAAAGTATTTTTACATACGCTGGTGATACCACCTGGTAGTTCTGTCATGCTCCTTTTGTACGACCGAAATTCTACGCTTACTATGAAAGAGGG